>NC_143549.1:86555000-86897500 GCF_054136105.1 Typopeltis vanoorti
GTGTTAATGACAGAAATGGGCATTATCATGAAAATGATTATGAGGAGAAAACGATCTCAACTTTATGTTCGTCCAGTTCAGACCATTAAATGTATGCAAAGATGTCTACATGTATAAGGCACTAGAGAAGAATAGAAATCTGCAAGTTGTCCAACTGTGTCATGCAGACTGCAGGCAAGAGTATACAAAAGAACATGCAGGTAGATTATTGTGTCTGTTCACAAATGCTAAGAATATCAGAAACAAAGTGGTAGAGTTTGTTGCATTGGTCAGTATGTTAGGACCTCAGATTGTAGACATTAGTAAGACCTAGCTGTCAGAATCAGACATGCTAACTGGTATTGATTGTAAAGGTACAGTATTTTTAGGAAGGATAGACAGAATAGAAGAAGAGGATGATGCGCTGCTAATGTTATCGGATGACTTTAATCCAGTTAGTGCTGAGACCTATGATTATAGTACTAATGAGAGTATTTCATGTAGCAGTGAATTTGAAGCTATCTGGTGTGAGGTGGAATCTAACAAGATCAATTACATAGTGGGGAGTTGTTACAAACCTGGTGAATCGGTTGCTAGTGATGAAGAAATGCATCACTAAACGATGATGTGCACAAAAAGAGTAATCATAATTGGAGACTTTAATTCTCCAAATATTGATTGGGTACAGTAAAATCTCATGAGAAGAATGAAATTGAATTCGCTGAGATGTTGCAAGACAACTTCTTCAAGCAACATGTGACAGAAGGAACTCCAGGTCAAAGAATGTTAGAACTGATTATAGTGTCAGAGGGCTTTCAATTAAAGATGTAACTATTCTGCCTCTGTTTGGTGGCAGTGATCATGCAGTACTCACTTCATCATCATCATCATGAACCATGGGCACACTGCCCATTAGTGTCCGATACCTCCTTCACTATCTTCTTCCACCTTTCTTTGTCCAGTGCACAGTGTCGCAGTTTCTGTAACCCCATTCCACACTAGTCCTTTATGTCTGTCCATTCTCTGTATTGTCTACCTCTTCTGTTTACACCATCCATAATACCAAATATGAATGTCTTTATCTTCTGATCCTCACTCATTCTGCAGATATGTCCAAATAATTGCAGCTTCCATTGTATAATTTTCTTCATTAAATTCTTCTGTGGGTGTATCTTTTGATAAAGCTCTTCATTTCTGATTTTCTATACCCATCCTATTCTTAGACTCTTCCTGTAACAATTTCTTTCAAATGCCCAAATTCTTTTTCTTGATTCCTTATTTATTACCCACGTTTCAGATTCATACAGTATACTGCTAAAAATGCGTATTTTTAGTACTCTTAATTTTATTTGCGGGCCGATTGCTTTACTTTTCCAGATGTTATCCATGGCCTTCAGATTTGTTCTTCCCTTTCCACTCCCGATCTTTATTTCTTTTTACAGTGAAAGTCATAGGTCATTTTACTCCACAAATATGTTAATAGTTTTACATTTTCTATATCAGTTCCATCCACTTGTATCTTTTATTTCATGTCCTTCTCATCAAATACCATTGTCTTTGTTTTTTCAAGTTCATAATAAGTCGAAATATCTTCCCTTCCTCATTTAACAGTTTCAATGTTTTTTCTAGTTCTCTTTTGTTTTCTTCAATAATAACAATTCCTTTTGCATCTTTCTTCATTTTGTCCATTGCTCTTTTTGAATGTGCAATGAAAATGCTTGGTGATATTTAGTCTCCCTATCTAGTACCTCTGCTTGTTCTGAATCATTTCCCCAAATCATCACCTATTCTAACTGCTGCAACTGCATTCTTATAAACAGCTTTTAATATAGCTATTAGTTTTCTGTCAATTGCATAGGATTCTGGCATTGCTAATGTCACTTTCTGGTCGATGCTGTCAAATGCCTTCTGAAAATCAACAAAGCAAGTATATGTGTTTTTGTTTTTTCTCCTAGCTTTCTCTGCTATTAACCGCATTGTTAAAATCTGTTGAATTGTACTTCTGTCTTTCCTAAATCCTGCTTACTCTATAAGGTATGCTTCCAATATCATCATTACCTTACCAAGGTGACTTGTCAAAGCAATTGTTCTATAATTTTTACATTCTGGCTTATTTCCTTTCATATATAATGTCATTAATATCAATTTCCTCTGCTCCTCTGTCATTTTCCCTCCCTTCCATACCATGTTACATACATAGTTGTTGCATTTCTGTAACCATATTCAATCATTTCTCCAGTGATGCTATCATTACCAGAATTTTTGTTGTGTTTTAGCTGTCCATTGCTTTTTCTACCTCTCCTCTTAAAATGTCCATGTCATACTCATTACTTGGTGGTGATATATCTGCTTCATGTGATATCAGTTTCCCAACTCCTAAATATAGTTTTTCTTCATATAGCTCACTACAGTATCTTGTCCACTGCTGTATAGTTTTATCTTTATTCATCAATACTTTGCCATTTTGATCCAATTTTTTCAAATTGGCAAATCAATACTTTGCCAGTTTGATCCAATCCCAATCTTTAATTGGGATTGGATCAAACCATTTATGCTTGAAATCTTGCTACCATGAATCGTTCATTGACTGGTTTGTAGCCTAACAGTGCCAAGTACTCACTTGGGAAGTGGCTGAGTTTACGAATGTTGCATTCAGAAAAGGTTACTTGCTGAACTACAAAGCAGGAAATTATGACCAACAGAGGAGTATACTGAGTTCAGGGGAATGGGATCGGTTGCTGGATGGAAAGAATATTGACAGTGCATGGGAAGCATTGAAACAATACTTAAATGATGCAATATCAGGATGTGTCCTGAGGGTTAGAAGTATAAATAGGGTAGGAGTCAAATGAATGTGTAATCTTATCAAGCAAGAGATTCATAAGAATATCTTGTGAAACAGTGCCAAGTACTCACTTGGGAAGTGGCTGAGTTTACGAATGTTGCATTCAGAAAAGGTTACTTGCTGAACTACAAAGCAGGAAATTATGACCAACAGAGGAGTATACTGAGTTCAGGGGAATGGGATCGGTTGCTGGATGGAAAGAATATTGACAGTGTATGGGAAGCATTGAAACAATGCTTAAATGATGCAATATCAGAATGTGTCCTGAGGGTTAGAAGTATAAATAGGGTAGGAGTCAAATGAATGTGTAATCTTATCAAGCAAGAGATTCATAAGAAAAGGATGATGGTAAAGGAATACTGTGTGCATAAGGATTATGTCCGTTATGAAAATTATAAGCAGTTGCCAGAAGAATCACAACTCTTGTACAGAAAGCTAAGTCTGTGTATGAAAAGAAGCTGGTTCTGCAAGTGACAACTCACAGGAATTCTATCGATATGCTGCAAGTAAAAGAAAGAATAAATATGAAAAAATAATTCTCCTAAATGCAGATGGTGTGATGGTGACAGAAGCAGAGGAGGAATGGGATCTGTGGTGGTTGTTCAACTAATAAGTGTTCATTTTGCTAAAAGCTATCAACCTGATGTATGCAACATTGAATTCACTGCTACCTCTTCACTGGATGATGAAACTCACGTATATGAAGAGGAAGTATTAGAGCTGTTGTACAAACTGAATAAGAATTCAGCAATAGGGACTGAAGGGATATCAGCACAAGTGCTAAAAGAATGTTCAGCTGAACTGGCTATTCCTTTGACTAGTATGGTAATTCCATTGACAAGGGTGATGGTGTGAAGACCAACATATCCAACTATTGACCAGGCAAAATCTTCACCACACTTCTGATTTGTGAAGATTTTGGAAAAGTTGGTTAAGGCTCACATTCAGAAATTGGTTGACAGAGAATCTCCACTATGCAATGAACAACATGGGAACAACATCATGATACTTTTGGATTTTGCTAAGGCTTTTTTGACAGAATACAGCATGGAAGACTGTTGCATAAATTGGAGAATATGAGTTTGGATTATAAAATATTACCATGGAGAAGAGGATGGTTGACTGATAGATATCAAAAAGTGGTATACGGGGATGCGAGTCTGCAAGATTTACAGTAATCAGTGGTGTACCAAAAGGATCAGTCCTTGGTCCGATCTAATTCAGTCTGCACATTAATGTTGTTGGGAAGAATTTGACAGCCGACATACAGCTATTTGCTAATGATACCAAGATAGGTAGGGTAATCAGGAATGCAGCTGATATGCAGTAATTGCCGAATGATTTGAATAGGCTGGAAATGTAGGTATGGTAAAATGGATGTTAGTAAATCTAAAGTCATGCACTTTAGCATGATTAGATATCCAATGTTGTGTTATATTGGTGGGATTATGCTAGAAGAAACTGATGTGTGTTAGTAGATAGGAAGCCGAAGTTCATAGCCATGTAGCAGAGATTGCAAATGCTTCTCAAAAGATAATTGCAATGCTGAAACAAGCTCTCACATGTAAAGGTAAGAATTTATTTTGCTTCTTTACAAGGCCTTGATAAGACCTCACTTGGACTGTTGTGTTCAGGTCTGGTCTCCTAGTTTCCATTGCGATACGGATACAGTTTAGAGAGTGCAATGGAGAGTGTTAAAAATTATGTCAGGATTGTGGAATAATGAATATGAAGACAGATTGAGAATTTGTGGACTGCAGACACTAGCAAACAGGAGAAAGTGGGGGGGGGGGGGGATATGATTGAGACATACAAACTTCTGAATGGGTCGTACAAGATTTTAGTTGATGGAATTTCACATTTTATGGAGAGTGGGGAAAGGACAAGAGGGAATTCTTGGAAGCTGATAATGAATGCCACTAAAAGGGGGGTGAGGGCTATATTTTTCTCTAATCAAATAGTATGTGATTGGAATGGATTGCCATAGTATGTACAAGCAGTGTGAATAAATCAAGAATTAGTATGATAGCTGGTGCATATAGTATGCGATCTCCTTCGATGAGTCTTGACTTCCTGGAGGTCTGTCTTAATAATAATATTATTATTAGTGTTATTATGATTAATATGGTGCCATGTGTGAGCAAGCAATTAGAGAAAAAGAGAAAAGAATTTGTCAATGTGTTTTATGAAGCACTAGAGTTGTATTCACTGGGGGACAAAAGTCCAGGGAAGACTATTCCAAAGGACACTATATAGTTTGAAGGAAGTGGATAAGAAGTTTGAGTTTGGAGCTGAACTCTGTATAGATGTTGATCCTAGCAGCAGCCCACATTCATACATGATTAAAGAATGGTGGAGGAGTGGTGGTGGTAGTATTAGCCAGTTAAGTAGAGCAGCAGTCTGTGGATATATGTACTGAAAAGACTTAATGCAGAAACGCCTCCGATAATGGAGGTGTCATCTACCACTGGAGGGGGAGGGGTCAGTTGGAGAGAGGTAACCTATTAAGGAGAGATTTTTTTACATGCCACCCTAGATGTAAAAACAGTATTCTAAGGTTAGACAGATTTGGGATTGGCGAATTATTAGGAGTTTAGCAAAAGAGTACTGAGCACAATCGAGTGTGATAGAATGGTTTCAACAGCATTAGAAGAGTAGTGTGGGGTGGGGGGGGGTCTGCCTAAATGATGGAGACAGACTTGTTGGAGAGCACATTGATGAAACAGGCTAAGTTAATCTATGAAAAACTTAAATTATAACTTGAGGTGACTATAGAAGGGCAGATTAAAAGATTTAAGAAGCTTCATGGAATTTCCATGCTACTCAGTGTAAATATCCACTAAGTAGTTACGGAATATATGAATGAGTTTGATAAATTTGTAGTTGATGATTACTTCAGTCCCAAGCAACTTAAAATGCTGATAAAACTGTATTATATTGGCAATGAGCACTGGAAAGGCATTAAGGACAAAGAAAGGCCCAGCAGAATTTAGATAACCTAAGGATAGAGTTACTATGCTGTGGTGCTCAAACTAGCAGGCATGCACTGATGTTAGCCAGTGGTAATAAGAAAAATGTCCTAGGAGCTTAAAAGGCATTAAGATTTATCTCATGCAAATAAAAATGACTGGATTACTACTGCAATTACCCTAAAATGGTTTGAAAAGTTTTTGTGTCTGAAACTCGCACACATTGCACCTGTGTATTTTCACCGGAAGATTACAGGATTCTTCTCGATCCGAACAACTGTTTAGCTTACCCTAGAGTTAAAATCTGGTATTAGTAAAAGTTTATATAATGTATTTACCACCAAACTGTACATCTCTCATCCAATTCCAAGACCAAGGAATATTCTTTGTGAAGGCTAAGTATTTTTCACTTTTAATGAAATAATAAAATGTGAGAATAGTGAAGTGAAAATAACCCTAATGCTGGCAATCCAATTCCAAGACCAAGGAATATTCTTTGTGAAGGCTAAGTATTTTTCACTTTTAATGAAATAATAAAATGTGAGAATAGTGAAGTGAAAATAACCCTAATGCTGGCAATCTTGTACATTTATTAAAGAATTTAGCATAAAAAAAATATAAAAAAAAAGATATGCTTTGGTTCGTTGTGGTGCAAGAAGATACAAGCATCAACACTAAAGAAATGCTGGCATAAGTAATTTGTTATGATGTTTCATAATTCTCCTGATGAAAATGTTGGCAATACTTTACAATACAAGTAATAATAATAATAATATTGGCAATACTTTACAAGTAATAATAATAATGATAATGTTGGCAATACTTTACAATACAAATACTTTATGATACAAGTTTATGAATATAGTACAGCAGGGGTCTTCAACATGGCCTGTGGGCCACCTCTGGTCCACAGAGCTATTTGCCATGGCCCGCTGCCCATTTTGAAAAAATAACTACTTAACATTAAAATGTGATTAAATAAAAAATAATTTCAATGAAGCCCTCAGGCCACTAGGTTATACTGCAGTATTTATAATTGTAAGATGATTTCTAGATTAAAAATGAATGCTGTGCATTTGATACTTTACATAAAATCCTATAAAAATAAATATTAAATAGACATGTTTCTTCAGCCATCTACCAGTGCCAAGCGGTACTTAAGTACTAGTACTAATGTCGCAGGTAGGTGGCTGAAGCAGTGGTTCGTTCGATTGCGCTGTGTAGTGCCTTCCAGATACATCTCAAAGGTTCTCGATACTTCATTATTTTCATATAAATACAAGAGGTTCTCATCCAAAGTCTGTCAGTCGGGAACAGTGTGATATTCGTGTATAAGCGCATGCAGGTTCGTCGTGTCAGCCATAGCCTATTGTGGTTTTATATTGCCAGACTTTTTACATAATAGGGGTGACTGAAACAAAAAAGACAAAAACTGGTGAGATCTTTCTCAGCAATAAATACAAACTGTTATATTCAGGCAATGACAATCAAGAAAAAGAAGGAGTAGCCATAGTATTCAACACAAAATACGAAGCTAATCTTCGTGAATGGCAGTCAGTTTCAAGTAGAGTAATGTGGGCAAATATCAGAATGGGGAATTGGACAGTGAGACTTATTTGTGCCTATGGTCCCACAGAAGGTTCTACTAAGGTAGAAGTGGAGGAATTTTTTGAGGCTTTAGAGAAAGCAACTGACACAATGAAAAAGGAAAAGTTGATCCTTGTTGGGAATCTAAATAGCAGAGTAGGAAATGATTGTGAGACATACAGAAATATTTTGGGAAAATTTGGAGAAAAGAGCAAAGCTAATAATAATGGCAAATATCTGTTGGATTTCTGCTCAGGACATGGACTGGTTATTACTAACACCATGTTCCAACATAAAAATGTGCACAAATTTACATGCAGAGAAGAGGCAAGGAATAAGAAAAGTCTCATTGACTATGTTATTGTTGATAATGATGTTTTCTTCCTGGTGCAGGACACCAGAGTGTACAGAGGATTTGAAATTGGATGTGATCACCATTTAGTCTTAAGCAGGATAAAATTGAATTTCATATTGAAAAGAAGAACATGTAAGAAAGTTTTAAAGAGAATAAAAGTTGAGCAGCTCTCAGATGTGAACCGTAGACTAAAATACACAAATATTATTCAAGAAAACAAACGAAAGAATTTGAGAGCAGGAACCAAACCTTGGAGATTCAGTGGCAAGCCTTTAAGAAAACCCTGATTGATTCATCCAGAGAGAGGCATGTGGTGAGGTAGTTTTCAAGGATAGAAAAATCAGAACTGTATGGTGGACACAGGAAGTTAAAGAGGCAGTGAATGAAAAGAAGAAAGCATATCAAAGGTACCTGGAAAATAAGTCAGCTTGTGCTCTTAGAGAATACAGAGACAAATGTAAGAAAGCTAAACACTCTATAAAACTAGTTAAACACAAAAGTCATGGAAGGACTTTGGCAAGAAGCTTAGTAATGGAGGAAAAAGTGCTGTAAAAGGAGGTAGAGATGATAAAGGTGACATGAAAATGGGAGAAAAAGATATCCTTGAAGTATAGCGTGATTAATTCGAAAAATTGCTAACTGACACAATCAGTGACAACAGAGTGGTAAAAAAAACACCGACCAGGCATGCAATCAGAGATACATATCCATGTTTGAAGTAGAAAAAGTCATCAAAGGCTTGAAATGTGGAAAGGCAGCAAACGTAGATGATATTCGACCAGAAATGCTGAAGCATGGTGGTGGTATAAAAGTCTTACAGTGGCTGCACTGCATAGTTCAGAAGGCCTGGACAGAGAGACAAATTCCTGATGATTGGAGTAGAGCTCTCATAGTACCCATATATAAAAAGGGAAATAAAACTGAATGTGAGAATTACAGAAGTATTTCCCCTACTGAGTGTTCCTGGTAAGATTTATGCATCTCTACTTGAAAAACAGTTGAGAAGAATTGTGGAAGAAAAGTTTGAAGAACAAGCTGGATTCAGGCCAAATAGAGGCTGTCAGGATCAGATCTTCACTTTACAACAAATAGTTGAGAAATCATGGGAACATAGCAAAGACCTGTATTTAAGTTTTGTCGATCTGGAAAATGCATATGACAAGGTGCCAAGAGAGAAGCCATTCAAAATGCTAGAGTTGTGTGGTATCAGGTGGGCATTGTATCAAGGAATACTTTGTCTTTATTTGAGTTGTAAGTCAGCAGTTAGAATTAAAGGACGTACATAAAGATAGTTTAATGTTAAATCTGGTGTTGAGACAAGGATATACATTATCCCCTCTGTTATTCATTATCTATATGGATCACATTATGAAAGAAAGCGGTATTAAACATGACATCAAAATTGGAGATGTTAATGTCAACTCTTTGCTTTATGTGGACGATGCTATACTTCTAAATAAATCCACTACTAGTCTGCAAGATTCCCTGACTAAATTGAATAATTGTTGTAATAGATATGGTATGAAGGTCTGCAATAAAAAGACAAAGACAATGAAAATAGGCAGAATCATCGAAAATGTCAACTGGGTTGTGAATTAAGAACCTGTGGAACAAGTAAAACATTTGAAAGTTTATTTTTCACATGGTTAGACTATAATAAATTTAGTTTAATCCTTTATCGAAGTGTGAGCAAACAGAGTTTGCACCTGAAAATATCTTCAGAACTGAATATGGTGTTGCACTACCTCACCGGGATAAGGTAGTACAACACCGGGAAACTCGTAGCAAAGGTGGATCAAGATAACATCACTCCTATCCAAGTATCTCCCATAATGCAAAACACATTTCCTTACGGATATGTATAATGTTATGCATTAAGGGATTGGCCACTACCCAGACTAGTTTCGACCTTTAGAGGTCTCTTCAGTGGGAGCCAGGCCCAGAGGTGGAGATACCAGGCAGAAGCAATAGCGAGGTCATCTTTACCTATAGGAGTTGCCAAAAGGTGTGCCACCTTTTTTTATTAAATTACTCTGGATTTACAGAAAGATGTTGAAAGTTTATTTTTCACTTGGTTAGACTATAATAAATGTAGTTTAATCCTTTATCCAAGTGTGAGCAAACAAAGTTTGCTCACAATTACCTACTATTGTTGGTAATTGTGAGCAAATTTTCCAGACTGAATACCTACTATTCAGTCCTGAAAATATCTTCAGGACTGAATAGTAGGTAGTACAACAAGATGACCTCACTATTGCTTCTGCCTGGTTCTCTACCTCTGGGCCTGGCTCCCACTGAAGAGACCTCAATAAAGGTCGAAACTAGTCTGGGTAGTGGCCAATCCCTTAATGCATAACATTATATATCTACAAGGAGATGTGGTTTGCATTATGGGAGATACTGGGATAGGAGTGATGTTAGCTTGGTCCCCCTTTGCTACGAATTACCTGGTATTGTACTACCTTACTCCATTAAGGTAGCACAACATCATATTCAGTCCTGAAGATTTCAGGTGCAAACTTTGTTTGCTGACACTTGGATAAAGGATTATATTAAATTTTTTAAAGTAACACATTTCATCTTCTTAGGCACGATTTTTGGTGAAGATGGTAAATTAAATATGGAAATAGTCAACAGAATCAGCAAAGTTGGTTTGGTAGGAAGTCAACTGAACAGATTCATATAGAATAAGAGAGAAATTAGTCTGAACACTAAATTAGCTGTATACAAGACAGTGTTCAAACCAGTTTTAACTTATGGATCTGAGAGCTGGGTCAGAAGTAAAACACTTAACAAAAGGCTAGGCACCGCAAATATGAGAGTCCTGAGAAAGATTAGAGGCATGAACAGGTCATCAATGGCAGTATCATATTAAAAACAAGGATATTAGGAAAGAACTTGACATTGTCAGCATCCAGGAATGTGTTAGCAGAGCTAATCTTAGGTGGTATGGTCACTTAAACAGAATGGGAGAGGAAAGATAGTTTAATGTTAAATTAAACTATCTTTCCTATAAGCAAAATAAGTGTTCTCTGCTAGGTTGGCAGGAAAACGATCCAGAGGAAGACCAAAATATAGGTGGATTGATACGGTGCAAAGTGCCTTAGATGATAGAAATATACGATCAGATAATGTTGGAGTCTTGACAGGTAACGGATTGATTTGGGAGAAAATTGTAGATAGGAAGTTAGTAATGGTGTAAATTTTTCCATATAGTACTATCACATTCTGTACACCCCTTGAGGGTACGTGGCAGGAATTTGATGATGACTTTTTTCATTAGTGTGAGACATATTCAGTGGATAATAACTGTTACACGGCCATTTCGGATCATTTTTTGGGTTCACATTCCATCACTATGGCATACGAGTAAAAAGCATAAATCAAGTGATTTTTGTCGGGTTTTTAATGAAAAGTGGACCAATTTGTACTTTTTTAAGCCAGTGTGTTTAATTTGTCGTGAGTCAGTGTCAGTATCAAAAGAATACAATATAAAACGACAATATGAAACAAAGCATTCATCCAATTTTGATCACCTTCAAGGGCGGCAAAAAAAAGACAACTCATTTTCAGCTTTTCACTGAGTCCAACTGTTCGTCTCTTGATGAATATGCTACAAAATTAGCCATGTTGCGAAGTGTGTTCGAAGAGAGATTTAGTGATTTTCATAACCAATAGTCTTCTTTAGATTTATTTTTAATGCCATTCCGTGTCAATGCTGCCGAAATGCCAGGCTCAGTATAAATGGAGCTTGAACTCCAAAACAACTCTTCTTTGAGAGAAAAAATATTCATTGTGTCCTTGCTTACATTTTACAAAGACTACATTTCTGAGGATGCATTCCCTAATCTTCGCCAGCATGCTAAGTTGTGCGCTTTGTTAGCATGGGGGCATACTAAGATGTGCACTTTGTTAGGAAGCACATACGTATGTGAGCAATTCTTCTCCAGAATGAAGCACGTGAAGTCCAAGACAAGAACTCGGATTACAGATCTTGAGAGTACTCTACACATAATGACTTCCAACATTGACAAGCTGGTCAAGGAAAAACATTGCCAAGTTGCCCATTGATATTATAAAAAAAATTAATGTTTTCTTCATTAAATTATCTTTTTTCAAGTATTGATTGTATTTACTTATCGTTAACCCTGACTCCTAGCTGTGCTCTTAAAGCTGAGCTTGTTTATTTTTATCAGATTTTATGTAAAGTTTCAAATGCACAGCGTTTCTTGTGAATCTGGAAAGCATCTTACAATTCTAAATAGGTTAATCATTTAACCTATTCTTAGCTGACCTGGCAAAATGACTAATTTTGCAAGACTCTGCAAAAGACTCATGCTGTAAAATTGGTGACGTATTCTTGCTCTGGTGGGATTCCCTTCCCAAGCCTATCATCATCATCATCATCATCAAATTCCTGCCATGTACCCACAAGGGGTGTACAGGATATGATAGTACTACATGAAAAAATTATATCATTACTAACTTCCTATCTACAATTTTCCTCCAAATCAGTCTGTTACTTGTCAAGACTCCAACATTATCAGATCTTATATTTCTATCGTCTAAGGCACTTTGTACCGTATCAATCCACCTACATCTTGGTCTTCCTCTGGGTCGTTTTGCTGCCAACCTGGCAGAGAACACTTGTTTTACTAATCTTTCCTTGCCCATTCTGTTTAGGTGACCATACCACCTGAGATTAGCTGTGCTAACGCATTCCTGAATGCTGACAATATCAAGTTCTTTCCTAATATCCTCGTTTTTAATATGATATTGCCATTGATACCATCTGTTCACACCTATAATCTTTCTCAGGATTCTCATATCTGCAGTCTCTAGTCTTTGGTCAAGTGTTTTACTTCTGACCCAGCTCTCAGATCCATAAGTTAAAACTGGTTTGAACATTGTCTTGTATACAGCTAATTTAGTGTTCCGACTAATTTCTCTCTTATTCCATATGAATTTATTCAATTGACTTCCCACCATACCAGCTTTGCTGATTCTGTTGTCTATTTCTGTATTTAATTTACCATCTTCAGTAAAAATCGTGCCTAAGTAGCTGAAATGTTTTGCTTGTTCCACAGGTTCTCCATTCACAACACAGTTGACATTTTCAATGATTCTGCCAATTTTCATTGTCTTTGTCTTTTTATTGCTGACCTTCATACCATATCTATTACAACAACTATTCCATTTAGTCAGAAAATCTTGGAGACTTGTAGCGGATTTATTTAGAAGTATAACATCATCCACATAAAGCAAAGAGCTGACATTAACATCTCCAATTTTGATATCATGTTTAATACCACTTTCCTTCATAATGTGATCCATATAGATAATGAATAACAGAGGGGATAACGTACATCCTTGTCTCACACCAGATTTAACATTAAACCATCTTCCTGTACTTCCTTCAATCCTAACTGCTGACTTTCAACTCAAATAAAGACTAAGTATTGCTTGATATAATGCCCCATTGACGCCATATAACTGCAGCGTATTGAATAGCTTCTCTCTTGGCACCTTATCATATGCCTTTTCCAAATCGACAAAACTTAAATACAGATCTTTGTTATATTCCCATGCTCTCTCGACTATTTGTCGCAAAGTGAAGATCTGATCCTGACAGCCTCTGTTTGGCCTGAATCCAGCTTGTTCTTCACCAAGCTTTGCTTTCACAATTCTTCTCAACCGTTTCTCAAGTATACTTGTATAGATCTTGCCAGGAACACTCAGTAGGGAAATACCTCTGTAATTCTCACATTCAGTTTTATTTCCCTTTTTATATATGGGTACTATGAGAGCTCTACTCCAATCATCGGGAATTCATCCCTCTGTCCAGACTTTCTGAACTATGCAGTGCAGCCACTGTAAGACTCTTATTCAACCATACTTCAGCATTTCTGGTCGAATATCGTCTACTCCTGCTGCCTTTCCACATTTCAAGCCTTTGATGGCTTTTTCTACTTCAAGTATGGATATGTATTCCTGACTGCATGACTGGTCAGTGTTTTTTACCACTGTGCTGTCTGTCATCAGTGCTTGTTTCATTTAGCAGTTTTTCAAAGTAATTACTCCATACTTCAAGGATATCTTTTTCTCCAGTTTTCATGTCACCTTTATCATCTCTAACTCCTTTTACGGCACTCTTTCCTCCATCCCCAACAAGGACCAACTTTTCCTTTTTCATTGTGTCAGTTGTTTTTTCTGAAGCATCAAAAAATTCCTCCGCTTCTACCTTAGTAGAACCTTCTGTGGGACCATAGGCACAAATAAGTCTTATTGTCCAGTTCCCCATTCTCATATTTGCCCACATTACTCTACTTGAGACTGACTGCCATTCAAGAAGATTAGCCTCGTATTTAGTGTTGAATACTATGGCTACTCCTTCTTTTCCTTGATTGTCATTGCCTGAATAACATTTTGTATTTATTGCTCAGAAAGATCTCACCAGTTTTGGTCTTTTTTGTTTCATTCACCCCTATTATGTCGATCCGGTACTTATCTAATTCCTCAGCTAGCTCCATTTCTTTGCCATTCAGGCTTCTTATGTTGATAGTACCGATCTTTAACTCTGGTGATGTTGAGTTGGGGTTTGTTTTCAGATACTCGTGCTCTTGTGGGATTCCCTTACCAAGCCTATAGATGATGTATTTGCTATTTGGCCTCATGGCCTAGATTAATTAGATGCATTTTTACTGCATTGAAATTACTAATGTCCTGAAATACATTTCCCAATAGAAAACAAATCAGATTACTGTCTGCCCTTCCTTGACATACTAGTCACATACCTTTCAAACAGTGCATTATAAGTTTCTAATTAAAGAAGTCCTGGTATAACTAGAAACTTATTAGCATATACTCTGGTAAATATTTACCCTGGCAATCAGCATTATACCGTTCAGCAATATGGTGGCCTTGAAAACATGGATGCATATAACCAGAGTTATCTGTTCTAATGACACACATCCTGAGAACTTGCCTGCCTTCACATACAGTTTTACCCAGTTACGTAAAAAATCAATTCCCTCCTCTCTTCCTTAATACATAAGACCTCAATAACTATCCCTATTCTCTATATCTGAGGCACTTCCAAAAATAGCTAGAAACGTGTAGAAAGGCTTATGTGTTCATCGTACATGTTTAATTTTGATGGCATATATCAGAACACAGAATTATAAGTAAATAATTATTTATTGACTTATTGCTGATATTTCGCTGGTGTTATAACCAGCATCTTCAAAGCACAAAAACACAGTTTGTCACAGTACTCGAGCCTATAACAACATGGTGTAACAAAGGGACTAGTTTAAGCTTTAACTTGTAGCAACACAAAGACTAAAGTCCTAAAAAAAAATAAAATAAAATAAAAAAACAGAGAGAGAAAGCAGGTACTAGTTATGTCTTAAGATGACTGTCTCCCAAATCTTAAGCAAATTTATACAGCCATATTTGTTGAGATTCGGAGTAGCATTAGCAGATGCATTAGCAGTTGTTTCAGACAGAACAATCTCTCTGAAAGCTTCTGTGGAGTACTTTTGTTTCCTTCAAGTTGATCCTGTATGTAGGGTTATCCAAAGCATAGTCTGCTAGGCCCGACTTGCCATAGTGCTAGATGTATCATTTATATGAACTGATGCAGATGTCCACAGTTCTTCCTGTTTGACCGTAGTAAGCTTGATCACATGAGCAGGGTACTTCATAGACTCCTGAATATGATAAAGGAGGGATGCTGTCCTTGGGTGAATGGATAAGAGTTGCTAATTTGACACGATCTGAATATAGTGCATAGGTGATGTTTATTGAGAATTCTAGATATATTTTCCAATGTGCCTCTAATGTATGGGATGGTGACTGTTTTGTTGTAGTTCTCCATGGTGGATAGTGGGAGGGGGTTTCTTAGGAGCATTTAGTATTTTGTTTATCTTATGGGGATTATAGCCATTAACCAAGAAGGTGTGGCATAAGTGAGCTAGTTCAGCAGCAAGGTCATTGTCATTGATCTTGCTGCTGAACTGGCTCAACAGATTGTTTGCGCTCTGTGGGTTAGCATTTTTAAGATACCATACTGTTCAGAAGGGTGATGGTGTGATTGTTTGTGTAAATATCTCCCTGTATGTGTGGGTTTTCTAAAAACTGAGAATGATAAGAAACCATCTGGAAGATGTGTGATTAGTGTATCCAGGAAGGGCAGACAGTTATTTGCTTCCAGTTCCGTTGTGAAGTGGATTTTTGGATGTTGGCTATTTAAATGCACTAAGAATGTATCCAATGTACCTGGACCAGTGACCAAATAGCAAGCACATAGCATAGCCAAAGTGTTGGTTTGAGAGTGGTTGTATTGATAGCTAGTTTTTCCAGGTGTTCTATGTAAAAGTTGGCTGGGAGGGGGGATAATACAGGGAGATATTTACACAAACAATCACACCATCACCTTTCTCAACAGTATGGTATCTTAAAAACGCTAACCCACAGAGCGAGAGCAATCTGTTCCAATGACAATGCTCTTGCTGCTGAACTGGCTCACTTATGCCACACCTTCTTGGCCAGTGGCTATAATCCCCCATAAGATAAACAAAATACTGAATGCTCTTAAGAAAACCCCTCCTACTATCCACCATGGAGAACAAAACAGTCACCATCCCATACATTAAATGACATTGGAAAAGATATCTAGAATTCTCAATAAATATCAACTACGCACTGTATTCAGACTGTGTGTGTGTGTGTGTGTGTGTGTGTGTGTGTGTGTGTGTGTGTGTGTGTGTGTGTGTGTGTGTGTGTGTGTCAAATTAGCAACTCCCATTCACCCAACGAGAGCATCCCTCTTTTATCATATCAAGCTTACTACGATCAAACAGGAAGAACTGTGGACATCCGCATCAGTGAACATAAATGATACATCTAGCACTATGGCAGGTCAGGCCTAGCAGATCATGCTTTGGATACCCCCTTGCACACAGGATCAACTGGAAGAAAACAAAAATATTCCACAGAAGCCTTGAAACATACTTCAAATCTCAACAAATATGGCTGTATAAATATGCCTAAGATTTGGGAGACAGTCATCTTAAGACATAACTAGTACCTGCTTTCTCTCTGTTCTTTTTTTTTTTTTTAGGACTTTAGTCTTTGCGTTGTTGCTACAATTTTAAACTAGTCCCTTTGTTACACCATGTTGTTGTTGTAGTCTCGCGTACTGTGACAAACTGTTTTTATGCTCTAATGATGTTGGTTATAACATCAACGAAATATCAGCAATAAGTCAATAAATAATTATTTACTCATAATTCTGTGTTCTGATATATACCATCAAAATTAAACAACAGTGGCTAGAGAATTTAATAAACAGAAACATTCAAACCTATCACACTAACAACACTTATCTGTTCACCTAAGGGCAAACTCCATCCTTACAGCCAGGAGTATATGAAGTGGTCTGTGCCTGCTTAGCCTACTCTGGAGATAGCAAGATCTATTAGCATTCACTTTGTAAAACATAAGAAAATATATATTCAATACTATCATTATTGCTAATCAGGACTGACCGAATGTACTTTATATACATCATCACACAAGATTAGATAGAAGAAAACTGCTACATACAAGTCAAAGTATATTTTGGAATCAGAAGCAACAAAATACTCTCCAAGCTTCAGAAGCCTCCATAGATCAGTTGGTAATGCCCTTTTGTCAGAAAGACCTAGATTTGAATCCCTTATAGGATGTGAAGAATGCTTATCAGGGTTTTTCAGTTTAAGATAAGTTAGTTAGCTCACATGAACATGGCATGCTTTTTTTTTTCTTTCTCCTGAAAACTCGGCTTCTTCATCCTGACAAAACAAGCAAATTAGCCAGAAAGACATGCAATTCACAGACATAATCCACTGACTTCATAGCCTTGGTTGCTTCATCCATAGATCCAAATCAATCAAGCTGGTTAATTTGATCCATTTCAGTTGAGTAGGGGGGATTAAATGTAACCTCCTTATGTGTTCATAGAATGTGACAAATGTAATAGAGAAACAGAAAAGTAAACGAAATTGTAGTACTTGTTGGAATTAATGATTTAAGTAGCAATAAATGTAGTATGCGAGAGGATGTGAGGATTCACGAAGGTGATTAGTGGTCATTGGAATGTGGAGTATGAAGATAGACTGAGAGAATGTAAGTTACAAAGCCTCGTAAATAGGAGAAGGGGGGGGGGGTATGATTGAGATATATAAGCTGGTCAGGGGTTGTTATCAGGTAAATATGGAAGAGATTTTTTCATAGAATGAGAGGGAGGGGGGATAGAACATGAGGCCAGTACTGGAAACTGTATAAAGAGGGTACGAGCAGAGGAGTGAGGAGGAGGTTCTTTGCATGGAGAGTGGTTGCTGGGTGTGTTGTGAATGTAGACACATTGAATCAGTTTAAGGTACATGAGGTACATACTTCCCACAGTTAGTCTCTGACTTCCATGGAGGATAGATGCTAATAATAATAATAATACTATTGAAAGGATTCCTAGTTGAAGCAAGAAAGAAAAGTGTTAAAATTATATATTACCAAGATACAACAGTACTGAGTTAAGGAGGGCTATGATAGCAAATTATTCAATGGTCAGATTGTGTAGGAAAAATGGGCGTGAGTTTTTGGATGTGTGGAGTGAGTTTGGTGACAGAATAGACTTGTATAAGAGGGATGGGCTGCACTTGAATAGATTTGGCATCAGGAGCCTGGAGAAATTATTTCTTGGAGAGAGAGATTTAATGAAAGGGCAGAGAACATCATGAGAGGAATGATGAGAATGTGTATGAGCAGCTGTGGTGTGCAAACATACAATAATATGTATATTGTTTTGCATGGTTAAAAATCTGGTGAATTGGTGATAATCTGCACTCTGGCTTCAGACTTTTTTTGAGTGTGTGTCTAGAAACAGAAAATAGAAAAATTGCTCAACCTCACCAAGCAGACTGTAGATGTAACTTTATGTCATGAATTAACTTATGTCTATACACATGCTAGGTGCATTATGAACAGAGGGATTAAATTCTATGCTCTGGTAAATATGTTGTCACCCTAGATTACTGGCATTAGTGAAACCTAGTTATACATCAGAGTTAAATGTATAACCCAAGAATTGAGTATGAAGGATATAGTATTTTTAGGAAGGATAGGAAGGGAGATGGGGTAGATATTATCTGCTAATGATATCTGATTTGCATACAGTTAGGGGTAGAAACACGTGTAAGCAATAACCATGTAGTAGTGAGTTTGAGGCTAACAGGATGAAAATTGGGGGTATTGGCACATACCAGAAGTTCAGCTGTTGGGATGATGAAATGCATTGCCAGATTGCCCTGATGGACACTAAATGAGTAATCATTATGAGTAACTTAAATTGTTCAAACATTGATTCTCCTTCATTTTTTATCATGAGATAAAAATGAAGGAGAATTTATTGAGCTGTTGCAAGACAACTTTTTCAGGCAGCATGTGAAAGAAGGAATGCTAAGTCAAAGAGTGTTAGATATGATCATGGTGTCAGAAAGGATCTGACTTAAGGATGTGACTGTTTTGCCACCAGTTGGTGACAGTGATCATGCCATATCGAAGTGGGAAGTAAAGTATATGGGTTTACCAATTAGGAAAGGTTACATACTGAACCTGAACTACAAAGCTTGAAATTATGAAAAACTCAAGAGAATACTCCCATTTGATTCCATGACGCCTGTTACACCTGAATGAAAATGATATCAGCAATGAATAGGAAGCTTTGAACAGATACTTAAATGATGCAGTATCTGATCAAGACTCAACAAACAAATAAGGTATAAGTGAAATGGATTTGCAATCTTATCAAGCAAGAGCTCCATTAGTAGAAGATAACTGGGAGGAATATTGAAACAATAATGATGAGTAGAGTTATGAGATATGTAAAGCACTGCTTAGAAAAGTTATGATTATTGTAGATACACCAGCATTCTTGTGTCCAAAACAGATGTAATTTTTCAAATAATGACTACTCACTTCACTAAGATCTATCATCCTGGTGTATGTAACATGGTTAAGTGGGCTCCCAGTACACTGGATGGAGATAGAAGTGTATGATGAGAAGGAAGAGTTGCTTCCTTCTCATCATACACTTTTATGATGCGATTCTCATCCAGGTTATTGTTGAATAACCTGGATGAGAATTTGGCAATAGGGACAGATGGGATATCAGCATGTATGTTAAAGGAATGTTCAGTATAATTTGCTAGGCCCAAGAATGACATGTTGTAGAACTTGAGTCTCTGTCAGGAAAGATCCCACAGGAATGGAAAGAATATACAAGGTTATTGCAAATAGCAGTGGGTCCAACTGTCAACCTATCAGTATCTCTAGAGTGCTGGTGAAGATTTTAGAGTTGGTAAGAACTTGCATACAGAAATGGGTTGATGAACAAGTTATACTCTGCAAGTAACAGCATGTGCTTACTAAAGGTATGTCATATCTTTTATCATGGAGGATCCTCCAGATAAGGAAAACGTGATATACTTGTGTGATATATACAGTCTTTGGACTATTGTTGTTGTTCAATCTATACATTAATGATATTGGGAAGGACCCAACAGGAGATGTTCAGTTGTTTGCTGATAACACAAGGATAGGCAGAATAATCATGGATACTGCTGATATATAACACTTGCAGAATGATTTAAATAGGCTGGAAGTGTGAATAAATGATGAATGGCTGTCAATTCATTGTTAGCAAATGTAAAGTTATGCACTTGCTAACAATAATAATAAAGGTCACATGGAAAATAATTGCAAGTTCCACTTACAGAATAATTATCTTGAATTGAACATTGATATGTAAGGATAAGGAAACCATTTTACCTCTTTACAAGGTTTTGATATGAGTGCACCTGGACTAGTGTGTGCAGATTCGGGTCTCCTGAGTTTGGAAAAGACAAAATAAAAAGCTGTGGAAATGCAAAGAACAGTAACAAAGATGATATCAGAATTGTAGAGTGTAAATTATGAAGATAGATTGAGAGTTTGTGGACTGTAGACACTGCTAAACAGGAGAAAGAGGGCTAATATAATGGAGGTTTATAAACTTCTGCAAGAGCATTATGGGGTATTGTCATGAAAGGTTTAGCTATATGGAAAGTGGGGAGAGTGCAGTGGGGTTGGCATCCATGGAGGTTAAATTTGTGTGTGATTAAGAAAGTGGTGAATGCCAAATTATTCTCTCACAGAGCAGTGAATAAGTGTAACTGGTTGCCTGTTGAAGTAGCAAATGCATCTAATATGAATGAGTTTAAGAAAATGTGAAGCATCTAGTGTGGGTTATGTATGTCCTCCATCGATCAGTCCTTGACTTCCTGGAGGTCTCAGATAATAATAACAAAAAAAATATTTACATAATACTTGAATAAAGAACCTAAAAAAAAAGCTTCTCAGTTTGACATAGCAAAGTGATAAAAGTAGAGAATGTTATTAATTCTTCATTATTTTATAGCCAGATAAATTGAAATTTAAATGTGTGGTGAATGGTAGGACAGTGGACATGCAAGGTAGTGAAAATGTGATTTGCATGAATGGCACTGATAAACTAATTTAAGAGATGAAAGTGGAGTTAGTAATGATGAGACAAGAGATTAAACGTATGAGTAATGAACTAAGGAGAATTACAGATTTGAATGGGAATGTGAGGAAGAATTAGATGAAAGATTTGAAAGAAATATTGAATGATTTCAGAGTGGTAATATACTGGGATTTGATGAAAGAGGTGTGGTGAGTGAAAAGGTGCACAAAGTCTGTTTCTGGAAGTTGAAATGAACAGAATGGTTGAATCATTGGATAAGAAGAGAAGAGAAGGCATGCAACAGAGTAGTAGTAGTTGGCACGTATGAATCATTTTGACTGGTAATAAGAAGAATGTAAGGAAGGATGTCATGAGGCTGTTAAGGATAGTGAAAGATAACAGAGTGGTAGACAAGGTAGTAGTCAATGTTGTTACCCAGGTGTGATAATGATGAGTTGAGAAGGCGAGTGAAGATTATGAATGGTATGTTAGCAGAGTTGTGTGTGGAGAAAGGGGTTCATTTTGTGAACGTGTGGGATGAATTTCAGTGGTAGATAAAGCTGTGTAAAAGGGGATGGGCTATATTTGAATGGATTTAGTGTGAGTCAGTTAAAGAAACTGTTGCCACAAGAGAAAATTACTGAAGTGAATGTAAGACCTGAGGAAGCAAGAGGTGTTGTGGAAGAGCAGGAGAGTAAGGTAGGCAAGTTTATGAATGGAGAAGTGAGAGGCACAAGTGAAGCGAATGACAGAGCTGAGAAGCACAAGTGAAGAGAAGGAACACAGGGTCGATAGGGAGACACTCTGTGAGAAGTGTAGATGATGGTTTCAGGAGTAGATGTGAGTGTGCAAGAAAGGATTAAGATAGTCGAGGATGTGGGGGTGACATTTAGGTTCTGTGTAGGGGTGTAATATCAGTGATGATAGACAGGAAATGACTGGAAAAGTGTGGAGAAGTCATATCTGAGAAGTGGGGTCACTGAGACAGGTTATGGAAACAGAAATGAGCTAGTATGTATGTTTACAAATGCTAGAGATATTTGAAACAAGGGGAAATGAAATTGTAGCATTGATAGAGTTCATTCACCTTGAAATTGTTGTTATGAGTGAGACATGGTTGTGCAAGGATGACATTTTGACAGGAATAGAGATGAAGTAATATGTAGTCTTTCGTGAAGACAGAAAAGAAGCATGGGTGCTATTGATGATGGCAGAGGAGTTGTGTCCATCTGAGGTGGAGATGTAAGGAGCAAATACTGAACAGTGGTTTTGAAGCAGTATTGTGTGAAGTGGAGGTGGACAAGATGAAATGTTTAGTAGGGTGTTGCTCGTGACGTGGTAATTTGGAAGGCAGTAAGAATGAAAGGTTAGGCAAATTGGTCTCACCAATAAGAAAAGGATGATCATTATAGGTGACTTTAATTATGGTAATATAGAGTGGGATGAAGAGACAGTGTCTGGTACCAAAGAGAATGAATTTCTTCTGATTAATAATATCTTCTGATGAGATAACAGATCAAAGAACCTCGATCCAAGTGTAGCCTCCCTTACATACTACTTTCTTAAGCAGCATGTAAGAGAGGCTACACTTGGATCGAGGTTCTTTGATGTGATTATCTCATCGGAAGATATTTTAAAATGAAGTGTCTAATGTTCCTCCGGTCAATGAAAGGGATCATGAAGTAATCATTTGGGGAGTGGTCAGCCATATCAGGACTTTTGTAAGAAAGGGCTATAGGTGGATCTATAAGGTGGCTGATTATGGCAAACTCAGGAAAGAAACAGCTTGCAGTGATATCATGTAATGAGGAATTGCATGGGAAGGAAATCAGTGCTGTTTGTTCTGGCAGAGGCAATGACTGAGTGTATTCCAAAGGTCCAGAGATTAAATAAGGTAGGTGTAAAATGGATGACAGAAGAGGTGAAGCATGCAATCTGGAAGAAAAAGGCATTGAGGAGGTGGCACAACATGAGTGGAGATAATCAGTTACATGAGGAGTACAAAGAGCAAGCAAGGAAGATGACTTACTTAGTAAGCATAGCAAAAGTGGGATATAAGCACCAGTTAGCAAACGATGCTAAAAGAAATCCTAGGAAGTTTTTTTGATATGTGGTCAGTAGAAGGAAGAATGATTATGGGAGGATGATGTAAGTCAGTGGTGATGGGAGAAAACTTAGGATATAATAGAGGTATTTAATGAGCAGTTCAATAAAGAATCCCACCTTATGATTGTAACATAATACAGAACTTGAGCAGTAAAAATTGGAGAGGAACCAATGATGGTGAGTGAGTGAGCAGGAGGTATATGAGGAATTGAGTAAACTTGGCAGCAACATGGCCATGAGACTTGTTGGTATATATCACCATGTGTCTTGAGGGAATGTTCCAAGGAGTTAACAGCCCTAACTTACATTTTTAACATGAATTTTAGATTATCCCAGGTTCCAAAGGAATGGGAAGATGCAAAATTGTTCTGCTTCATAAAGGGGATTATAAGACTTAGACTTTGAATTATAGGCCAATTCTGCTTTTCTGGAGTTATGGTCAAGATGTTGGAGAAGCTAGTCTGTTGACTTCTGAACTGGGTTCACAGTAATAGAATTCTGTTTAATGGACAGCATGAGTTTGCTATAGAAGATCATGTTTTAGTAATATGCTTACTTATTATAACAAGGTGACAAATACATTGGGCAAGGGGGATGCATATGCAGTAGTATATTTAGATTTTGCAAAGGCTTTCAATAGATTGCTACATGACAAACTAGTAGGATTGCATAATAGATTAGTGCATTGGATTGGAGATTTGTATCAGCAGGCTGTGTATGGGGAAGTGATATCCTAGAAGAGGATATCACTTCCCCATACACAACCTGCTTTTCTAGGATATCATTGCAGATGATGCGAAGTTTGGGAGTTATGTTGTAGCTTTGCAAGAGGACCTAAATGGGTGTCATTTAGGTCCTCTTCGGCACTAACTACTTAGACGCTAACTTTGCCTCTGGCTATTTTCAGAGTTTCATGTTAACTTATTTGATTATAAAATAATGAAAGATTTATAACTTCCATAGATATATATATATATACTTCCTGACTGGTTTGTCTGTCTTTTGCAATGGAATGAAAAACCTTAAGTAAAAAACCTTGGAAAAGAAACCATAGTTTCCTTTCCAAGAAAAGAAACTATGTCACCTCCATATGAGACCATCTAATTCACCTTCAGCTGAAAAGTCCTTATAAAGATACTTGACATCCTGGGACACTTTTGTCATTCAATAAATAATGGATGGTTTTTATTGTAGCTTAGCTAGTTTGAATATCTAAATTGGAACTGCAGATTAATCTAGAACATGATGTTTGTCTCGTATTTTGCTGAAATGTTTTCAGTCTAATTTTTTATATAAGCAAATAGAAACTCAAGAGTGTTATTAAATTTTGTATGTAAATAAAATTAACATTGTTGTGCTGTCTTTTTTTTTTTTTTTTTTGCACAATGTTTGAAAACACCTGCAGTTTTATTTTAGATATTCAATCTTCAGATATATTTTATCTGTACTACATTGTATCAAAATAATTTGTATGAATATTTTATTGTGTAATTTTGTTACAAATATTTTCATTTCAGAGAAGAAATGACCCTGATAGGTTTTGATACTGAGGTATACAAAGGCTCTGTAAAAAGAAAAAGTACTGAGGGATTAGATGAACCATTTGATCCAGAAATTGAGGAATTCCTATCAAGAGCTCCTCAGCCCAAGCAAGAGTAATTATCAAATGTTAATGCTTAAGAGAATATAGTATATTTTCAACATTTTAAGTGCTCTGTTTTATCCAACTATCTTGACATACACTTTGCTGAATAATTTCAATTCGGCTCAAATTAATAATTTTCAAGTCTTACCTGTTATTTTATGTCTGTTGTTATTATTATTATTAGCATCTGACCTCCTTGAAGTCAGAGACTAATCATGGAAGGTACACACAATGTTCATCCAACTGTGCCTTAAACTGATTCAATGTGTCCACATTCACAACACACTCAAGCAATGCATTGCACTCAGCAACCACTCTCCATGCAAAGAACCTCCTCCTCACTCCTCTGCTCACACCCTCTTTATACAGTGTCCAGCAATGATCTCTTGTTCTACCCCCTCTCTCTCTCATTCTATGAAAAATCTCTTAGGTGTCAACTTCATAACAACCCCTGAGTAGTTTATATGTCTCAATCATATCCCCCCCCCTCTTTTCCTCCTATTCACGAGGCTTTGCAATTTACATTCTCTCGATCTCTCCTTGTACTCCACATTCCAAAAAGCACTGACAATCTTTGTGAATCTTCTCTGGACCCTTTCCAACATATCCTCATCACCACCATGAAAACCTGATGGCCAGAACTGTGCACAATAATCCATATGAAACCTGATCAAAGCCTTATACAATAGCATTATAACAGTTTTATTTCTGTATGTCAGGGTCCTTTGCATCATTGCCATTATCCGATGTGACATCTTCACAACTTGTGCAGTGTGGCCCTGAATTTCAGGTCTTTGCCCACTACCACCACTCCCAGATCTCTCTCATATCCTCTACTTCCATTAAAGTTTCCCACCAAGTGTATACTTTGCATCCCATTGTTGCTTACCAAATCTCAAAACCTTACACTTTGCAACATTGAACTGACAGTTCCACATACTTGCCCATTCATGCAACTATTCAATTCCTCCTGTAAGGCCATAACATCTGTTTGACTTTGCATTGCTCTCCCCAATTTTGTATCATCTGCAAACAGCTATATATCACTAATTAAACCCATCCCAATATCATTAACATAGAAACTGAACAACAACAATGGTCCCAAAACTGACCCCTGTAGTGCACCACTAGTGTCCTTCCTATTGGGATACTGCACCCTTATATACAGCTTTCAAATACCTTATGTCTACTTAGATCATTTGTCCCCACAACCATCACTGAGCATTTATCTCGCTTGTTTTTTTCCTCATATCCAATGCCTGAATTATCCTACTCATTCTCTCTCCTGGCAGACCTTATCAACTCTCTCATTAACTAATCATCTAACTATGGAATCCTCCATGCATTCTGTCTCCATAGAAAATTTCTGTCAATTTTCTGAAGAAGTAGCCTCTGTTTTCATTCTTGGGTTAACATTGCCGAAATCTATTTTCTGCACCATACACATTAAAAATTTTGAATTTCCACTGTCTTTTTGCTCCTGATTTAACTAAGAGCTCAGTGATGACAATCTATTTATATTTGTGGGCACCATCTGGACTGGCTATTGTTAAAAATCTTCAAAAAATTTACAAAAAATAGGGTTCAAAAATTTTTATTGTAAAAATATTTTTGAAGATACTTGATACTGCAGCATATGAGATTTTCAGCCTCTCCTTTTAGTTTGTATTATTCGTTTCACTTTTAGTGATCTGCATATCAATATAAATAATACAAAGTGTGTTTCTTTTTTCTGGATTGTGTGTCGGTTTTCAAGAATAACCAAATATTACTAACATCTGTTAATAATATTTGGTGTATTGTTTTGCCCTCGGTTCTTGTACATTTCTGTTTGACTTAGGTAAGGTGTTATTACAAGAGTATAGGATACTGTATATTATCTCACGTACTATATTTTAATATAAGTTGTCAGTTTTGGTAACAAGATTTCATTTTGCATTTGGAGACTGCTAACTTTCAGTAGATAGTAAACAAGATGTAATGGACAGGGATTGACTCACTTGAGTTCATGAGAAACAACAATATAGCAAAGATAAATATCTGGGCTACTAAAAGTCACATGTCACTCTTCAGAAGGATGTCAGTCTACCTGAGATCACTGTGTGAATGGGAATCTCATCACATGGAATAATTGCATCTTATCGATTCGATGGTACTGTTAATGGCAAAAATTATCACAAAATGTTGAAAGATTATGTTGCACCAAATATCAGAAAGATGTTTAGTGATAGTGCAAACCCCCCCCTCTCCCCACATTATCATAAATCAGTGTGAGATTAAATGTGAGCAAAAAAGTAAAATTGAAAAATCATGCTTATAGTTGCAAACCATAAACATGGTGGAAATGTGGATGATAATATAATAAGATTCAGAAAACATTTTGCTTGCCTTATGCTTTTCAGTTTGTAGATTATTCGAGGAGAGATGTTGCTCATGTATTTGAGCTGATGGTGAGTATTTTGAATATTTAAACGAATTTTCAGTTATTTTGAAAAAATTGTGTATCTCTTATCTTTTAAATGTGTTAAAGAAATTAAAATGGTGTATGTTGTTCATGAAATATATATTTTCCAAAATTAATAACGGAAAAAACTCATGTGCAAAGATTATTTGATAGTATAATTTCGCCTGTGTGTCACAGGCATCGTCAGTACATATTAAGCTCAAATTAAACAATAACTGACAATTCCAAAAAGTGCCACCTAAGTAGCTGGTGTAAGATAACTAAAAAGGTCAATAAATTTCCTTTAAAAAAAAAAATTCAATACAATAAAAAGTTAGGAAAGATTAGCTGATTTGTAAAGTACTATCTCCCATAAAGGGGACAGATGTAAGCAGTCGGATCTGTTTAAGTTAGGAGAATGAGGCAGAGTTTAACATGTTTCTTTATAAAGGCGTTCCATGAGGAACCGACTTTTGTGAAGAACTCTTGTCTTTCTCCAATGAACTCTATGTCTACTGAAGATGGCATGTTCTGCAAGTCCAGACTTTTCAGGTTTAAAGTATTCAATATAAGATTGGTGTTCTTCTAGCCGAATAGAGTCAGATCTTCTTGTTTGTCCGAAATAAGATAATCCACAAGAGCACGGAATCTGGTAGACACCTGGATGATTAAGATGTGGAAGCTTCTCCTTAGGAGAAGTGAGAAAGGTGGAGATTTTTCTAAACGGTCGAAAGGCAACAAAAATATTCAGTGGTTTTAAAAGTTTTGCTATACGTTCACTGATGCCTTGTACATAAGGGATAGGAATGTGCGTTATTTCTTCTGTGTTTGAAGAGGAAGATATATTAAAACTACTCAAAGTTCTTTTAATGAAGCAATTCTTATAACCATTAGATAGAAAGAAAGAAGTTATATATTGTAGTTCTTTCTGTAAAAGATCGTCTGAAGAACAAAAGGAGTGGGCCTGATAAACCAGTGTTATAATAGTTCCTGCCTTTTGACTGGGATGGTGATGAGATTCTGCATGGATATAATGGCCTGTATGAGTCTTCTTTCTATAAACTGAGAAATGTAGGTTACCATCTGGTTGGCGAGGAATTAGAAGATCTAAAAGGCTAACTGCTTATTTGATTCTACTTCTAGGATAAACTTGATCCTAGTATGAAATGCGTTTAACTTAGTGAGAAATTGTTGAAGTTCATCCGAAGAGCCATTCCAAACAGCAAAAATGTCATCGACATATCTGAACCAATGTGCAGGTCTGGGAGAAATGTTGTCAAAGATACGTTGTTCAAAATGTTCCATAAAGAAATTGGAGATAGCAGGAAAAGAGGATTGCCCATTGCTGTTCTTCCTTCAATTTGTTGATACAACTTATTTTTAAAGGAAAAATAACCAGAATGTATTACAAAATCGAATACGTTTACAGTGTCTGAAGGATATTCCTGTTGTAGTAATTCAATGCGTTCAGAAAGAGGCACATTTGTAAATAAAGAAACAACATCTAAACTGATCATGATATCAGAAACATCCAAATAAAGATTTGAAATTTTATTTTTGTAATCCAAAGTATTTTTTATATAAGTATCAGTTCTTCTAGTTGAAGAGGAGAGTAAATTTGATAAAAATTTTGAGATTTTGTAAGTGGGGCAAGCTATACAATCTACGACTGGTCTTAGACGGAATGCCTGGTTTATGAACTTTTGGAAGACCATACAATCTAGGTGGACGATCGAAGAAGGTTTTAAGTTTTTTCTTTTGATCTTCATTCCATGTAGATACATTATCTATAAGAGAATTAAGTCTCTTCAATTGACTCCAGGTAAGATCCTATAAGTTGAACAGTCGCAAAGTAAAAGAGACATTTTTCTCTCGTATTCCTTCCTATCTTGAATCACTACAGCCTTCCCCTTATCAGCTTTCATAATAATTAAATTATTGTTATTCTTCAGTGATTTCAATGCTTTAAACTCAGAGTAAGAAAGATTAGGACGAGGAGGCTTGGCATTAAAAAGAATTTTTGCACATTCAAAACGTAATCTGTTGGCTGTTTTTTGGGATAAGGATCGAATACCCCCCTGTCTATGTTATGAAAGATGGTAACCTACATTTCTCAGTTTATAGAAAGAAGACTCATACAGGCCATTATATTATCCATGCGGAATCTCATCACCATCCCAGTCAAAAGGCAGGAACTATTAAAACATTGGTTCATCGGGCCCACTCCTTTTGTTCTTCAGACAATCTTTACAGAAAGAACTACAATATATAACTTTTTCCTTTCTATCTGATGGTTATAAGAATTGCTTCATTAAAAGAACTTTGAGTAGTTTTAATGTCTTCCTCTTCAAACACAGAAGAAATAACGCTCATTCCTATCCCTTATGTACAAGGCATCAGTGAACATATAGCAAAACTTTTAAAACCACTGAATATTTTTGTTGCCTTTCGACCGTTTAGAAAAAATCTCCACCTTTCTCACTTCTCCTAAGGACAAGCTTCCACATCTTAATCATCCAGGTGTCTACCAGATTCCATACTCTTGTGGATTATCTTATTTTGGACAAATGGGGAGTCTGCCTCTATTCGGCTAGAAGAACACCAATCTTATATTGAATACTTTAAACCTGAAAAGTCTGGACTTGCAGAACATTCCATCTTCAGTAGACATAGAGTTCTTCACAAAAGTCGGTTCCTCGTGGAATGCCTTTATAAAGAAACGTGACCTCTGCTTCATTCTCCTAATTTAAACAGATCCGACTGCTTACGTCTGTCCCCTTCATGGGAGATAGTACTTTACAAATCAGCTAATCTTTCCTAACTTTTTAGAGTCTTTATCAATTATCTTTAATATCAGTTAATATATTTAATCTTGTACTGACAATGCCTATGATACTTGGATTAAAATTCTACACTAATAAAGTTGTTTTTTATCTGAGTTTCTCTCCATTTTTAAAATTCTTTTGATTATGCTAACTCTCGGTATTTCATTATTTTTGGTAAACAGGAGAGTAAGTGTGTGATAAGCTGCTGTTTTCTGTTATGATCGAAACAAACCGAAACTGTGAGAGTGGTGTTATGTCTGTTAATTGTGTGTGTGTGTGTGTGTGTGTGTGTGTGTGTGTGTGTGTGTGTGTGTGTGTGTGTGTGTGTGTGTGTGTGTGTGTGTGTGTGTGTGCTATCTTCATTGACTGCTATGCAGGATAGAAAACCCTGCTACCTCCATATAGGACTGGCTAATTCATCTTCAAATGAAAGCCCTTATAAAGGTTCATTGTGTCCAAGATGAGATTGAAACATTCCTACCAACTAAAAGAATATTGTCTGTACCATCGGTACAGAAGCTCACTGTTAAGCAAAATGGTGCAGTGACAGTAAACAAGTGGTAATCAGTGAGATGCAGGAATTGAAAGAAGATTTAGTGAACTGCAGAAACTGTGTGTGACACATGCAACATATTAGAATGATACACAAGAGTATAATCTTTGCATTATTAGAAATGTGATAAGTAAGTGTATAAGATAGAGAAAAGAAGAGAATACAATTTAGAAACACATATTGCATTTATTGACTTTGAAAAGCATTTGACAAAGTTAAAAGAAACATATTATTTAACATATTAAAAGAAAGACAAATACCAAATAATATTCTAAAACTTATCACAAGTATATATGAAAATAATCAAATACAAATAAGATTAAATCACGAGTTATCATATACGAGAGAGATAAACCAAGGGGTCCGACAGGGATGTCCCCTCTCAGCAACTCTTTTTAATATCTACTTAAATGAAATAATAATAAAATGGAATAAAAATTTACATCAAGGAATTAAACTTTCTCCTACAGTAAACTTAAACAATCTCCTCTCTGCCGACGACCAAATAATAATTACAAATTCTGAAGATAACTTACAGAAAGCTATTTTTGATCTAAATGAGATATCCAAAGATTATGGTATGATAATATCAACAGAAAAATCAAAAACTATGGTCTTTAAAGGACAAGATCCAGTAAGAACTAAAATAGTAATAGATAACAAGATCTTAGAACAGGTGAATTCATTTAACTACCTAGGATGTATGATCACATCTGAAAAAGATATAAACGTAAAAATTGCAAAATATTTAAAATTAACAGGTGTAATTAACTCTATATTTAAACCAAACCTAGTTCAAAAACAAACCAGACTAAAAGTATACAATACATTAGCCCTACCAGTCTTAATGTATGGAAGCGAAATCTGGACAATAAAACAAAAGGACAAACAAAGATTAACAACAGCAGAAATGAAGTTTATGGGAAAAACTGCAAAGTATACCCTATTTGATCACAAAAGAAACGAAGAAATTATGAAAGAATTAAACCAAGAACCAGTCTTCTTCTTCTTCGACCTTCTGGTTCTGTCCACTGCTGGATGAAGATCCCCCCCCCCATGATTTTCCAGATCACTCAGTTTTCTGCTTCTCCCATCCATCTCACTCCTACAATTTGTTCCAGTTCATCTCTCTACCTTCTTCTCGGTCTTCCTCTTTGTCTTGCTCCATCCATTGGTCTCCACTCTGTTGTTTTTCTAGTCCATCTCCCATCACTGCATCTGGCAATATGGCCAGCCCATCTCCACTTAGCCTGTTTAATGTATTTTACAATGTTATCCAGATATTTGTCTTCCTATCTCTTAATGTTATTTTTAGCATACTTCTTTCCATGCAATGTTGTGTTGTTCTCAGCTTTTTGTTTAGGGCTTCTGTTGAAGTCCATGTTTCTCCTCCATATGTTAAGACAGGAAGTATGCACAGGTTGAACGCTTTCCTTTTTAGACTCATAGGGATGTCACTTCTGAATATGTCTTTCATTTTCCCGTAATCCAAGGTGAATTCTTCATTCAATCTCTTTTCTTTGGCACTCCTCAAAGGATAACAATTGGCCCAAATATACATATGAAGTAACTTGTTCTATTTCATGGTTTTCAACTTTGATAGTTCTATGGTTTATGTATTTATTATGTATCTTATGTATCTCATTATTTTTGTTTTTTCTCTATTTATTTTTAATCCAATTTCTCTGGAGGCTTCATTTAGCTGATTTAGCCTTTCTTCCAGATCTTCAAGATTATCTGCTGTCAGGACAATATCATCTGATATTGTCCTGATTGCAAAACATTTATGTTTATTAATATATTAACATAAATGGATATGTTTATATGGATATATTTATGTTTATATATCCATAAACATATATGGATATATAAACATAAATGGATATCCATCCATTTATGTTTATATAAAAATATAAACATAAATGGATGGTACACAATCAAAGAATTTAAAACAGAAAGATTACCAAAACAAGCCTTAAAGTACAAGCCATTAGGAAAAAGAAAACCAGGACGTCCTCTCAAATGATTCAACGATGACTTCTAAGGCCAGAACAGGCCATGCTAGGCCTAAATCCTTGATATGCATGATGATGATGATGATGATAAGATTTGTTTTCCAGGAAACAAAATAAGCAGAAATGTTTGGTACAAAAAAAAATAATAATAATTAGTTTGGACAGAATGAGAATGCAAGATGGATTTCATAACTTTTTTTTAAAAAAAGTGAAAGATAATAGCATAGTAGGAAAATTTGTCATGTCCTATCCATCCAGCCAGGATGGTGTAGTGAGTTGAGACAGGTGAGCAAAATGAAAATATTAGCAGAGCTTTGTGAGGAGGAGAGAATACAATCTCTGAATGTGTGTGGGATAAATTTAAAGAATTGATGGAATTGTTTAAAAGTGATGGATTGCACTTAGCAAGTTTGGTATGAGTTGTCTGGAAAGATACTGTTGCTGTTGAGGAAGTAAGAGGTGATACCTCAACAGAGGTCAGACTAAAAGAGTAACTAAACGGAATAACAGTGAGAATACAAGATAGAGGGAAAATGAGGAAGAAGGAGCAGGATATACTATATAGTGTGGATTTTATAAATAGTAAATGTAGGGATGATGGTGATCATTGTGAAGAGGAGATTCATTGAAATCAGTTGGATATCTGGAGAAAACAGATCCAACTGATTTCCATTCATCCTATAGATTGTATAAAGGAGAAGGGATGGAGATCTGAGTAGATATCACAGCTGAGAGGTAGATAAATTGGATCAGGCACATATTGTAAATAAATTATTATACTTACAAATTCCAGAACTATGAGGAGTAAACAAGATGAATTTGAGTTTTGAATTGATTTGCTGAAAATTGTTAAGAAAAAAAATAGTTGGCTAAGAAATGCAGGAGAGAAGTACACTGCTGATGATAGCAGAAGAACTATGTCTACTGATGTTGGGAATACAGGAGCAGGAGAGTAGTGGCAGTGCTTCAGCTGTTGGCTTGCAATTGTGGAGGTTGATAACAAAAAAAAAAAAAAAAAGCTTGTTGAAATTGGTTTATCAAATAGGGAAAAAGTGACCACTATGTTGATGACTTTGCTGTCTGATCTCAATAAACCCATTGAAAGAGATCTTAATCAACCAACAGTTTATTTACTTATTGTACCCTGAACTCATTTGCACTTTCACAACATACTCCAAAGATGCATTCTTCTTATATACTAGACTTGACGTAAAAAAATCTTGTACTCACACTTTGTTTACCACTGCTATACAACTTCTAGTTATTCCTCTATCTCCCCCCCCCCCCACACACATTGTGTGTCTCCTCTCTATTAATCTAGTGCAACCCTCTCATCAACCTCTTTTCCACCTCTCTGCAATATACATTTCCTTGACCTTTTAAAATAAGGACTGAAATGAAGAGAGTGTCACATAGAAGAAATAAAATCTTGAGTTTTTGACAGAACAGTTGTCTTTGGCAGTATGTAATTGAAGTCGCACAAGCTTCCAGGGAATCAGCTATTTTTGTCCTTCAATAAGCAAGCAGTGATGTTTCACCAGGCAACAAAAGCCATCTAACATCCAAGATTTAGTAACACCATTCTTTCAACTATGGAAGATATGCTTTAGTTTTGGAAATACTCACCAGGGTTGCCTGAACCTGAATTGCAAATGTTGGCTACTCTGCTGGTAGGTGAGGTTGACTTGGCTGGAGAGGCTATATGTTATGTTTCATGTCACTGTTATCCTCCTGTTAGTGGCCCATTGGTTTGGCTGATGGTATATAAAGAGTTACATCATGAATGTTTATCTCCTCCATGTGAGGTACCTGTTCGTGGTGCAGAGGACCTCCAATGATGGTACTGACCCTTTTTTTGTTTTGTTTTTATTTTTGTACTATGCTTTTTTATCATATTCTTCACTCTACTTCTGAGTCTTCTTTATTACTATTATTATTCTATCTTCAAGATCATCATCAAGGGATCCAGTGTATCACCACAGTATTTGCCATGCTGTGTGATCTGGTGACATCTGGAAAGGGGTATCCTGTAGTCTTGCATTACTTTAGGCTTAGTGTCAGCAAAAGGGGTTGCCCTGGATGGCTTTGACTAGATGACCTTGCTAGTGGGCTTGCCAACAGGAGTTAACGGTGTTGCAGCTGCTCCTTCCTTATGGTCTGAGGACAGGCTCAAGGTTTGCAGTGGCGCTGGTATATCATGGATAGTCTTGAAATTCCACTCCTGAGCACAGGCATTGCTTGCCAGGGACCTTTGGTCTTGAATCAAACTCCCTTTGAGAATGAATGTTTCTTCCTGTTATTATCTATGGTTTCTAAGCCCCAACAAGGTTCAGAAACCATAGAATCATTAACAAAAAACCAAAGTAAGAAACATGCAACAGAAGCTGCAACAAACACATCACTTTTCTTAATCCTACTTTCAACAGTTTAGCAATCACTTGGAAAATGTCACCCTTCTTTATCCAAAAGTGTTTGGAAAGGTTGGCAGGATCTCCAAAATCTGTAAAAAGAGATTCTATTCATGAGATATCCTTATTGAAGCAGCTACAGTAGCACAATCAGAAAAATTGCTTCATAACATATATTGGAAGAATATCAATTACAATGAATGAGAGACTTACTGCAACACCATCAACCATTGCAGATAAGTCCAATTGCTAAGTGATCCTGGTCATGCCATCCAGGACTGCCTGTCTTGCCAAATGTTATCCCCACAAATCTACATTTTCAGAGGTGTGATATCAGAGTGGGACCTCCTTGATGTTCTTAATGAAAATATCTGCAATGAACTTGAGGACCATGGAGCAACAGCCATAAGAAGAATCCTTATACATAGGGATATGCAACTAGTTCCACTAGCATCATCCTTACCTTCAACAAACCAAAACTACCAACATCTTTCAAAGCAGGTTATCTCAACTGTCCAGTATGGCTTTATATCCTGAATCATCTGTGCCACTTTAAATGTCAAAAATATGATCAGTCTCAAACTGCATGTCCTTGCTCTGCTATCTGTGCCTGGTGTGACAGTAAAGATCATGAGAATAAAGACTGTAAGCACAAAACACCAAAATGCTCTAGCTGTGAAGAAGATTGCCCAGCCTATTCCCAAGCAAGCTAAAGGTGGAAGAATGAAAAAGAGATCCAGAAATTAAAAACAGAGCAGTGCATCACTTATCACGAAGCAAAGAAGCATTATTCCACAAAAGTAGCAATGATATCTGCTTAACCCTACACTGAGAAGGCAACTCCAAAGAAGGTGTGAGCTGAGGTGTTAACGTGTATGTCAATCCCACAACTGCAACATCCCTGAAAGACTGTGCTTGCTCGCTATCTCCTTAGAGTGAATCAAAGGGGAAAATAGATATGGACTCACTCCTCCTGAAGAAATGTCAAAAATGGTCCAACTACATGAAAATCCTCTCTCTAAAAAAATAATGGAATGTTCACCACAGAGGATGAAAGACATGCCTCCAAACCCTCTAATATAGATAGTTAGCATGGATACCTCTATTCTTCCTCAGGATGATAAAGCAATTAATATACCAAGTGCCCTACAGGGAATCGAATTCGATGATGTCTTGGGTATGTTTCCAGAAGAAGAAATGATAGACACTGGCCTTCCACAATTCTGAAAAAAGAAAAAAAAAAAAGCCAAGACTAATGAGAACAAAACCTCTCAACATAGGAAGCCAAGTTATACCACCAAAAAGAAATAATGAAAACATTCCTACAAAGAAATTACCTTGGATTTCATCAAAAAAACATTGATGACATCAAGGTTCTCTTACAGATGTATAAATCAATATGCTTCTGCCTGCAAGAAACATGCTTAAAGCCAAATGGTGACTTGGCACTACAAAATGTTACCATCATTCATAAGGACAGGAGGGGGAATGGATCTGACCTTGGAAGAGGTGCCATCCTTGTGGGCAAGCATTCCCATTTCCAGCAAGTCCCACTTAACACCAACTTAAAAGCTGCTCTCCAGCTCTCATTCAGAAATGCATAGATATTTTTCAAAATGACCTTGATGAAATCATATTGCAGCTAACATCCCTCCCCCTTACTTTTAATGGAAGATTTAAATGGACACAACATTCTGTGGAGTAGTGCCCACATCAACATTAGAAGAAAGGCTTGCACATGCTTGACAACAATAATCTCTTCCTCTTAAACACAGGAAGCAACACTTTCTTTCATGTCTAATGGAACATTCAACTGCACTGTCTGTTCAATCTCCCTTATCTCACTGTTTAAGTGGGAAACTGATGACAACTTTGAAGCAATCATTTTCCAGTGAAACCTACTTTTATGCTTGGGCAACCATGTACTACATTACAGATATTGTTGTGAAAAAATGAGCAAACTGACTGGTCTGTCTTTCCTCATTAGCAAAATTTGATCTGTGAGGGTCTCCCCTCCTTTCAACAATGCAGTGAATCATGTAACAGAGTGTATTATGCAAACTGCCACAGCTGCAATTCCTAAAACATCTAGTCAGTGATAATTTCACCATCAATTGCTTTCAAACATACTTGACCCCAGTTAGACATATCAATCATCAGAATGAGAAAGAATCCTGGATCTAGTACATATCATCCATAACCAGAGAAGCAAATAGTAAAGAAGTCTGGACAAAATCTGGAAAATGAAAGGCAGATGCACCACCCACCAGCTCTCTATCTATAAGATAGTTGGTGTGTGCTTTTGCTGTAGATGTGGCCTTCATCCTGGCCCAGAACTCGGACTAGGACAAATGGACAAAATGCAATGTACAAAAGATCTAAAGTCCTATTTTGGTCCCTTCTAATGATGTAAAAAAAAGAAGAAAAAAGAAAGAAAATTTACAGCTGTGTGGGAGTTGCTCTTAAGATAACAGTCTACCAACTTTTTGGCAAATTAATGCAACCATATTTGTTCAGGTTAGGAGAATTCTTCAAAGCTATGGCTGACTCAAAAAATAATCTTTCGGATCTGTAACGACTTCTAAATAGCACATTCGCTTTTCTTCCATGTAATCCTGTGTGAAGGAGGAGTGTCCAAAGCATGGCCTGCTGGTCCTGACTTGCCATAATAATAGTAGCTAATGTATTTTTTATGTTCTTCCAGGCAGATGTTAACCGATCTTCCTGTTTGCCCATTGTAGGTCAAGTCACAGGGATCTTCATACACTCCAGGATGTGCAGGAGAGTGAAGTTTATCCTTAGGTGAGCGGATTAGAGTTGCTAGTTTAACATGAGGTTTGAATGTGGTGCAAAGGCCATGTTTCATCAGTACTTTCTATCTTTTCTTATGTACCTCTGACATAGGGAATAAAAATGGTAATGTGTTCCTGTGTATTAAGGGAGGGGGGATAATGGGGCTATGTAGTATTTTATCTATTATGTAGGAATTGTAGCTGTTGGCCAAGAATGTATGGTGCAGATATTTGAGTTCTGCAGACAGAACTGTATCATTAGAACAAATGGCTCTGTGTGTAAGTGTTTTTAAAATGCCATACTGTTGGACTGGATGATGATGTGATTATTTATGTAGGTATCTTCCTCTGTGTGTGTTGGTTTTCTGTAAATGGAAAAATATAGTGATTTACCTGAAAGATGAGTGACTAAGGTGTCAAGAAATGGTAAACAGTTATTAGATTCTCTTTCTACTGCAAAGTGAATTTTGGGATGTTGGCTGTTTAGATAGGTGAGAAATGCATCCAAAATGTCTTCCATGGGACCAAATGGTAATCAATATGACATAAACACATTAGGGGCTTGTATGTAGCAGTGGTAAATACTTTGGTTTCAAAGTGTTCCATGTAAAAGTTTTCTAAAGGAGGGCAGAAGGGGGGGGGGGCATAGAAGTATCATTAATCTGTTTGTAGATTTTTCCTCCCAATGTAAAGTAACCTGCATACATAGTAAATTTGAATAATTCAAAGATATCAGGGTGAAATTTAGACTTGATGAAATCAAGAGTGTCTATAAGTGGTACTTTGATAAATAAAGAGGTGACATCAAAACTAACCATCTGTTTGAATTTTTAAGGATATAGTTTTTAATTAGTGATTTGAAATGGACTGAATTTTTTACAAAAGAAGAATAGTTGCCGGTAAAGGAGGAAAGTGACTTGGCTAACTGCTGGGCAAGTTTATACGTGGGACTATCTATGCTGTTGACTATGGGGTGGGGGGAATATTAGATTTGTCTATTTTTGTTAATCCATACATAAAGGGTGGTTTAACATGAACTGGTTTTATTCTTCTCTGAATTTTTAAGGATATAGTTTTTAATTAGTGATTTGAAATGGACTGAATTTTTTTACAAAAGAAGAATAGTTGCCAGTAAGGAAGGAAAGTGACTTGGTTAACTGCTGGGCAAGTTTATACGTGGAACTATCTATGCTGTTGACTATGGGCATTGGCGGGAGGGGGAGGGGAGGTATTAGATTTGTGGATTTTTGTTAATCCATACATAAAGGGTGGTTTAACATGAACTGGTTTTATTCTTTTCATGATTTCTTTTGGCCAGGAAGGCACTTTTTTCAGTAATTTGCAGACTTTTTTTTTCTTTGAGACATAGTGGGGGTCTTGATCTATAAATTGGTACATAGAACCATCACATAGGATATCTTGCATTTTTTTGCTATAATCTTCTTATCCATGACAACTGTTGCATTTCCCTTATTGGCTTTTGTAATAATAACGTTTTTATTCTTATACAACTTTTTTAAGGCAGTTATTTCATTATTCAGTATATTGCTTTTTTTTTTTTTTTTTTTTTTTACATTAGAAGATGCCAAAATAGGACTTTAGATCTTTGGTCCATTAGAGTTGTATTGTTTCACTTACTCAGTAAGTGAAACAATACGACCTGTTGCATATACGAGCTGTGTTGTACTCTGATGATGCTGATTTGAAATTCAGCGAAATATAAGCAGTTAATAAAACATCGTTTGATAAAATAGTTTGTTTGGTGTTTTTAATTCTGGTAAAAATAAGTCATGAAAACCATCAACACCTAAACTTATCTGTTAGATTGATGATCCCCTAATTCCAATATGGCCAAGAATCCAACACAGCTGAATTTCAAAATTAAGGACCTTCAGTTTGTGCAAGAGTTCTACTACCTCACAAAGCATTGGATGCATATTATATAAAAGAGATGAGATGACCTATAAAGATCTCTTTGAGTCTGTATAAATTATGTACTTTTAGTGGTGGTTTTCTTTTAAATATACAAGTGCAGGCTGAATTGCATGCAACTCTGCTGTTTAATTCCTGCAGTTGAGTGGGATTTGATTGGTTATAATAGTCAGGAAATGCAGCAGAACAACTAATAGTAGACTCAGATCTTGACAAAAGTTTATTTTTCACTTGGTCAGACTATAATAAATTTAGTTTAATCCTTTATCCAAGTGTGTTCAAACAAAGTTTGCACCTGAAAGTATCTTCAGGACTGGGGTAAAGTGATACAACACCGGGCAACTCCTTGCAAAGATGGAGCAAGCTACCAACACTCCTGTCTCCCATAATGCAAAACACATCTCCTTGTGGATATGTATAATGTTATGCATTAAGGGAAGGGCCACTACCACTACAGTTTCGACCTTTATTGAGGTCTCTTCAGTGGGAGCCAGACCCAAGTGGAGATACCAGGGGCAGAAGCATTAGCATGGTCATCTCCACCTATAGGAGTTGCCAAATGGTGTGCTACCTTTTGCATAACATTAGACATATCTGCAAGGAGATGTGTTTTGCATTATGGGAGATACTGAGATAGGAGTGATGTTATCTTGCTCCACCTTTGCAAGGAGTTGTCCAGGTGTTGTACCACCTTACCCCAGTCCTGAAGATACTTTCAGGCACAAACTTTGTTTGCTCACACTTGGATAAAGGATTAAACTAAATTTATTATATTCTAACCAAGTGAAAAATAAACTTTCAACATCTTTCTCTAAATCCAGAGTAATTTATTAAAAAGGTGGCACACCATTTGGCAACTCCTATAGGTGGAGATGACCTTGCTAATGCTTCGGGCTGGTATCTCCACTTGGGCCTAGCTCCCACTGAAGAGACCTCAATAAAGGTCGAAACTAGTCTGGGTAGTGTCTCTTCCCTTAATGCATAACATTATACATATCCGCAAGGAGATGTGTTTTGTATTATGGGAGATACTGAGATAGGAGTGATATTAGCTTGCTCCACCTTTGCAAGGAGTTTCCCTGGTGTTGTACCACCTTACCCCAGTCCTGAAGATGCTTTCAGGTGCAAACTTTGTTTGCTCACACTTGGATGAAGGATTAAACTAAATTTATTATATTATATTCTAACCAAGTGAAAAATAAACTTTCAATACAAGAAGCTATTTCTACCTCTGCTAGAAGAAATAGCTTCTTGTAAAGAGTGACTTGCCTATTGTGTGAGCCTTTCTGCCTTTGGCAATTTGAAGGCTTACTTTGTAAGATGCTTTAAGTACACTTTCGTTTTCTTCTACCCCAGAAAAATGCTTAATTATCGTTTTTCTACTACTCAAGTCTTCCATAAGTTGTTCAAAATAGCTTAAGGGCTCATGTTTTGTTTCAAATTATCGCCATAAAAGAGACGGTTTCATAGAATTTTGTGACATGACTTCAGAGCAAACAGTGCACTATGATTTGATTCTACTAAATTTCCTGTCCATGTAAAATGAAATTGTAAATATGATTCATGATGTTTACGTTTTTTAATTTTTTTTATCACTTGATTGTTTAACATTTAATGTTCTTTTAGTTACTGCTGACTCCACCTCTTTACTAACACAGGATGATGACGTAGTCATAGATGTAGAAGCAATCGGCTCCTGCTCCACATTACTTTTCTTCTTAATTATCCATTTATCCATGTTTCAAGGCACTTTAGAAACACGTTCATTTAACTTCACAGTAAACTGAAGACTAAAAATAACTTTAAGCACAGCAAGTGAAATAAAGCAGAACAAATACGTAGAGCAGTAAGAAGACACATTCACTCACTTAGAATGGATGTTTAGACTGAGAGATCAGCTGTTTGGGTAGGTTCGGCTCTCAGGTAGGGAAGCGGAGGAAGGATTGACAAACATGTATAGACATGAACTACAGCACTGCACTTCGTCACTCAGTTCTCAGAAATCAATCAGTATCAGTGTTGCCAACTTAGCAACTTTTGGGCTTTCATGGTGCACCCCCAAAATTTTATCGCATTGAGAACCTCCTACTCTAGCGAATAGGGATAAAGTGCAAAGGAGATTCAGTGCTGTCATTTATAAGCCACCTGGATCACCTTGGCCAGAAAAAATTATTCCTATTGCTGAACATCCTGCAATCTATATTGGGAACTTTAATAGTCACCATGAACAGTGGAATTATGCTCGAAACAACGAATGTGGCAAAAAACTTGTTGATTGGATCGAACTAAATAATCTTCACTTAGTCTTTGATGCCAAAGACAAAGGCACTTTTAGATCTGCGGCCTGGAAAAGAGACTATAACCCTGATTTATGTCTTGTGAGCAAAAATAATTCAGGTCACCCTATGCAAAATCTGAGAAGGGTCTTAACTGACTTTCCGCATAGTCAACATAGACCGGTATTAATTGACATTGGCATTTCCATTCCATTTGTAAGATCAAAGCCTATCCCACGCTGGAATTTTAAAAAGGCTGACTGGAATAATTACGCAAATGAACTTGACAAATGTATTCGCTGGATATCTCCAATAAGTAGTAATTTTCATCGATTTATAGGTGTAGTCCTGCTTGCTGCCAAGAAAAGTATTTCTAGAGGTATTAAACATAACTATATACATGGTTGGAACGAAGAATGTGAATTACTTTATAATGAATATCAGATAAACAATGACCCAAAAACAGTAGACGAACTCCTAGAAAACTTGGATATATCCCAAAGGAAAAAATGGGTAAATACAGTTGAAGGTATAGACTTTACTCATTCTAGCCGTAAAGCCTGGAGCCTTCTTAGGAAACTAGGTGGTAGTGCTCCTTTGATTAAAGAACAACTAAGAATCACCCCAGATCAACTAGCTGTACATATTGTTAATATATCACATATCCCAAACAATAAAAGCATACAAGATATATAAAGAGAAAATTAAAAGATTTAGCAAGTCTTCACCTATAACTTCAAATTTTGCACACCCTTTTACGCAGCAAGAAGTTGAAGCAGCCTTAAAGTAATTAAAGCCTGGTAAGGCTCTTGGTTTTGATAAATTGATGATGGTCTGGAAGACAGCATAAGAATCAGGCAAAGTAGAGTGAAGAATATCAGAAGAAAAGCAAATTAAAAGTGGATGAATGAAAAGGGCCAGTACCATGACTGGGAGATCCACTCGAAATCTGTCCCATGAGGAGGGGTCCTGTTGAGCACTGATGGCATGCTTGTATGTGGTTGTGTTGTTCTGGACTAACGATCATTCATATTTTAATTTACTTCCCTCTTTTCACCAATAATCACAGTCATTATGTTAGCTGTATTCATAATCTTTCTGGGCATCATACACTCAGGCTGATTTTATTAGGCTGACCAAATGTTTCTTTAGGTTTTAAGTTTTTACAGAAAATTAATGTTTTTCACTGTATATAAACTGTATACATATTATATGTATTAGTTTTGTTTTATTTAACGATTTTTTTTTTTTGTGTGTGTGTGTAAATGAGCTTTTAATACCTGATTGTTGTTTTTACCTGTGTTTATGCATTTTTTACTTTCACTGTTTATATGTCATTTGCTATTTGCTTCATATAAATCTCTTTACACTTGTTTTACATCTCTTTTAAAGTTGTTTTTATACATTGTATGTACACCTTTTTACACTTGTTTACTTGTCAAATTTAAGCATCTCTGTAGTGCAATTGGAAGAACGTTGGTACATTGCACCCTTCTATTAGAAAAGGCCCAAGTTCGATTCTCGTCATGACGGAAGGAATCTTTACATGGACATTTTCGATCAACAGTGAGTTAGCCGATCTCGTATGGAGGTTGCAAGGTTTTTTCTTGCATACAGACAAATCAGCCCTTCAGAACACGCAATTTACAGACAAAAAAAAAATACTAGCCGTGGTGGGCAGTAAATGGGGCTGATGTTGATGATTGGTAGGAGGAGGTTCAGTGTAGTTTGGGAGATGGAGAGTTGTATAATAGTTGTCCTCCCACGATGAGTCTTCGGACTCCTTGGAGGTGTCATGAATAATAATAATAATAAAATTACTTTCACCTGGTGCAGGATGACCTGATTAGTCTTTCTGTCATTAGACTCTAAATTGATCAATCTATCAATGTCATTGTTTACATGGTGTATTGCAGTCTTGTGATTTATATATTAAATAAAAACTGATATATATAAAATATTTTATGCGTCAAGACCAGTAGACCCACAGATGGTTAACCCCTTAGGATTAAATTGAAGAAATCTACTGTATTACATAGAAACTATTACAGGTTCAAGAGATTTTGAGTCGCCGTTATCGTTGAAGTCCGCTTCTGATATCAACAGATGTGCCGGCATTAATTTACTCATACTCAAAATTTGGGAAACTTATTTTTAGTGTTATTAGTTAAGTGTTCTGTATTCTGAGACAAAGTACTTCTCATGTTTGCTAAGAATGCTATTGAAATCCTGCAAAATATCAGCAACCTAATAAATTATTGTATTTAGTTTGCTTTTATCTGATTATTAGTAGCAATACAATTCATAGTAAGAATCCATTTACACTTTTTCTTTTTATCAACAGACTTGCATAAATATTAAGCTTAATTAACTTAATATAAAAAAAAATAAAGTTGTGAGATATGTCAACAATGAGTCTGTCGACTTCATGGAGGGTGCAATAATAATAATTATAATAATCATGGAAGTTGTACAATGGTGAATAATTTTTGCATTTATAGCAGTAGATGCATTGAATGCATTACTTGAGGGGGGGGGGGGGTAATGAAAGTGCAGACAGTAATGAGGCTCGTGAAAGTGGAGACTTTAGTTCGTTGTAGTGGTGGAGACTTGCAGTTTGTTGTAGTGGTGGAGACACAGTTGTAGAGTTAGTGCCCTCCCTTGATAAGTCTTTGGGCTCCCTGGAGGTGTCCCGTAATAATAATAATGAGGTACTGTATATACACAACTTGCAATATTAAGATAACTCGACATGACATAATGCTTACCTATCTGTAAAGTTTGAAAATATTTCTAGTGATTCAACCAAAAATATTATTCTACTGGACCTTCAAAGTAAAGTTCCAGTAGAATAATATTTTTGGTTGAATCACCAGAAATATTTTCAAACTTTACAGATAGGTAAGTATTATGTCATGTTGAGTTATCTTAATATTGCAAGTTGTGTATATACAGTACCTTATTATTATTATTATTACGGGACACCTCCAGGGAGTCCAAAGACTCATCAAGGGAGGGCACTAACTCTACAACTGTGTCTCCACCACTACAACGAACTGCAACTACACAAACGCCATCTTAGACTTGCACTATATGCAGGTGCAAACTTGACATTTGTCTGTTTGCTTACTTGAGAAATGGAGTAAAACTAGGTTTAAAATAGCTTGGCATTTTTAACATATGTGCATTATTCATTATAGTGTTTACTGTATTCAATAAAGATTTCAGATCAAAATTGAAGATTGTCTCTTTTTCCTCCTATTAGGCCTCTAAATGAAATTCCTCGATATTGTGGGGGAATACATACTCTTACAGAACCACTACAGAAAGGATTGAAATATTCCAAAATGAGGTAAACATTGCATTTTATTTGTTGTAATATTTTGATTTTTTTTTTTTTTTTCAGAATTTAATATAAATTCTGAAATATTCTGAAGTTCCTTAAAATAAGTGTCTGTCACTAAATTACTTTAGTTTGTCTGTTAAACAAGAGACCTCTTAGATCAAATTCATCACTAACTGGAAACATATGAACTAAGAAACACATGTCACACTCCTTTGAACAAATGCCATGGATGAGTTTGGAGATTCTCAAGTGGTTGCTTGCTCTCGATACATGTAACCTATTTGGCTGAATTTAGGACAAAGACCTTTTATGCACACTTTCATCTTACATTCTCACTTCTACAACTCTAATTGCCAGTTTTCTCTTTGGTTACACATTACGCATGACAGCTGTTGGATCTTTATCCTCAAATTTAAAATGAATGCATTAACAGTTGACTCATCCATCCTAAGGAATGGAGGAGGAAAAGTGGAAACCCTATACAAAATAAATAAATTAATTAGAAAAAACATTCACTACTACACAAATCACTGAAACATCTAGAATGTTTACTTCTACAACCCTGAATATTGACTTTCACACCATGCTTTAAAGAAATTCTGATAACTTATTAACTTCAGTACTTGCTGAACTCAATGCTGTCTTATTTCTCACAAAAAAAAGAATAATTTTCTTCTTGTTTTACTTTTGATAGTGTTCAAACCTCTGAATAACATGAGATTTTTCTTCTTGGAATGATTCTAAACCTTTAGTCTGGTATAAACATACTATAGTTATCACTTTCTCAAATTCCATGAAACTAGGTTTTCTCTTTCACTCCATGTGTTTACTTTACCATCAAACCAACTATTAACTTTCTTCAAATCAGATTTGTCTATTAACTTCCTCTCAATTTTATCATCATCATCAGAGATCTCTATGAAGTCAAGGACTTATATATGGAGGTTATACACTGGTGTCCAAAAGCTAAGGACAAACTACATTTTTATCTCTATGTGAAAAAAAATTTCACTACTACAGTCAACTGTGTACATAAATTTATTGCCAGCATACTTATAAATTATATTACAAAAAAAATGTGTTGTAACCTTCGTACAAATTCAATTGCAATATATATGTTTGGCAAAAGTTACAAATTTCCTAAAGATGTAGTTAAGAAATTAATATACAGTGCTTACAGAAAACTATGTGCAGAGACGTTTCATTATGGAATATGTCCACCTTAAACTGAAAATGCAACTCTCACAATGTCATACCATTCTTAGCACCAAGTGATTCAGGAGTTCTTGAACAAACTGGACCACTCCACCTTCAAGCAAGGATAAAGTCTTGTTTGTTTTCTAAAGGGGAATTTTGATTCGCATTGTGTCTCCCTATTGCATCTCAAACACGATCCTGGGGTTGAGATCTGCAGAGCGTGCTGGCGACTCAATTCGATTAAATATCCTCAGCTCCAGAAATATTTCCACTGCTTGTGTACAATGTGCCGTGGCATTGTCATCCATAAAAATGAATTCTTCGCCTACACCGCCACGGAACAATTGAACATGATATTGAAGATCTGCATTGCAATATTGTTCACCAGTCATAGTCCCTTTTTCCAGCACTTGTAGCTTGGTGTGTCCATTAAGCATTATGCCTTGCCATACCACGACTCCAACACTGCCATATCTATCCATTTCAAAAACATTCTCGAGATGGTAAGCAGTACCACTTTCACACCAGTTCAAGTGTCATCTAGAAGCGGAGGAAAGACTAAAACGATTTTCATCGGTAGAGAGTACGTTAGTGTCTTGTCATGAGCATTGGATAAAGGGATGCAGACTTCAGGCCTGCAGACATATAGGCCTACTTTTTGCAGATGTCTTGCTACAATTTGTCTGCATATCTGTGCTTGAATGCCAACTTACAAGCTGACCTGCTGTGGTATGTTGATTACGTTTTGCTATTATAACAAAAATCTGTCTTCGTGCTCTGGGATAGAGCGAGGGTGACTTCTTAGCAAACTTTGGAACATTTTCCTTTGTTTTTAAAACTCTGCCCGGGATCTGGCTACAATGCTATGCAAGATTCCAAACTCTCTGGCAATATCAGAATTCTGCAGCCTTCTTCAAGCCTTCTAATAATTCTTCCCTTCATGAAATCATGTAGATGATTGTCTTTGAGACATTACAAGACATTCACATTTGCAACTTTATTTCTTCACGAAAAGAGCTTCCTTCAAATGCAATTCGCCTTTTGCTTTTATCCTGTTGAATGCTACATGATTCAAAAATTTGAATGTGTGCCCACTTTCTACTTGAAATTGTTAGTTATACAAATTGCCACAAACTGATCATCTGAATTTGTGGTTGTAATTTTCAGAAATAGTGTTTGTCCTTAGGTTTTGGACACCAGTGTACCTTCTCTTTACCTGTCATTCACACTAGATGCATTTACCACATCAACAGCCTAATGTTCTATTCCACTTATTGCTCTGTGAGAGAAAAATCTAGCTCTCACCCCCCTTTCTTAATTGCACACACTTAACTTCCATTGATGCCCCCCCCCCTTGTCTTCTCCTTGCCTTTCATTGAATGGTTAAATTTCACCATTCAATATCCTGTAACATCCTTTTGAAAATTTATAGATCTCTGTCATATCATCCTTCTTTCTCCTGTTTACTGCAGTCCATATATTCTCAGTCTGTCCTCATTATTATTATTATCATACAGGTATCTCCATGGAGTCAGAAGAAGACTCATCATGGAGATTCATTTATTCACAGAATACTTCTCCTTAAACTCATCATTGAAGCACCCACAACCACTTCTGGCGACCCATTCACCACCCTTCAAGCAAAAAACCTAGTCCTAACATCCTTTTCTAAACACTCCACTGGTGAGTCCTTGTTCTCTCTCTTCTTAATATTTACTGAAAAATGTCTTCATTGTCAGTATAAAATCTCTTAACTTAAATGCTTCTATCATATCTCCTCTTTTTCATCTATTAGATAATTTTTGAAGTCTACAATCTTTGTCACTAGCCTCTGGATCCTCTCCACAATTCTTCATCACTACAAAATCTGGGAGTCCAGATCTGTGCACAGTATTCCAGATATGGCCTTATGTAGGGGAACAATAACTTCTCTATCCCTGCTTGTTAGAGTGTTCTTCAACAACCATGTATAATCTGATGTTTTGGTTACCTTCACAATATGCTCTCTAAACTTCAACTTCCTGTGATTGTTCACACCAAAGTTCCTTGCCTCATCAGTTCCATCAATATAGTACATAGCTTCTGATCTTTTCCCTAAGTGCATCACCTTACACTGGCCACTTTAAACTTGCAGCCATTTATCTTTGTTCAAATGATAGAAGAATGATTGATAACAGCTGATGTAAAAAAAGAAAAATGTTCAGAACAAACAGCAGAGCTTAAAAAAATTCAAGCATTCAGAAATGTTTTAGGAAAATTTGAATTAAAAGGCAAAGCTCTAATAATAATGGTAAACATTTGAAGAATTTCTGCTGTGGGTGCGATAGCCATTACATATAATACTATGTTTGAAAATAAATGCATATGTAAAATTACATGGAGGAAACACAAATTGATTATGCTAAATGTTAGTTCAGTATATAAGAATACAGGGATCCTTGAGTTACGTCAGAGATCCATTCCTATGGACCAATGTAAGGCGATTTTCGATGCAAGTCAGAATTACGATAGCCTAAGTTACTTACCTAACCTAAAACATCCTAGAGTCAACATATATATCAAGAAACAGAACTAGGCCATAGGAAAATGAAAGGGAGAACATAATTACTGTATAGTACAGAAAAATGACAAAAATGAGAACAATCCCCGAAATGACAAATGAAACTGTACATTCTGTACAGGCGAACTTTATCCTTGATAATAGTCCTGAATTTTAAGTTCAACATGCGGCCGATGTTCATTGGTATTTCTCCCTTTTTTGCCCTTTTAATAATGTCTAATTTCCCTTCTAATGTAATGGCTTTCCTTTTCTTCGACACACTGCCATCAGAAGAGTCTGCCTTACGTTTGAGACCCATATTGAAGGGTAAAAAGTCACAAAAAAACACAAACACAAAAGTGAGAGAGCGGATGTAAACAAAGTTCGCCAGCGACGTTTGAATTTTACGTCATGCTGCTTCAAGTCAAAATTTATTTTTTAAATCATTTTGGGATTACCGCCGTAAAGTCGAAACGATGCATGTTGAGGACAACGTAGGTCAAGGACCCTCTGTATATAGGGTTTCATGTAGGAAGTGACCACCATGTAGTTTTGAGTAGGATAAAAATATTATATTGTACCTGAAACTCATTCATTCACCTGAAACTTATTCTGTGAGAGAAAAATCTAGCTCTCATCCATTTCTTAAGCATACACAAACTTAACTTCTACAAATGCCTCTGGTCTTCTTCCCTGCCTTCCATATAATGAAAATTTTCATCAATCAATATCCTATAGCACTCTTTCAAATGTTTATAGACCTCTGTATATCACAACCACTTTCTCTTGTTCCTCATCATCAAATTCCTGACGTGTAGCTTTAGAGGTTTTATACAATATTATGGTGGTACTACATGAAAAATTTGCATCATTACTAACTTCATATCGACAATTTTCCTCCAAAATAATCGTATGTGTGTCAAGACTCCAATATTATTACATCTTGTATTTCTCTCTTTTAAGACACTTTTTACTGCATCAATCCATCTAGATTTTGGTCTTCCTTTGGATCTTTTTTTTCCTGTCAGCCTGGCAAAGAACACTTGTTTTGCTAATCTTTCCTCTCATTTGTTAGGTAGCCATACCACCTGAGATTATCTGCTAACACACTCCTGGATTTTAGCAATGTCACATTCTTTTCTAATATCCTCATTTTTGATATGATACTGCCATTGATGCCATGTGTTCACTCCCCTAATTTTTCTCAAAACTCTCGTATCTGTGGTCTTCAGTCTTTGATAGAGTTAATTACTGCCATATAATCCATGCTCAAAGCAGTTTATTTAATTTATGGATGGGTTAGGAATAAAATAGTTGATCTACACTGGAGACAGATATTAGAGCATTAAGGAAAATTAGAGTAGTGAACAGATGGCATTAGTGATAGAACCATTAAATGCAAATAGCAACGAAAAACATTTAAGGGTGCTAAAGTAACGTGGTATGGGTTAAACTGAATAGGCAAGGAAAAGTTAACAAAGCAGGTGGTCATATTCAAAAATTGTAGTAAGACGATCCATCCAAATTTAGGTGGAGTGATAGAGTTAGCATTACTTTAGAAGACTAAACTTTATGTTCTGACAGTATTGAATGACTTGACAAATCACAGATTAATTTGGAAAGTTGGTTTACTGGTAAGCTCAGAAAACCAACTGATATGAAGCTAATAATCATGAAAATTTATTTATGTTGAACTCTGTTTAGGATAATGGTGGCGGTTTTTCTCCTTTCAGTCATTTCTGACCTTAGTCGAATCTGTAAGCATTGCTCACAAAGTGTTTTTAGTGAGATTTTTTACAGGGTAGTTCACCATTGCTCTCCCTCCCCCAAAAAAAAAAAAAAATAAAATAAATAAAATAAAAATAAAAATTATCTGGTCTCGGGGCTGGCATTTGGCAGGGACGTATTCATGATTGTAATCCATGTGTATTCATGGGACCAGTTTACCTGTCCTGGAGGCTGAAAAAAAAACCAAATATCTGGGTGGAAAAAACCCCTATCTCTGTATGAGACTGGCATACAGAGATAGGGGGTCAAATCACCTTTTATCGAAAGAGACCAGATAAAGGTTTCCCAAATCACCTTTTATCGATAAAGACCAGTTAAAGGTTTCCCCATGTCACCGACAGGAATGGAGTCCAGGTCTTTCTGACCAAAGGGCTTTATCTATACTGACTGAGCTACAGAGGCTCGCATCTTTTTAGGGTAAATCATGGTGATGACCTCCCAGAAAGCATATGTTACAGCTCATTATAGTAGGACTCATTTTTTACCATGTGTCTAGCTTTCTAATGAAATCTCAATTTATCTTTAATTGTTTTCACTATTATTAGTATGGCATTATAGAATAGGATTTTAGTGACGTGGAATATGTTCTTTTCCAATATATTTCCAGTTTATTGGCTGCATCAAGTAATGTGTTTCTTTTAATTTAAAACAAATGAGTACTTTGCCATTCTCAATTGCTATGAATAAATCATCAAATGAATTGTACTTTTTCATCTGTTATTTTATAAATGCAACCTATTTAGTTCACTATTTTTATCTTAGTCAGTTCCTCGTATACTGCTACTATAGCATAAAAGAACTGCAGTAATATGAAACCTAAATTGGATATGTAGGGCGACTTTTGGTAATAAAATTCAATGAAGTTGGTGAGTTTCATTTCAAGAAGGGGAAAAAAATCGACCAGATTATTTCTACTTATATATTAATCCCACACATCAGATACTGAAGAACTAGTAGCATGTAGCACAGAAAGTGAAAAAAAAAAAAAAAAAAGAAGAAGGAATCTATTCGTGTTATTTTTAACACTTGTGCTAGACCATGTCACTGGTCCAGAGAGAGAGAAGTGAAACTGCAGGTTAGTTTGAAGTTTCATTATAAATGATTGGTGACCAGCAGATGCATACATTTTTATATATTTAGAGGAGAGTAAAAGAATGATGAAAACTAATTGAGGTGAGTAACACCCATATAAGTAGTACCTGTAGTCTGAACAGGAATTTTTAAAAAATTTCTCCCAGCATTTTAACATGTTTGTCTCAAGGAAGTGGTCTAATGCAAACCATCAGCCTAGGACGTATCCATTATTTTATAATTAATGAAAATGATATGAAATTTAAAATCTGTCTCATTAATGAATTTGGTTAGTTGTTATATTAATTAATATAAATACACTAAAAAACATTTAAAAGATATATATTTTTAAAAAATAATGTGATGGTAGTAGTAGTAGTAGTTATTGTTTTATATAAAAAATATCTTTATTTATGTGACCTGCTAATTGAACACTTTTAAATTAAACTCTGTTCTGTTATTTTCAGAATATCTGAACTGCCCAGGTAAGCTGTGTATTTTAATATATTTTTATATATGCTTTTTAAATTTTGTGCATGAATTTTGTTCACAATCAAATTTTGATAATTTTTGATTTCAAAATCACATTCAAAAACAGGACGCTTTAGGATATGCAATGTTTATGTTCATTATGGTATAGTAAGTTTGAAAGAATTTGGAAATCATACTTTGAAAGTTACTTTGGATATCTAGGTTATGCTAAATAACTGATTTTTCAGATGGTAAATTATACCTAAGTACAGTTTGCTGCATTCTGATAGAGCCATGAATTTCCCATTTTTCTTTTGCGTGTTGCTTGGTTACTTGTAACTGTCAAGTAACTTGGCTTATTTGAAACCTGATGAATTCTTTGATAGGACAGTTAATCCTATATACATAATGTATTATGGCTGTCCGTTGAATATGTTCTCCTGACCAATTTGCTTGTCTTGTGAGATGAAAAACCTAAGCTTGGGAAAGGGAACCTACCATCTCTTTGTGATAGTTCTGTCATACTTGTAGTTTTGTATGATAGTTCGGATAATAATGATAATAATATCTGCTTCCAACCAATAGATCATGGGTTCATATCCCACCTTGGGCATGTTGTGGATGTTTTTAGATATGAGATGAATTGCATCCATTGTGAAACCACCATCTTGCTTGTTGGTGAGAAGCAGTACCTTGAGCAGAAAAGTACATAAAGTTACTTAGAGGCTGAGGTTATGGCTAAATGTGTTTGTGAGAAGGTGAAGGCCGAAGGTTGTCTGTCCAAGGAAAGAAAGCTGATTGTATTTGGAAATCTGGATTTTTATCAAAGGTAGAGGTAAGTAAGGTGAGATCTTACATGAAATTAGATGTGAGACTGTGTTTTGGTAGCATTGAAGTTCACAAGTTTATCCTCATCTGCTGAAGAATAGTAAGGCGATCAGAATTCATGACATTTGTTATGATCTTGAAGCTTCTGATGATTAGGCACTACAAGGTTTGTCAAATGAGAAAGAAGAATGAAGCATATTGTTGTGCCTTACTAATGTCTTATCTTAGAAATGGACAGCCATGTTAAATGAAAGAGTAAGCTGTATAGTTTGCTAGACCTGCATTTGACAGGTACTGCATTTTAAAAATAGAACCCTATTTTTAAATTAGAGCAAATAGAGATGGATATGATGTTGGTGACGTGGATAAGAGGATGGCTACTGGACAGACATCAGAAATTAGAATATTGTGGGGTATAATCGAGGAAAAGCAGGTAACCAGGTAAAAGCTGTTTAACCTTCCTGCTAGCCATGATGTGTTTTCATGTACATCAACTTTGGATAAGAAGTGCAGTTATCTCCACTATGAGGTGTAATAATCTATCACACTCAAGAAAATACTTAACTTGCTCTAGTAGCTGAATCTCATCACCAGTTTTATTAAATAATGCATAATTCCTTACTACATTCAGAGTGACTGTAATTTTAAATAGTGATATTAGATAGAATAAACATACACAGTATGTTTTATATTTCTAGTCCTTTTATCATATAATTATAGTTTGTTGTTAATTGCAAAGAACAAAATAACAAACTTCTATGCTGTATATTATTGTTATTATAAGGTGCCTCCATGGAGTCAAAAGACTCATCGTGGGAGATCCAACATTGACATATTAACCCTTATTCACACAATACCTGACATACCCTCCCTTAAACTCATTAACAGACGAAGCATTCGCAACCTCCTCTGGCAATGCATTCCACCCATTTACAACCCTCCAAGCAAAAAATCTAGTCCTATCACCCTTGTTAACCACACTCTTACACAATCTCCAGGGACGACTCTCGTTCTCTCCCTTCCTGCACTGGTCTTAAGATAGTTATCAGTATCAATTCTATAAAACCCTTTTAATAATTTATATGCTTCTATCATATCTCCTCTCCTATGTCTATCAACTAGTTTTTGAAGCCCACAGACCTTCAATCTATCCTCGTAGGAGACATCCCACAGGACTGCAATAATTTTCATAACCCGCTTCTGAATCCTTACCACCATTTCTTCATCACCAAGAAAATCCGCGTGACCAAATCTATGCACAATAGTCCAAATGAGGCCTTATTAATGCCTTATAAAGTGGAACAATCACTTCTTTATCCTTGCTTGTCAGTGTGTTCTTCAGTAATCATGTAATTTGATTTGAAGTTTTGGCAACCCTTGCAGTATGCCCTCGAAACTTAAGTTCTCTGTCCACAATGACTCCCAAGTCCCTAGCCCCATCAACTTCTTGCAGTTCAGTTCCATTAATATAGTAAACAGCATGTGATCTCATCCTCCCAAAGTGCATCACCTTACACTTGGCTATGTTAAACTGGCAGCCATTTAGTTTAGCCCAAACCATCAGCGTATTTAAGTCATCCTGCAAGATATCCACATCATCTGAATTGACTATCGCTTTTCCCAGTTTTGCATCATTAGCAAACAAATGAATATTTCCTTTCAAAGTATTCCCAATATCACTGATATACAAATTAAATAATAGAGGACTAAGCCCTGAGACACACCACTAGTCACCTGCCTTCTACTGGGCTCCACCATTAACCACCTCTTTGATATCTATCTGATATCTAGCCACCCTCTAATCCAAATCACTAGTCTTAGGTCCATACCAATTTGCTCCAATTTATTATTATTACCCCAAGACCTCATGGAATCAAAGACTCATCTGGGAGGTCCTTTTATCACACACACACAGCTCATCATACTGTGTCTTGAACACATTCAAACTCCTTGCAAACACCACACTCTCAGGCAAGGCATTCCAATCATTTACAACTCTGCATGAAAAAAACCTGCTTCTCATGCCCCTACTCACACCCTCTTTATACAGTTTCTGGGGATGACCTCTGGTTCTTCCCTGATCTCCCACTATTCTCTGTAAAACTTCTCCAGCATTGATCCTATAACAACCCCTTACCAACTTGTAGGTCTCTATCATATCTTCCCTCTTGTCCATCCGACTCTGCAAATTACATCTCAATCAATCTTCATACTCAACATTCCAGAGGTCAGAAACTACCTTAGTCAATCACCTTTGGACTATTTCCAACATCTCTTCATTCTTTTGAGAACCAGGTGACCAAATCTGGGCACAGTAGTTCATGTGTGGCCTAATCAAAGCCTTATACAATGGAACAAGAATCACCCTACTTCTACAAGTCAGTGTCCTCTGCATAATTCCCAAAAGCCTTTGTGTTGTCTTCACAATTTTGGCTATGTCCCCTAAATTTCAGATCCTTATCCACTATCACCCTCCCAGATCTCTTCTTTCTTCCACCTTCAACATTATATCCTCACTAAGCATAAATTCTGCATCGATCTTTGTTTTCCAAATTTTAAAACCTTACATTTTGCAACATTGAACTCACATCCCCATTTCCCTGCCCAATCACACAATTTATTCAAGTCTTCTTGTAAGGCCACAACATCTTCACTACACTTCGATGTTCGTCCCAACTTTGCATCATCTGCAAACAACTGAATATCTCTATCCAAATCTTCACTTATATCGTTAATATACAAGTTAAACAGTAATGGCCCCAAAACAGACCCACCCCTAAGGCACTCCACTAGTGACTTTCCTTTTGCTGAATATCGCTCCCCCATACACAACAAGTTGTGTATGGGGTAATGTTACACAACTTGTTAATACCTATCAGCAGGGCTGCCCCTAGGAATTTTGCCGCCCTGTGCAGTAGCATATTTTGCCGTCCCTTCTCCCTTATTTTTCGTATAGTTTATGCCAACTTTGCCGCCCCAAAATAACTTGCTGCCACGTGCAAATGCACGTCTTGCACCGTCTGTAGAGCCGGCACTGCCTATCAGATAGCCAGTCTCCAATCCAATGCACTAATCTGCTCTAGTTTGACTATCAATTTATCATGAGGTACTCTATCAAAAGCCTTTGCGAAATCTAAGTATATTATTGTGTATCCTTCTCCTCTGTCCAAGGAAGCAGTCACTTTATTGTAATAAGTAAGTAGATTACTAAAACATGACCTCCCTTTTGCAAATCCATGCTGTCCATCAAAGATAATACCATTGTTGTCAACCCAACTCTGGATCCTAGTTCTCACAAGCTTCTCCAACAACTTAACCACAACACCTGACACACAGATAGGCCTATAGTTTGATGCTTGAGTTCGATCACCTCCTTTATGAAGTGGCACAATCTTGCCCTCCTTCCATTCCTTAGAGACAACTTGACCGAGTGCAAGACTCGTATTAAAAAAATTTGTCAAGACAGGTGTCAACTCCCTGGCACATTCTTTCAGAATACGTGGTGGTATATTATCAAGTCCCACAGCCTTATTAACATCTAGTTTACTCAACTCCCCATACACCTCTTGCTCACTTACAGTCAGTCTCTCCTCCCCATCATCAACTGCTCTCAATCTCTCCATGAAGTCACATTCACAAGATTGAAAGACCTTTATGAATTGCTCATTAAGTATCTCCACCACACATTTTGAAACAGCTGTCTTTATACTGTTTTCTCCTATCAATGTCATCCTTCCATAATCATTCTTTCTTTAGCTGGCTGCATATCAAAAGAACCCCTTAGGATTCTTTTTGGCTTCATTAACTAACTGCTGTTCATACTTCACTTTAGCTATCCTCAAAAACCAAGTCTCCCTCCTTTCCTGGTCTTTGTAGACCTCATAGAATTGGTTATTTTTACTTCTCTTATGCTGCTTCCACAATGCATCTCTATCTGTATTGCATGTTTAATCTCTTTATTCATCCATCTCACACATAACTTATTTAACCTTCTCACCCTTGGAATATTCTTGGACATTGAATCTACTAGATAGTTTTTGAAAATCCCCAAGCTGCATTGATCTCTTTTCCAGCTAACTCCTCATTCCATGCTACACCCGTAAGCTGTCTCCTGAGCTCTTCATAATCACCCCCCCCCCTTGTAGTGCCACATATACCCTTTTCTCACAGAGATTCTCACACTGCTGGCAACCTCCCAGGTAATCACCTCATGGTCACGCTTACCAATTGGTAGATGATTTGACACCTCATTTATAATTATGCAACAGAGTCCCATGCAGAATCTTGTCAAATGCCTTTGCAAAATCCAGCAGGATCACTGAAAAAGGAATTCCTTTATCCAACTCCATTGTTACTTCATTATAGAAAGTGAGAAAATTACTAAGGCAAGATCTACCCTTCATAAAACCATGTTGCCCCTTATAAAGTATCATATTCTTGTCCACCCAATCCTGAATTCTAATTTTTATCGATTTCTCCTAAACCTTAACCATCACTCCCGATATACTCATTGGTTTATAATTTGCTACCTCAGTCCTGGAGTCCCCCCCTTATCCAGTGGAATAATTTTTCCCCTCCTTCCACTCAGTTGCGACTTTACTGGAACTGAGGCTTAAATTAAACAGCCAAGTTAGAGGAGGCGCTAATTCTCTTGTGCATTCCCTTAAAATATGGGTTGATATGCCATCTAATCCCATGGCAGTGTTAGCATTAAAGTTCTGTAATATACAAAGCACCTCAAATTCTTCTTCTATCACTAGATTCTCATCAGTCAATGACACTGCGACTTTACTGGAACTGAGGCTTAAATTAAACAGCCAAGTTAGAGGAGGTGCTAATTCTCTTGTGCATCCCTTAAAATATGGGTTGATATGCCATCTAATCCCATGGCAGTGTTAGCATTAAAGTTCTGTAATATACGAAGCACCTCAAATTCTTCTTCTATCACTAGATTCTCATCAGTCAATGACACATTCGGCACTGCAATATCATAACCAAGATGGTGCACTTTTGCAAAATGATCACTAAACAACTCAACTATTTGATTAGCTTCTGTAATTTTCTTACCATCAATATTTTTTAAAGTCATCCTTCCAAAGTTATTCCTCCTTTTACTTGCCACATAGCGAAAGAACTCTTTAGGATTTTTTTTTTTTTTTAACTCGTCAGCTAGCTTCCTCTCATAATTAGCTTTGGCCTTCCTTACCATGCAGGTTACCCTTCTTAAAGCATTAAAGTTCTGTAATATACGAAGCACCTCAAATTCTTCTTCTATCACTAGATTCTCATCAGTCAATGACACATTCGGCACTGCAATATCATAACCAAGATGGTGCACTTTTGCAAAATGATCACTAAACAACTCAACTATTTGATTAGCTTCTGTAATTTTCTTACCATCAATATTTTTTAAAGTCATCCTTCCAAAGTTATTCCTCCTTTTACTTGCCACATAGCGAAAGAACTCTTTAGGATTTTTTTTTTTTTTTAACTCGTCAGCTAGCTTTCTCTCATAATTAGCTTTGGCCTTCCTTACCATGCAGGTTACCCTTCTTAAAGCATTAAAGTTCTGTAATATACGAAGCACCTCAAATTCTTCTTCTATCACTAGATTCTCATCAGTCAATGACACATTCGGCACTGCAATATCATAACCAAGATGGTGCACTTTTGCAAAATGATAACTAAACAACTCAACTATTTGATTAGCTTCTGTAATTTTCTTACCATCAATATTTTTTAAAGTCATCCTTCCAAAGTTATTCCTCCTTTTACTTGCCACATAGCGAAAGAACTCTTTAGGATTTTTTTTTTTTTAACTCGTCAGCTAGCTTCCTCTCATAATTAGCTTTGGCCTTCCTTACCATGCAGGTTACCCTTCTTGCCTGTACCTTGTACTCCTCATGGGAATGCTCATCACCTTTTCTTTATACTTCCACCACAACTTTTTCTTTATCTGTAACTCTTGCTTGATAATATTATTTATCCATCTTACTCCTACCTGATTCCTCCTCCTGACTCTGGGAACACAGTCAGATACAGCTTTCATTAAATAGTCCTTGATAATCTCCCATGCACCATCAACATCTTTCCCATTTAAATTCTCATGCCATAGCACTTTTGAAAACTGACCTCAGCTTTTCATAATCACCAGCCTTATAATTCCACATATAACCCTTCTTAACAGAATATTCAACACATAATACAATCTCCCAAGTCAAGACCACATGATCACTTTCACCAAGTGGAGAAATGTATCTCACTCAATTACTTACTGATATGTTCTCTATGACCAGATCTAACACCCTCAAATCTCTTGTCCCTTGCATTTCATGCTGTCTCAGGTAGTTATCTCTTAACAATTGTATAAACTCCAATTCCTTTGTTCCTTGAGAGACCATTCCTTCTCCCAAAGTATGTTCCCATAGTTAAAATCACCCTTAATACTCTAATATGACAGGGTATTAGAGTACACTCATCTTACTAATTTGCCAGTGCATACCATCTACCAGTGGTGGCTCGTGGCTTCAAATCGTGGGGGTGCTGCAATTTTCGAAATATACATACACACTGTAAGTACAGTGTATACGACGTGTTTGGATAAAATATCAAAATTATGGTAAAAATTTTAAATAAAAAAAAATTAAACATGAAAAAATATTGTTTATTATCGATAAAATTATACAGTTTGGTATAATTCAAAATTACTTAAAAATAAAATCCATTCCTTTAATTGTAATGTCCAAATATTTAAAGAGACAGAGTAAACATGATAAGCACTACAAACACTCTACTACTGGTGCAAACTGCATATAAACAACAGTGGAACTGCGTGACAAACAGTGCCGCATTACACTAATAGTTCGCATCTTGCTATGACATGCTGCTAGCGTCCTTCGCCCACCTAAATTCTACAAAATGGATTTTTATTATTTTTTATACAAAATGAGAGAATTGTATAGGATTGTTGATGATAAAATTAAATATTACAAGCAAATATAAATAAATTAATAAATATATTTATATATCCAGAAAAATTGGGGGTGCTACAGTTTCGCAGTGCCTATGCACGAGCTGCCCCTGCCATCTACATTCTCCCTTATACTCATTGGATTATAGCAGCAACCAATTACATATTTCATCCTGTTGATTTCTATCACACACCAAACAGCCTCAAATGAACTACCCTCTACATGCCTGTCACCTTGAAGCATTTCTACCATTTTTGACTTGAATGCTTCGTCTATCATTTATTATTATTATTACAACTCTAGAAAAACTCCATATCATTAGTAACCCCCCCCCCCAATCTGTCCTCTATTCTTTCTGAAGATACTATATCCTTTACACTCAATCCCTAACTAAATCATTCTTAGTTAACCAAGTAGAACTAAGTAATGACAAAAATTCATCACACTTATTCCGAATACTTCAGGAATTAGTATACATAAACTGGAATACTCCGTATCCCCTCCCCCCATAATCACACTCTGTGTGAATTAGCCCACTCTGAATACCATTAAAATTCTGAGTATAATGAATCCCCATTTCACAGTCATTATTAATCTTAGTACTATTTACAGCTAAGTCGTCATTATTTCTGACAACCATCCTCATACCCTCCCCTTGTAATAACTCTCATTTCCCTGGTCTAAAACTGCCCATATCTTCATTAAACAGTAACTTCTGTAAAAGCTTATTCCCATACATATTCAAATGCAGTCCATTATCGGCATATAATTCTTTTCTCCCATAAAACTCCTCCCATATATCCACGTATCCCACCTCTCTTTTCCTACACATCCTAGCTAGCATTTCATTCATCATCAATGCCCTCCTTCTCATTTCTCAACTATCATATCTGGACAGCACAATGACAATCCTAACACTCCTACTCTAACACAATCTCTAACATCTCCTTCAAATCACTTGCCACGATTTATGCTTTCCGAAATCATTTGTCCTAACCATTAAAATCATATCATCTATACTATCACCTCTCTTTACAGCTGTAGTCACATGCTCTAACATACCTCCCGGCCAACGTTCTTTAAAGACATCTCCGGTTTTTATTCTACAAATCATTGAATCTCCTATTATTATTTTCTTAACCTTACCAATCACCTTAACCTTTCTCTGTCTATCCATCTCTACCAAATTGATCCTTTCCATTCTCTTATCCAACCACTAAATCTCACTCTGTGCCATCTGTGGTGAGCTCCAGAGTGCCATAAATCTCTCTAAAATCTCATTACTGCACTTCTTTGTTATTCACTCATTTCAGAATTATTCACATTTACTTGCACATTCTGGCTTATGTTTTCACATATCATTTCTTCAGTTAGTTTACATTTCTCACATATATATAAATCCATCTTAACTTCATACCACATGTTTTTCTGAAAGCCTGAGACATACATTAAATTCAATGACACATTCGTATATATATATATATATATATTTTTTTTTTTTTTAAATTATCAAATAAATAAAAAAAATTGCCATCAGTGATAATGGGAAATTGTTGAAATCATTTACTGTACATAAATGTTGCATCTGCCTGGAAAAGGCTGTTGCAATATATTTTGTTTGTTAATTTTGACTAATTATACTTAGTTGACAGTTAATTTTTTGCTCTTAAAGAATTGCATATATCAGAGTTTGAAACACTTTGCTATTTCTAAATTTAAATTTTTGTGACAACTTTTATAAGGATTGTTTCTTCTGAAGGTGAGTTAGCCGATCTCATAGAGAGGTAGCTGTTTTTTTTCTTCCAGAAACTTGAGTTTTTTTTTTTTTTTTACCACAAAACAACAATCTGGCCAGAAGAACAAATCACAGTTTATAGACAGTACATTTGTTTCATAGCCTTAGTTGCTCTGAGCATAATTTCAACCAATAGTCCACTAGAGATATGCTTTTTTACTAATCAGAGGATTGAATTTTTGTGTCAAGCAACAATCAATAAATCAAATTCTTCTAAATATTAGCACATTCCTTTCAACATATATTCTGAATTGAGAGCATTATCTTCTTTAAAAAGAAATAATTTCATTACTCGCACTGTAATGTTCTGATTCTGTAATATTCTGTTTTGTCCTGAACAAAGCAAAACCTGTTATTGTTCAGAACAAAATAGAATATTATAGAAAACTTTATTATTATGCAATAATTCAAGTGCTGTCTTGCAAGCATTCTTACACAAATTCAAATTAATATGTTAAATAATCTTCTTAATCACCTTATTAAGAACATTGTTGAATATATTAATGTGGGTTTAATGTATAACATCCTGAAATGATGATTTTAAAACATTTTACGTTCTTTATTCCAAAATTATATTAATTTGGGTTTATGATGATTTAAAGCATTTTATGTTCATGATACTTGGAATTCTTCAAGATCCAAGAATGTTTTCCTTTTTTTTATGTTACCAGCCTCTTGCTCAGCCCCAAACTTGGAGGACTAGGATATCTTACTCTGCAATATAGTATTCATGGCAGCACCAACAATACTATTGGGGGTTAGAAAGTTGGATAGAGAGAAAAAAGTTGAAAGTAGAATGCAAGCAGCTGCAATGAAATATCTAGAGTAGTTAAAGGTTGTACAAGAATGGATCAAATATCAGGAAGAAATTACAAATACAAGCAATAAATGATAAAATAAAAGAACACCAAATGAATTGAGAGAACATATACAATGAATGAAGAAGGGGAAGGCTACCAAAAGAAGTAACAAAATATAAATCAAATAGGAAGACCGAAAAAGATGATTATGAAAGGCTAAGAAAATATTACTAAGAAAGTGACTAGTATTCTAAACAAGATAAAAATTAGAATATAAGAGGAGTACTGTAATTCAAGGAGAATCCCAAGAAGTTTTTTCACTATGTGACGAGTAGGAGGAAAAAATGATAGTGGACGAATTACCTTTCTGGATGGAGATAGGAATTGGATGACCAAAGCAGATGACATAGTTGAGCTATTTAACAATCACTTTATTAGAATGTTTCATCCTGGTACAGCTGGCTTATTCCTAGAAGGATAATGAGTAATGAAGTGGTTAGAAATGAAGGAAGAGAATGTATTCCAAATGCTGAGTATGCTAAATATTGATAAGGCAGGGACCCAGATGCAATTTCACCACATGTTTTACAAGAATATACTATGGAACTAACTGTGCCATTATCTTTAGCTGTTTAGTGAGTCTTGCTATGGGTCAGATTTCTGGAGAATGGAAGGAGGATAAGATAGCATTATTGCATGTGGATGGCAGTAGAATGGAGGTATCAAATTATAAGCCTGTGTGTATTTCTTCTGTAGATAACATTTTGGAGAAATTGTCTGCATGATTGGCCGAGTGGTTAGTATATCCACTCTCCATCCAATAGGTTGTGAGTTCTAATCTCACCATGGGCATGGATGCTTGTAATTATTTTTAGGTGGAAGATGAATTTCATTGCCTAGTGTGAGATCATGCCACACTTATTGGAGACTTATTTTCCCCCTTCAAGGACTGCTTTGCTATAATCATCAACAAGTTCCAGGGACAGTCGCTGAAGGTAGCAGGGATTGACTTGATGGAGGACTTCTTCTCACATGGGCAGTTCTACGTCGCATGCTCCAGAATGAGTTCACCCAGCAGCCTGGTGATTCTAGCACCTGAGGGGAGAACCACCAATGTGGTCTGCAGATAGGTCTTTAAGTAGAGAAAAAAATGTAGGTATTTTTCGTGTTATTTTTTTTAACTACAATCTTCTCTTTTTATTTCTTCATCAAATGTTATATTTCGAATTTCACTTTATCGTTTTTTCTGCATCAACATGCTTCACTTTATTCAAACTGTATATACTTTTTCTTTATTAGGTTTCATTTACTTTTGTGAACACCTTTGCGAAGCACTAAATCTATACAAAAAATATATCACTAAATCTATGCAAAAAACAAAAATAACAATTTATAAAACAAAAAATTTTATATACCCAGAAGTGTTATAATTTGATTGTTTTTAAATAACAAACATTTATAAATTTTGAATTCTATGTACAAATGTCTAAAAATATAATGTGAGGTATCAAATTAAAGGGAATTCAACCTGAACACGAATGTGTTGTTGATTATGTCATTCGATCGAACCATAACTTTTGATAATTACAGGGTGTTGCCTGACATGGGGTAGTTGTGCTAAATTTAAATTGTTCATTGCAATCAAAGGAAAGTTTATAATAAATTTAGTTTAATCCTTTATCCAAGTGTGTGCAAACAAAGTTTGCGCCTGAAAGTATCTTCAGGACTGGGGTAAAGTGGTACAGCACCGGGCAACTCCTTGCAAAGTTGGAGCAAGCTACCAACACTCCTATCTCAGTATCTCCCATAATACAAAACACATCTCCTTGCGGATATGTATAATGTTATGCATTAAGGGAAGGGCCACTACCCAGACTAGTTTCGACCTTTATTGAGGTCTCTTCAGTGTGATCCAGGCCCAAGTGGAGATACCAGGCAGAAGCATTAGCAAGGTCATCTCCTCCTATAGGAGCTGCCAAACGGTGTGCCACCTTTTTATTAAATTACTCTGGATTTAGAGAAAGATGTTGAAAGTTTATTTTTCACTTGGTCAGACTATAATAAATTTAGTTTAATCCTTTATCCAAGTGTGTGCAAACAAAGTTTGCGCCTGAAAGTATCTTCAGGACTGGGGTAAAGTGGTACAACACCAGGCAACTCCTTGCAAAGTTGGAGCAAGCTACCAACATGGGAGATACTGAGATAGGGATGTTGGTAGCTTGCTCCACCTTTGCAATGAGTTTCCTGGTGTTGTACCACTTTACCCCAGTCCTGAAGATACTTTCAGGCGCAAACTTTGTTTGCACACACTTGGATAAAGGATTAAACTAAATTTATTATAGTCTAACCAAGTGAAAAATGAACTTTCAACAAAGGAAAGTTTATTGAAGTTAAAATTAATTTATAGTAGTTAAATACTGTAGTGAAGCACAGGTATCAAGCTAGCATGTAATATAATAATTGCTTTGGGAAAAATATTCTGTTTAGTCAATTTTTGCAAGCATAACTATTGTGTTCAGTACTGTAAAAATTGTTTTAAAGTACACTAACTCAGTTTCTCTTTTTGCTTCTAGAGATGAAATAGAATTAATTGGTTCTGATGGGAATGTATATAAAGGAAATATTGAAAAGAAGCTTGAAATGACTGCAACTCATGTGTATGTGTTTTTATTATTATTATTATTTATTTATGAGAATAATATTTATTAAATAATAAAAAGTAGTGATGAAGTAGTTATTTAGATGTCAAATAGAAGATTAAATAAGGCACTCTTGTTCATCTGTAAACATCATTATCCTGTAAATATCATTACCATATGTTAAACATCATGTAATTTTATGTGGAAAGTTTTTTTCATGGTTACAAATTAAATTGAACTTGACAAGAAATTATATTCTTGTTTAACCTCCCTTCCGCCAGAGCATATATATGTATTGTCCTGCAAAACCCTGGATATGATACATTCACCCTGTTGAAAGAACATGGGTAAGAAGTGCATGTTGGCTCTCATATTCAAGATGCTATAATCCTTCATGCTAAGTGTTCATGTGACTCTTGTTCATAGCTGGGTCTCAGTTATCTATAGCAACAAATGCAGTTCCTTCCTGCATAACTGCAATCTTAGTTATATTATATAGACTAAATACCAATTATTATTATGTTTTTACTACAGATTATTATGTTTTATTACATTATAATAGTTTTTATTGTCAGTACAAAATAAGAGATCCTTTTATACTTCCTTTACTTAAAAAGTATTGTATCACTTTGGAAAATCAATGTCGATATCAATTTTGTGTGCTATTTGTGAATAATCTCTTAGTTGACAACACATTTTATTTGTTCCAAAGAACTTAATTCAAGATAATTATTTTTGTCAAACAATTATTTTATAAATTAATTAAAATCCAAATTTTTTACTAAATGATTTAAAGAAATTACAACGTCAACTAGGATATACATTAAAATAAATTTTAATATACTTCGATATTTCGGCAACATCACTTTGCCATTTTCAAGAAACTTAAGAACAAGACACATGCACGCAGGCACAACAAACAGTAAGTGAGGAAGAATCAGGAAGCTATTATTTCTCCTAAAGTCCTAATGGTGCCCCTAGCGGGCAATGTTGGTATTCTTGGGCGATTGGGCTGAAGGTCTTCTGATGTAGGTTTACCAAATTTGAGGCAGTCTCATGCAGCCAAATTTGTTGAGGTTTGGATTGTTTCTTAGGGCTGAAGCCGATTCTATGAAAAGCCTTTCATATTTGTATTTACTATGGTGTATTATTATTATTATTGTTCTGGGAAACTCCAAGTAGTCGACAGACTCATTGAGGGAGGCCCTAACATCATGTCAAGAACAACTATTCAACATTCACACAGTATCTATCATACCTTGCCTTGAACTCATTCACGGTCGTAGCACCCACAACAGACTCTGGAAGCTTATTCCACTCATTCACCACTCTCCAAGTAAAAAACCTAGCTCTAACACCCTTGTCAACCACGCTCTTGCCCAGCTTCCATGCATGGCCCCTAGTCCTCCCACCACCAGTCATATTTTCAAAAATATCTTCTGGATCAATCTTATAAAAACCCTTCAGTAATTTGAATGTCTCAATCATATCATCCCTCCTTCGCCTATCGTCCAATTTCTGCAACCCACAAATCTTCAACCTATTCTCATAAGGTTCATTCCACCTGCTATCATCTTGGTCACTCGTCTCTGGACCCTCTCCACTTCCTCCCCATCACGAAGAAACCCTGGTGCCCATAAATGGGCACAGAAGTCCAGATGGGGTCTTATCAAGGCTCGATACAGAGGAACAACAACTTGTTTGTCTCTGCATGTTAAAGTATTTTTCATAAGCCAAGTGATTTGGTGAGCTGTTTTAGTCACTTTTGCAATGTGCCCCCTAAACTTCAACTCCCTATCCACCAACACTCCCAAATCCCTGGCCTCATCAATCTCCTGGAGTACGATTCCACCAATGCGATATACTGCTGCTATTCTTTTCACCCCAAAGTGCATAGCCTTACACTTTGCCACATTAAATTGACATCCATTTTTCCTAGCCCAGTCCTCCAAACTATTCAAATCATCCTGTAAAATTTTGACATCCTGTGCACTCACAATTGCTCTACCCAACTTTGCATCATCAGCAAACAAGCGAACACTTCCTCTCAAATCCTTTCCAATATCATTGATGAACAAATTGAAAAGCAGTGGTCCAAGAACAGAGCCCTGCGGCACTCCACTAGTCACAAGACGTCTTTTAGACTCAACTTCTGAATAAACCACTCTCTGGTATCTCTCCTTCAACCACCCTCCTATCCATCTCACCAACCCTATATCTATCCCCATCTGCTCCAGTTTACTGATTAGGGTTCTATGTGGTATCCTATCAAAAGCCTTGGCAATGTCCAGTAGTATCACTGTAAACCCATTACCCCTATCCAGCTCAGCCGTCACTGTGTTATAAAACGTGAGCAAGTTACTGAGGCATGATCTACCCTTTACAAAACCATGTTGTCCCCCATACAATATCCCATTTTCATCTATCCAATCCTGTATTCTTTTCTTGACTAATTTCTCTAAGACCTTGACATTGATTCCTGATATGCTAATCGGTCAGTAATTTACAACAGCAGTCTTGGAACCACCTTTATGCAGTGGGACTATTTTCCCCTCTTTCCACCCCCTCGGGACTAACCCAGACCCGAGACTCAAATTAAACAAAATGGTCAAGGGTACTGACAATTCTTTGGCTGCTTCTTGTACAACACGAGCTGGTATACCATCCAATCTCACAGATGTATTGATATTGAGGTTATGCAATAGACTACTCACCTCCACTTCATTCACCACAATTCCCGTATAATCTACTGGTTTATTCGTTTCTGCAATGTCACCACCTGGATGATATATTCTTGCAAAGTGCTCACTCAGTAACTCAACTATCTCAACTGATTCAGTTACCTCCCTACCATCGGCATTCTTTAAAATCATTCTGCCATGTACATTTTTCCTTTTACTTTCTACATATTGGTCTCAAAAATCCTAAAAAAAATGACTTAACTTCTTGTTACAGACCATATAAAAAATTGGCATTCCTTATCTGCTCTACTAAAGACCAACCCTCCCCCCACCCCCAGGCCTACCTGGTGTATACCAGGTCCCTTGCAGCTGTAAGCTGTCCTATTTTGGCCAAATAGGCAGGACAGCAAATATCAGAATCTCAGAACACAAGGACTACATCAAGTTTCACCAATACAGCCACTCTGGACAGCAAGATCACATGCTGGATACCTGTCATAGAATACGGTGGAAGAAAGCCAAGATAATGGTCGAGGTTATATTGTAGTGTGTAGTGTTCGTGCAAGCTCCTGATAAGATAAGTATTATTTTCAGTTATCGTTTATAAAATTACTTAATATTGCGTAGTTTTGTTTGCCTTGCGTATTTTAATGCATCTGTTTGTGTGTTTTTGGTGTGTTATAACTTATAATTTGATAAAACACGTTGCAAATACAGGGTGTTCGGGATAAATTTGACAGTTTCGTAAGGAAAAAGAAAATCTTCTTTGTATCTATTAAATTTAATGAATTGACAAAAAACATTACAGGCAGAGTTAATTACAATACCATCAACAAGATTTACTCAAAATAACCACCATTAGCATCGATCACAGCTTCAATCCTGCTTCGGAACCTCGAACAAGCTGATGCTACAGTCTCCCTGGGAAGGGCCGCAAAAACTGTTTTAATTTTATCCATTAACTGGGCTTTTGTATTACTGGAAGTGCGATTGGTGTCTTTTTCAACTGCGCCCCATACAAAATAATCCATGGGGTTAAGGTCTGGGGAGTTTGGAGGCCAAACATTTGGACTGGTGAAGTCGTAGAAATTTTCAGACAACCATTTTTGAATTTTCCCAGAGGTGTGGCAAGGGGCCGAATCCTGCTGCTATACATACGGCCTACCATTGGCTACCCTTGTTATCCAGGGCTTGACTACAGTGTTTAGCAACTCCACGTAGCCATCTGAAGTCAACCTGAGGCCCTCTTGGAAAAAATGCGGAGGCATCACATTGCCTTCAGAGGATACACATCCGAAAACCATCACAGTTTGGGGAAATTTAGTCTGCATTACACGAGGAATGTCCTTTGTACTGTATGCAAGCCATCTGTTATTCTGCGTGTTGTGTTTTTGATCCTGGCAAAAGTTTTTCTCATCGGAAAAGAACCAGATTGTTTGTGGTTCCGCAGGATGTTTCACTTTGCTTAGAAGTTTCTTCGCGTTTATCAAACGTTTTTCACGGGCCTTTTCTGTAAGCAGCTGACCTTTGCGGCGCTTGTATGAGTAGTAGCGGAGGTCTTCATTGAGTGCAAGCTTCATAGTAGAGGCTGCAACATTCATTTCACGTGACAAAGCCCGAATTCCAATGCCAGGGATCTTCAACACCTGTTCCTGCAGATTTGCGAGGAATTCTGCTGTACGAACGCAATCAGATCGTCTGCTAGGGATCTTTCTTCTTGCTACATCCTCGTAGTCACCATTGCAAGTCTCTAGTTCATGCCTGATTGTTTTTACTGTATTCAGGGAGCATTGGGCAGCAGTCGAAATATCCTTATTTTGATGGCCGGCACGAATCATCATGATACAAGTTATTCTCTTCCATGATTCAGGTGGGTTCCAGCTATCCATCCTTTCTGACATCTTGTATATGAATGAAGAAGGGTCCAACCTTTTAAATGAAGAGAAGTGTGTGTTAATACATGTAACTTACGGAAAAATATAATTAATTATAAATATGTCAAATTTATCCCGAACACCCTGTAAGTATGGCACCTGTACGAAGGAAAATGGCGGCCAGTAATGATGGTTCGCCATCTTTATCAAAGAACGGTAGTATAAAAGAAATGAGTCAGTGTACTAGCTGTGAAATGTACGCTTTGCAGAGTGCGGTCGGAGTGTGGTTAGATGATAATAAAGGATTGAATGTGTGTAGAAAATGTAGGGAAAATGAGGAATTGAAGTGTATTTCGGATCGTGAGTGTGATATTTTTGTTAAACTTCAGAATGAAGAAAATAAGGATATGACAAGAAACGGCAAGGTTGTACATGAGAATTGTGAGAGTGTGAATGTAGAAAGTGTGAATGATAGTATTAATGGTTTCTCAGAGAATAAAAAAGATGAGATAGATGCATTGAGTGAGATCGCGTTGTTGAATGGTGCAATAGAAAGGACAAAACAGCAGCTAGAGTGCATGAACAAAGTCGACTGAATGAACCAACCAATAATAAAAGGTATGACAGGAAAAATAGACGTATGAATGTGAACATGAACAAAATGAAGGATAGAGTGCTGTATGGAGACTCGTTAGTACGAGGTGTGTTAGTAGAGGATTTGACAAAATCGTACCAACCTGGTGCAACCATAAAGGATGTAACTGAGTCTGTTAGAGAGCAAAAGGAAAGGGTGAAAGAAATGATTGTTGTGGCAGGTAAGAATGATTTGAAAGGAGATAAAATGGAATTGATAGAAGACCTGAATGAATTGTTTGAGGTAGCAAAAGAAAAGAGTGAGAGAGTTAGAATGATTAGTCTTTTGCCACGGTATGACAGTGAAATGTTTAAAAGGAGGGCCATAATTGCGAATGACTTTATGCGTTGGTTATGAATGACAAGTGGTGTGGAATTTGTGGATGTGTGGAGTGAGTTTGATGGCCAAAAGGATCTATTTAAGATGGATGGATGGCTTGCATTTGAATGGTTACGGTGTAAGAAGACTCGAGAAAGTGTTGCTGAATGTAGTGGATGTGCAAATTCAGGGATACTAGACTTGTTAAGGGGGGGGGGAGAGTAGTTATATAGACCTCAGGGAGGCAGTTGAATGTAAGAATGAATATAATATGCCAGAGCAAATAAGGACAACAAATCAGAGTGGGATAGTTAATATAAGGCATCAAGGTAGGATTGGGGCTAATGGGGGTCTTAAATTCATGTACACTAATACTAGGAGTATTAGGAACAAGAAGGAAGAGTTTTTGGCCATGGTTGGCACTTCCAGACCACAGGTTATTGGTATTAGTGGAACATGGCTAACTGTAGATGATATAGCTAGTGGGATTGAATGTGATGGGTATAGTGTGTTCAGGAATGACAGAGAGAATAAAATGGGGGGTGGAGTATTGTTGATGATAGCTGATGAGCCACAGCCAAGGAGAATAGAAGTTGAATTGCAGGATAGAGAAAAGAGCACATTTGAGGCCATTTGGTGTGAGATTGTGGCTAGCAGAACTAAATATACAATTGGGTGCTGCTATAGACCAGGTGATGGAAAAGATGGTGGTGACAGTATGCACAAGCAAATAGAAGAAATGAGTGGAAGGAGGATGATTATTATGGGAGATTTCAACTATGGTCGCATTGATTGGAGTGAAGAGATGACACACGGGAGGAAGGAATTGGATTTTATGCGGTTATTAAGGGATAACTATCTGCGACAGCATGTAATGGAAAATACTAGGGGTCAGAGAGTGCTTGACCTAGTAATTACATCTGAGGATTTGGCTGTAACAAATATGACCACGTTGCCACCAATCGGTGAGAGTGATCATAGGGTCTTGACTTGGGAGGTGGCTAAAGGTGTAGAATTTTCAATTAAGACAGGGTACATGTGGAATTATCGGGCTGGAAAGTATGACAAGCTTAGGAGTTCGATTGGTTCAGTGCCATGGCATGTACAACTGCAAGGACTAGAAGTTGATAGTGCATCGGAGGTAGTTAAGAAGTGCTTGCATGAAGCAATGGCTGACTGTATACCTAGAGTCCGAATAATAAATCAAGTAGGGGTTAAATGGATGAATAACACCATTAAGCTTGAGCTGCAAAAAACGAAACAACTATGTAGGGAATTTAAGGAGAAAGGTGACCGCCAGGCACATGAACGGTATAAAGCACAAGCCAGAAGGGTGACGAGTGTGGTAAGAAAAGCAAAAAAAGGATTATGAATGAACATTGGCCATGCAGGCTAAAGAGAATCCTAAATGATATAACCTCGGATATAGGGTATGGTGATGAATTTAGAGTAATCCTTGTTGTGAGGGGGGGGGGGGTTACTGGTTTCAATATTTTTTGGATTTTTTTGGTGGGAAGCTAGCCATTGGCTAAGAAAATGTTGAGAATGTGATTTAGTTCTGTGGTTAGGGCATTGTCATTTGAACAGATAAGTTTTTCCCTGTTGTGTAATGTCTTAATGACTCCATATTGTTGCGAGGAGGGGTGGTGGGATTGTTGGTGAATGTATCTGCCTGTATGGGTGGGTTTTCTATAGACTGAGAAAACCAAGGTTCCATCAGGCTGGCGTTTGACTAGTGTGTCTAAGAAAGGAAAGCAGTTGTTTTTTTCTTATTCCAGGGTGAATTTGATTCTGGGGTGTTGGTTGTTTAAGTGTGTTAGGAAGGAGAGGAGTGCATCAGAGCCATGTGACCAAATAGCGAACACATCATCATCATAGCAAAGCCAAATGGTTGGTTTTTGTGGGGCAGAGTTTAAGGCTTTCTCTTCAAAAGTCTCCATATAAAAGTTGGCCAAGGGTGGGGAGAGTGGAGAACCCATGGCTGTTCCCTCTATTTGTTTGTAGAATTTTCCTTGCCAAACAAAATAGCCTGAGTTCATTCTGAACTGAAAAAGGTTGTAATATCGGGAGGAAATTTAGTTTGAATTATCTCTAAGGATTCTTTGAGTGGGACATTTGTAAATAAGGAGGAGACATCAAAACTGACCATTATGTCAGTGTGTTTGAGTGTAAGGTTTTCTATGCTGGCTTTGAAGTGGGCTGAGTTTTTTATGTGTGAAGGTGTGTTGCCAGCATAGTGTGAGAGAGCTTTGGCCAAATGTTTAGCTAGTTTGTATGTGGGGGAATCAATGCCATCCACTATGGGACGTAATGGCACATTTTCCTTATGTATTTTTGGGAGTCTATAAATACGGGGAAGTATGGAGTTAAATGGTTTTAATTTGTTAGTGATTTCCACAGGCCAAGAAGTGACCTTCTTAAGGAGCCTGTGGAGTTTTCTAATTTATGAGTTAGTGGGATTGTACTTGATAGGGAGGTAAGTAGCCCAATCTAACAATAGAGCTTTCAGCTTACCTGTGTAATCCTTTTGGTTAAGCAATACTGTGGCTTTACCTTTATCAGCTTTGGTGATTATTATTTTCTTGTTTTTCTTTAATTCTAGCAGAGATTTAATTTCCTTACTGGGCATGTTGGCTTTTGGTGGTTTAGCTTTGGTCAGAACACAAGCCCCTTCCAGTCTAATATCGTTGGTGACATGGTTTGGAAGATGTCGTTTCCGCTTTCAATTCGAATCATAGTTTCATGGAGGGAGGAATTGGAAGGCCGGGATATCATTAGTGCTTGGGAAATTGTGAAGGAATATTTGTTAGCAGGAATAGTAAGCTGTATTCCACAAGTGAAGAAGAGGATACAATTTGGTGTAAAGTGGATGACAAACAATATTAAACAGGAATTGCATGCGAAAAAGAGACTAAGGAAGAGACATAAGGAGACAGGTGAAAATCAGATGCATGAAGAATATAAGACACAGGCCAGCAGAGTAACTAGTATGGTCAAGGCTGCATTTACCATTAGGCACAAGATCGGGGCCTCACTCTCTTGGGGGCCCTCATTTTAAAACCACTCTCCTCACAAAGAACAATAAAAAAACAGTGTAGTTATAATTGCAAAATAAAATACTTATTTTTAAATATTAAATTCATAATATAAAAACTACAGGCTGCTGAAAAATTTGTGAGGCTTCCCGTTTCCATTTGAAATACATTGTTCTTTCCTTAGAATATAAAACTAACAGGAACTCTGTATTCCATAAAATTCATGTATGTAAGTGTACCATTTCTTTGCTGGATGTTTATACACATTCAGCAAACCTGGATAATATTCTGTCCACCTGCTGAAAGAACATGGATAAGAAGTGTAGTTTGACCATCATGTCCATTAGAAGGTGTGATAATCCTTCACACTGAAAAGAACACTTAACTACATTACCTGGCGTACGTAGTATCTACGTTCTGTGGCGTACAGCAAGAAACGCAGTTGCTTGCCGTTTGCTCGGTAACCGGAATCTAAGTTATATCAGACTAAATACCCATGAGTTATATTCATTTTGCTGCTTGTTTTTATCATATAATTATAGTTTTTAATGCCAGCATAAAATAAGGAATCCTTTCATACTTTCTTCACTTCGTATTGTATCACTTTGGAAGATCAATTTCACTATCAATTTTTTTTGCTAATTATTTTTAATCACCAATACATTTTAAAATTCTCCAAGAACTTGATTGAAGATAATTATTTTTGTCAAACAATTATTTTATAAATTCATTAAAATCCGAATCTAAAAATGAATACAGCCTCCATCTGTTCCAAATTAAGTTTCCTATTTTATTCATAATCTTAGTTCGAAGGTTAGTTATCATACATAAATCTTGAATCATATCATGTAATGCATAATTTTTATAACATAATCTGTAGGTTTTTGCATTTCAACTTTCTTGGTTCCCCCCCCCCCCAATCACTCACTACAAATCAAAATAAACGGCAGTTATGAAGTCTACTGTTATATACATATTTTCGGCTAATTTCGATATTATGCAGCAGTTTGAAGTAGCGATATTTTCCCTACAGTTTATCTTTTGAAACATATGTAGGTGTATGTGTCAAAATGAAATTTTATTTCCAAAATTTTCATAACAGAATTAATTCGCCTTTAATGGCTAACTCCCCCCCCCCCCTCCCAAAATTATTACCACACACACACACACACACAAATACTGCTAGATAACATGTGGGCACTTTCTTTTTGTTTGAATGCGTTATTTTTCCAAAGTAATTGTACTATTGCAGTTTTAAGCAAAAGACAAAGGTGTAGAATCTCTGATAAAATACCATTGGATATAAATTAAAAAGACTCGGAAACCCTGCAGTAATGCAGTTTAACACCATTTGTTGTTCATAAAAAAAAATAAAAAAATTGTTCCTAAAATGGAAATGTGTGACCCATATAATCTTATTTTGCAAGGAAAGGAAGCAAAATGTTATTTATTTCAATTAATGTTACTTAAAAAATATAAATTTTGACATAATATCGAAATGCAAACAAACATTTCGATTATTTATTTTCGCACATGTGAAATTCTTTTTTATTTGGGAAGAGACACAATAAGTAGATTGTGCAGCAAAAACGTGTCAATCCAAGAAATACAGTGCCCATAACTACAATAATCCGTTAATGGTGGGGGGGGGGGGGATTATTGCATTTTAACAGATGGAATGCTGATGAAGTTTCATCAGCATTCTGCCTTTTTATTAGGTCAAAGGGATTTTGAATATATTTGCAAACAGATATATTCAACATATCTTAGCCAGTTTTGTTGTAAGAAGTGCTGCATTTGAAGAAATATTAGTGGCATAATAATAAAATAGCAAAATTCATAATGCTTCAGAATAACTTGATAATTTTGATAATACCAAAACAAGATGAGACACATCTGTAGAAATCTATTATTGTTATTATGATTATTATTATTATTAAAGTCCTTTTAATTATGAACTCTATAAAGATATACATAATAAATTTGTATTTTTGTGTTTTTAAATAAATAAACTTGTTTCATTTTGTCACAGATGGTTTTCGCTGGACTACCTGGCCTGTTAGACTATTGTTCTTATCAATATTGTAAAAACTCGATTGTAGCTTAAATATTCCAAAGCACATTACATCGATTTTTTACTTAGGTCAAGTCCCATAAGAATGCTGTAAAAAATAACCTTGTTTGTCTCTGTATATATTTTGTATTAGATATTTTTGTAAATAGCCCTTTGGAAATTAACTGTATATACTTCTTTAATAAGAATATGTTAGAGTGTTAAAAACAAAGGCAATGTTTTTCGCCTGTGCTTTATGTATAGATCTACATGGCAGCATTAGAAAGGTTGTTTATTAAATCATAAATTGTAGATAGGAAGTTAGTAATGATGTAATTTTTTCATATAGTACTATCATATCCTGTACACCCCTTGAGGGTACATGGCAGGAATTTGATGATGATGATGTTTATTAAATCTTGTGTGTATGAGAAAGGCTTACAAGCTCTGCATGTAAACACCTCCGAAGTCAGTCAGAAAGGTTCAAACAAATTTCCAATGGTTGGCAACTTGCAATCAAAAGAAGGCACAAAAGAGTGGGCCGAACTTGAAACTTAAGATGAAAGAATCATGCAGAATTCTTCGGGGGTTACAAACTTCGTGCGAGGTCTCAGAGAAGGCATAATAAAAGGGGACAGAGCCAAGCATATAGGGCTTCCCGGATCCAGAAGTTGCTAGAGAGAGAGAGAGAAGGCTTCCCGTTTCCAGACGTTGCCAGAGAAGAGCTTCCTGGTTCCAGTCTTAAGAGAAGGCTTCGAGTTGCCGAAAGGATATGTTCCAATCGCTGGAGAAAAGCTTCCAGGCCAGAGAGGAATCCCGGTTGACAGTTGGCGGCAATTCGAGTTAGTGGAGGTGGCAGAAAAAGGAGGCAGTCCAGGCATTTTTGGCAAGCCCAAGCAAAGGAGAAAAGGCAAGACAAATTACCCGAAGCACCTTCACTTAGAAGTTTTCTTTTCACCGTGGGAGAATAACTTTTTGCCAGAGCTGTATATGAGTGCCGCAGGGCGCAGTTCACAGTCCACTATTTTCCCGATGAGATATTTCTGAAGATTTCCTGAAGGAAGCTCAATATCTGAGATGAGAGAATTGCCTTAGAACGTTTTGTGCAAGACCTTTGACTGAATGTGTGATACAGAGCTTTTGTAAGTTATATAACTTTGTACAATTCCTCTTATAATGTGTTTTAGTTGGACAATTAAGATTTAGATTAACAGTAACAAGAAATGTCATTAAGAGAATCTATGTCATATTTGAAGTTGATATACAGTTTGTAAAAGTAACTTAATAGAGAGTTAGCTAGCCTTTTTACAAGTATACTAGAAGTTTAATAAGTGGAAATTGTAAACAGAGTAAATAAGTTTTTGAGTTAAAGAAAGTTTTTGAGATCACTTTGAAACACATTCCAGAGACAACGGAGGTTTTTTTGTACTGGTTGGTGCTATTTGTATTAATTAGTTGGGTAAGAGCAGTTTCTATATCACATAAATAGAGTATTTGAATTTCAAGTTTATTATTATTTATAAATTAAATTGATTTTTCAGAATCTTGATGCACATTTTTTTGTGCATCAAGATTGTAGTCATTTTAGGGTAAAATGTCAAGTAAAAAAGTGGATGTTAGTGAGCATATCAAGTTATCGTTACTATTTATTGCTTCTACATTTTAACTAAAGCTGGAATTATTATGCTTATTACTGCAACTTAAAAAAAATCAAAATTTGAGTTGAATAAATCTTGTAATAAATAAATGTTGTAATTCCATAAATATGATGAATTTTGCTATAATTTTTATTACTGTAAATTCGAAATTTTTATTTTTAGTGAGAATATCTGAACTTTACAGTTCATGAAGTTCCAATTTTTACCTTGATTAGCAAGCTTATGATTGCATTTAAATTCTTTTTTTAAAAAAAAAACTTTTATCCTTATATTAAATTATTACCATACCTTTTAATATTTTTTCGATATTCAGAATTTTTGTAGCAACTATGATGCTTGTCAACAAAGCTTGTCAAACAAAATCAACGTCCTCAAAATCAATAATCAACACTGCAATTGAAATCTTTCACAGAAAGATTTTAATTATATCTTTCTTTAAATTAATTATGATTCAATTACATGGAATATTTAAAAATGTAGATAATATATATATTTAGAATTACATTAAAAGATTTTAAATTATTTAGAAAATTTAATATTAAATATAAAGTATCATAGAATTTGCATAATTATTTATAATCCATTGATATAAGTTAGTCATTTATTTACATAAAATGACTTACAAGGTTGCTAGTTTACTATTACCAAGATTTTTTTAATATTAATATTTATTGTATACATGTGAAATTCGTTTATATTTTTGGGAAGAGATACAATAAATAAATTTTGCACCAAAAAGGGTCAAATATCATAGAACAGTAAAGGAAATTCCAAAAAACTGTAATTAAACTGATAGTTCATTTACCGTTATTTAGCTAGTACTCATAAAGCAGCATACTGAATACAAGTGTATATACCTAATTATATGGTTAAAGTAGTTGTCGCAGTCGGTAAGAATATATTATTCAATTAATTATTATTCTTATTTTACTGTTACTCGTTTATATTAACAGAACCAAAATACTACTGTTTCTATTGTATTTTTTAAGCTTTTAACATAATTGTTTATTTTATTTATATGTTTATTTTGGATTTAATAAATATTTATTTCACTTTTGATAGATTAATACACATAATGATGCCAAGAAAATTTGAATCTGGAGCTAGTAAAAGAAAACGACTTAGAGAAAATGAAAAACAGCTAAATAGTTAAAAGGGGGCAATTTTGTCTCTCTTGCTTTCTGAAAATGAAGAATTTCGTAGAACTGAAGTTGTACTTCACAGTTCTCGGAATGAAAACTAAACAAAACATTGGTATCATTATCAGGAGGAGATGAAAGTGAAAATGAAGAACATCAAAATAATGTGGAAAACATAGAAGGAGAGAAAGAAAGAAAGAAATGAAACAAATCAAGAGAATTCTGAAGAAAATTTTCAATCAGAGTCTGTACTTACCAGCATGCAAGCTATCTCTTATCCTACCGATATAGCAGCATGGCCACTTACTATTAATGAACAGTTTATCGAACATATTTTAATAAATATGCCCCAGAATGTTGGTAAAATAGAAAATTGTAAAAAAGAATACACAGAACGCAATAGAATATATGTCAGAAATGTAAATATATCACATTTTTACTGTAAAAAGGCGAATGGAACAAAGGAGAAACAAGAGTGGCTAATTTTTTCAGAAACCAGCAAAGCAATTTACTGCTTTGTTTGTAAATTGTTTTCTAAGTCAAATAATAGCTTAATGAAGAGAATATAACACGAACATTATGTAATCAAGAGCATTCTACTGAGCATATATTAACGATGTGCACATATCGCAAAAGAAAATCAAGTTCTGTAAATAGTCGAATTGATTCTGAATTGATCAAACAAATACAATGTAAAGAAAATTATTGGAGAGAGGTTTTAAAAAGAATAGTAACTACATTAAGTTACTGAGTAAACTAGGGCTAGCATTTAGAGGAAATACAAATGATATTTTTTCTGATTCTTGTGGAAATTATTTATCGTGTTTACATTATTTAAGTGAATTTGATGATTTTTTAAAACATCACATGAAAATGTACGCCAACTGTGGTTCTGGCAGATCAAATTATCTTTCTTACCATACTTATGATGAATTCATAGCGTTAATAGCTAAAAAAACGAGAAATATTAATATCACAAATTAAGGAAGCTGCTTATTTTGCAATAATACTGGATTCAATGCCAGACATTGCCCATAATGACCAACTAGCTATGATATTTAGGTATGGGCAATATCTGGCATTGAATCAAATTCTCTCTGCAAATTCTGACATTAGAGAAACATTTATCGGGTTCATCAGAATTACACAACATAATTCCTTATATTTAGAAGAGGTAGTATTAAAAAAATTAGAAGAATTATCTTTGGATATAAAAATGTGCAGAAGGCAAAGCTATGATAACGCTGCCAATATGAAAGATATCTATACAGGTTTACAAGCTAGGCTGAAAAAACATAATCCTTCTGCACATTATATACCTTGCTCTAGTCATTCCTTAAATTTAATTGGCAACTATACCGTGGAATCTTGTCCAGAAGCAGTGCAATATTTTTTTTATACAAAATGTATATAATTACTTTTCATCTTCAACAAGAAGATGGGGTATACTCCTTAAACATTTAGAAAAAAAAATCTTTAACAGTTAAAAGACTAAGTGAAACGAGGTGATCTGCAAGAGCTGACCCTATATTGGTTTTGAAAAGTGGATATAAACAAATTAAAGACGCGTTACTTGAACTACCCATTTCTCCTCATGAAAAACCTATTTCTAAATTAGAGAGCTCATCATTGGCTGAACATTTTGACAAACCAGAAACAGCAATTTTAACAGTTATGTGGGACAAAATTTTACAACGAATACATGCTACTAGTAAATCTCTACAAGATCCTGATATGGATTTGTTTTTAGCTAATAATTTGTTAGCACTCTTTAGTTGGTTTTATTTTAGATATAAGAAATAGTTTTGCTGCTATAAATGAAGAAGCGAAATTATTAACAGATGAGACAAAATTTAAAGATGAAAGGAAAGAGTTAAAAAACGAAAAAAAAATAAGTGACGAAGTTTCACAATCTAACAATGAGATTATATTACATGGGAAAGAAAATTTCTCTCTGAACACTTTTAATGTCATTTGCGATAAGCTAATTTTGGAAATTAATGAAAGAACAAAAAGCTATTTCGCATATTAGATATGTTTGACATTTTGTTTTGAAGAAAGATATAGATCAAGACAAGTACACGATTTTATCAATAAATTTTACAAACTTAAGTTTGTAAAATTTATTGATAAAATTTTACAAACTTATGGGACTGATATTGATCCAGAAAAATTTACTGATGAAGTTAAGCAATTTTTAATAATGATAAAGGAAGAAAATTCTTCAATTAAAAATATGTACAAATTTATAAACAATGGGTTAAGGTCTACTTTTCTGAACATAGAAACAATTTTAAAAATATTTTTGAGGATGCCGATTTCAAATGCAAGTGCTGAATGCTCATTTTCAGTGTTGAAACAAATAAAAAATTATTTAAGCAGCTTGCACCAAAATAAAACAAGTGACCTGTCATTATTATGCATTGTGAATGAGATGTGATGGACTCGATTAATTATGATATCATTTTAGATATATTTCCTAAAACCAAAGCCAGAAAAAAAAAAACTTTTAGTTATTCATTTTTTTTTGTTTAAATTTGAACTGATTTATTTTTATACATTTTTTTAAAATGCAAATATATGTATGCCAATGTTGTATTGTGTTATTAAAATTAGTGATTATGGAAATGTTGACTTTTATTTTCAATAAACTAAAAAAATGCTTACTTTCGAGGGCCTCATAATGATGTTGTGCCTCAGGCCCTCCAAAAGTATAACTCTGGCCCTGAGTATGGTAAGGAAGGCAAAACTGGAATATGAGAAGAGATTTGCCCTAATATCCAAAGAAAATCCTAGGGAAATTTTTAGCTATGTGGCCAGTAGGAGGAGAAATGATTGTGAAAGAATGACATTGTGGTATAAAAATGGGAATAGAGTGACTGATGCAGATAACATAGTGGAATTGTTCAATTAGCACTTTATTGGAGTATTTCATCCTGGAGGAGTAAATTAATACTAGAGGGATAGGGCAGGTTCGAGGTTTAGAGGTACAGGAGGAGAGTGTGTTCCAAATACTGAGTACTCTGGATATCAGTAAAGCTGTGGGACTGGATGGTATTTCACCACGAGTTTTGAGAAAATGTACTGAAGAACTGACAGCTACTTTGACCAGGCTTTTCAATGAAAGTCTGGCTACAGAAAGGTGTCTAGGGAATGGAAGGAAGGTAAGATGGTGCCATTGCATAAGGGCAGTAGCAGACTGGAAGTGTCTAATTATAGGCCAGTTTGTGTGTCATTAGTAGTTGTTAAGATCTTGGAGAAATTAGTGAGGGACCATATACAGCATTAGGCAGATGAGGATAATGTTATCTGTGAGAGTCAACATGGATTTGTTGAGGGGTGCTCTTGTTTTAGTAATATGCTAGCCTTTTATAATAAAGTTACAAGAACAGTAGATGAGGGAAAGGTATATACTGCCATTTTCTTGGATTTAATGAAGGCATTTGACAGGGTGCTACATGATAAGCTTATATTTAAGTTTCAGCACATGGGTTTGGATGTCAGTTGCTCAACTGGATTCAGGATTGGTTGTCTGATAGATATCAGAGAGTTGTGTATGGCAGGGCAGCTTCAAGGAGGCAGAGGGTTACAAGTGGGGTCCCACAGGGCTCAATACTGGGACCTATATTGTTTAACCTTTATATCAGTGACATTGTCAGTGGATTGCAAGGGGATATTCAGATGATGTGAAGCTGGGAAGGATTATTAGTAATAGTGCAGATGCAGCAGCCCTGCAAGAGGATTTGAATAAAGTAGATAGATGGGTAAGTGAATGGGGATATCAGTTTAATGCAGCAAAATGTAAGGTCTTGAGGTTTGGGACACATCGATGGGACGCTGCATACTCTATTGGAGAAGCTATACTGGAGAAAGTAGGGGAGATGAGATCTGGGGTTGATGATTGATAGAAACCTGAAATTCAGGGAACATACCACAAAGGTGGTGAAGGTAACACAGAGGATTGCTACAAGAATGAGACGGACGCTGACCTGCAGAGACAAAAGAGTTATCATTCTGTTGTATAAGACCCTGATCGGACCACACTTAGACTATTGTTATCAGATTTGGTTCAACAAGGGCAAGATGACTAAGAATATTGGACCTTTAGTTCGAATTTGCCAAATTAACATTGAGAGTATATGTAAAGCAAAATGTGAATACCTCTGAAAGATTTTATATGACAACAATGTTGACGTTTTTCTTATTCAAGAGACTCACTGTAAGGATGAGGATCAGCTCCACTGCAGGGGGGCCGAATTCCTGGTTACATTATCATTGGAATCACTTACCATCATGCATATGGCCTTGCCAACTTTTTATGTAGTACCCAAGAAGATTCCCACCTCATTGCAACCAGCATTGACGGCAGCATGCATCTCATAACAACTATGATAGGGAACATAACCATTACCAGTGTGTATAAACCCCCTGCCATCTTGTGGCCTCCACAAATTTTTCTTATTCAAGAGACTCACTGTAAGGATGAGGATCAGCTCCACTGCAGGGGGGCCGAATTCCTGGTTACATTATCATTGGAACCACTTACCATCATGCATATGGCCTTGCCACCTTTTTATGTAGTACCCAAGAAGATTCCCACCTCATTGCAACCAGCATTGACGGCAGCATGCATCTCATAACAACTATGATAGGGAACATAACCATTACCAGTGTGTATAAACCCCCTGCCATCTTGTGGCCTCCACAAATTCTACCAGTGTGCCACCACCCTGCAATGCATATAGGTGACTTTAGCAGCCACTACACGCTATGGAAATATGCTTCCAACAATGAATGCAGAGAGACTTTGACTGAATGGGCAGAAATTTACAATATTCACCTAATTTTCTATGCAAAAGATAGATCTTCCTTCAGGTCAGCAGCTTGGAACAGGGAGTACATCCCCAACATCTGCTTCGTCACTCAAGACAACAGTGGACGACCGTTACCTACATCGAGAAGAGTTCTCTTCAACTTTCCCCAAAGCCAACATAGACCAATTATATTAGAGGTTGGTCTGCAGATACCCCTTGTCAGATCCATCCAACATCCCCGCTGGAACTTCCAGAAAGCCGACTGGGATACATTTGCTGTCTTGACAAATATGTCCGTTGGAGGGATCCAACGGATAAATTACTGTAATTTGTCCGTTGTAATTTGTTCTTGTAATTACAAGAGATTCGTGGGAGCTGTCTTAGCTGTAGGTAAGAAGACCATACCAAGAGGCTTCTGGAAGGAGTATATATATATATATCCCTGGATGGGACGATGATAGTAATAAACTGTATCAAGAATATCTAGAGTGTGGTGATCCTGACATTGCAGATTTTCGGCACTCCAGTAGAAAAGCATGGAGTCTTCTAAGAAAACTAGGTAGTGGTACCCTGACTGCTCGGGAACAATCCGCTATTTCTCCTAACCAATATGCATCACATATTGTCAATATGTCAAGATATACCACCAAGGACACACAACACTCTCTTCAAATAAAAAGAGAACTTATGTCAAGGTATACCACCAAGGACAAACAACGCTCTCTTCAAATAAAAAGAGAACTTATATATTTGAAAAATAACAGACCATCAGACCCTCTATATTCACGACCCTTCACTCTTGAAGATATTAACACTACTCTAATGGATATGAAACCAGGCAAGGCTCCAGGTTTCGATGGAATTCATCCTGACTTCCTGTTGAAGACAGGCCAAAAAGCTCGACAGTGGTTGGCTTGCTTTTTCTCTGATATCCTCCAGACTGATAGACTTCGAAAAGAGTTTAAGAGGACAAAAATTATCCCCATCTTAAAATCAGGAAAAACCAACAACAAACCAGAAAACTACTGACCAATTGCCCTGCTTAGCACCTGCTATAAGCTCCTAGAAAGGCTCATCCTTAATAGAATTGCCCTAAGATAATAGAACAAGTCCCAGTGGAACAGGCCGGATTCAGACATAAACGAAGCTGTGTGATCAGGTTCTGTCACTCACCACACATATAGAGGCAGGCTGCCAACAATGCCAGAAAACAGCTGTAGCTTTTATAGATCTTACTGCAGCTTATGATACTGTCTGGAGGCATGGTGCAGTCTGCAAATTGCTCTGTGCAGTCCCATGCAGAACAATAGCAAAACTAATTGATAACATGCTAAGCAATCGCCTGTTCCAAATGTGTATGGACGAGAACAAAAGTAAACAAAGAACACTGGATAATGGATTACCACAAGGGTCAGTTCTGACTCCCCTCCTTTTTAACTTATACATTGCCTAATACAGCCTCCAAGAAGTTTTGCTATGCTGATGACATTGCTCTAGCCACCAGACACACCAGTTTTACTACAATGGAAGATACACTAACAAACGACCTTGCTGTCCTAGATGAATACTTCAGCAAATGGAGATTATGCCCAAATCCTAGCAAAACAGAAGTTTCATGCTTCCACCTGAACAATAACCAGGCTAACAAAGAACTCATGGTCTACTTCAACCACAAACTGCTACGCTACAACAGATTTCCGAAATATCTGGGTGTCACTCTAGATAGAACACTATCTTTTAAACCACATCTCATTAACACAGCATCCAAGCTAAAAACAAGAAACAATATACTGCAAAAACTATGTGGAACAACTTGGGGTGCTTCAGCAACAACGCTTCACTGCACTGCTCTTGGCCTCATTTACTCTACAGCTGAATGCTGCTCACCCATATGGCTGAACAGTGCCCATGTGTATTTGGTTGATGCCCAGCTTAACACCACTATGCGCTTATTTCTGGAACTGTAAAATCAACCCCAACCTTCTGGCTCCCAGTGCTAAGCAACATCCCACCTCCGCACATCTGCAGATCCAACTTTCTTCTACATGAATACAGCAAAATCATGGAAATCCAAAATCTTCCAATCCATGAAGACATCCCACCCCTAGAAATAAACAGGCTAAAGTCAAGGCACCCTCCAATCTTAATAGCAAAAAATATTGCAGAGACAAGTTTCAACATGAAGGAGGAGTGGAAAGAGTCCTTGTGTAACACGTCAACAGGGATTTTATCTTCCATGAATTAGTGGACCCAACACAGATACCTTCAGGTTTAGACCCACATTGGAAAACTTGGTCTGCCCTTAACTGAATCCACACAACCATGGCCGATGTGCAGACCACCTTTACCAATGGGGGTATGATTGCCTCACCCAGGTGCGACTGTGGATCACCCCACCAGACAATTAATCATATTACAACAGAATGTGTCCAATGTGCATACAGTGGAAACCTGTCAGATTTCATCCATGCTACATGAAGTGCAGTCGACTGGATAATCAACCTAGACATTTAGTTATAGCCTATTCTTGAGCGTCTCTTTTATGACTGTATTATGTCTTATTATTGTACATATGTCTATTACTATGTCCATATATATTAAGGATTAATGTAATCTAACTTTTCATGTGTGAGCCATACTCTAAATAAATAATAAGGAATATGAATGACCTGATATTAATAGACCAGAAATGAAGAACATCAGTTCAGCAGTGCAGATCATTCCAAGGAGCTAATATTGATTCAGACAACACTTAGTGATATTGAATATAAGACTAAAAATGAAACAGAAGTACAATGGAAAGTTCCATAAAGCTAGAGACATCTCAAGACTAAATGAAGACAGCTTAAGAACAGCATATCAGGACATACTGGAAACTAAGCTTAAGACCATAAGTGAAAAACAAAATATAAATACAAGAGCAGAACGACTGACTACATTACTAAAAAAAGTGGTAGCAGAAGTAATTCCTGAAAGAGAGAAGATCAACAAGAAATGGATAACTTGGGAAACCCTGAAATTGCTACAAGAGACAGGAGAACTGAAACTTAAAAGAGATAATTCAGAGGCAGCAGATGAGTTATACCATAAAAAATGCAATGAAGTACAGAAAGCAGCAATATCTGATAAAGCCAAATGGCTGAAGGATCAATGCAAAGGCATTGAACAGTACTATGGAGAACACAAAACTAGAAAGGTCTATAAACTTATAAGAAATGTCAATAGGAAGTGCCAAACAAGATTAGTAGCAGTCAAAGATGAAGATGATAAAGTAGTGATGGGCAAGACCAAAATCATGCACAGATGGACAAGATATTGTAGTGAACTATATAAAAATCAACTAAATAATACTGCATCAGAAGTAATAAAAGAACTAAAAGCAATCTCTCCACCAGCAGAGATCTTTGAAAATGACATCTTGGATGAGGAGGTGAGTAAGGCTATAAAATATCTCAAGAACAACAAGAGTCCTGGAAATGACAACATAATAGGTGAGATTCTAAAATATGAGGATGAAATGGTTGTAAATGAAATGTATAACCGATGTAATGAAATATGGAGATTAGGCTATGCCCCTGAAAAAAATCGGTCTTGGTTGTTCTTCATAAGAAAAGCAGTGCTTTAGAATGCATCAATTAGAGAACTATTGCACTAATGAATCATCTTGGCAAAGTGCTGATGAAAATACTTACAGAATGCCTGATGGGTCATATGGAGACACATTTTCTGACAAGCAAGCAGAATTGTGAAAAGAGTGAGGAATAGTGCAACAAATACTCGCATTAAGACTGATAGCAGAGAAAGCTTGAAGACAGAACAAAAAGATATACTACTGTTTTGTAGACTTCCAAAAAGCTTTTGATAATATCGACCAAAATATAACATAGGCAGTCTTGGAATCCTATGATGTGGACAATAAATTAATGCACCTGTTGAAAGATATAAACAGCCAAGCACAAGCAACAGTCAGGATAGCAGGTGTGACTGGATATTGGTTTACCACAAGACAAGGGGACCCAATATCACCAATCATCTTCATCACACATCTGGGAAGAACACTAGATAAGATTAAAGAAGAAGGTGGAGGAATTTCAATAAATGGCATGAGAATAAACTACCTCTGCTTTGCAGATGACATTACCCTGATTGAAGAGGACACAGGAAGGCTGGACCAGACACTGTGAACACTATACGCAGAAGGAAAAAGATATGGACTAAATGTCAACTTTGAAAAGTCTAAAACAATGATATTCAGACAACAGGAGTTACTGAACAAAGTTACCATAGAAGGATTTCAACTGGAAAATGTGTAACACTTCACATATCTTGGATTCTATATGATGCACAACTTGGACTCCAAAAAAAGAGGTTAAAATTGGAATAGCCAGAGCAACAGCTATCTTAAAAACAATGGACAAAATATGGAAGAGCCAAGCTATAAAGATACACACTAAACTGCGTATTGTGGAGACCTGTATCTTCAGCAGCATGCTCTATAGATGTGTGTACAGGTAACCCTCGTATAACACGGTACTTATACAACGCAGTTTCGATATAATGTGATCTACAAATTGTGGTATCCCTTGTTCAATGCAGTTTCGATATAACGCAGTCTACAATTTCTAGTAACCCTTTGTTTTTTCTTTTTTTCATATTTTTCACCGTGGGACTTGAAAATCAAATTTTATCTGAGTTAAGTTTGTGTCTGCCTGTATCGCGCAAGTAGTTATAAGTATCGAATTTAGTTTTATTGTATCACTGAATAAGGTACTGTACAGAGGGGTTTTACAGTCTGAGTCATTCTCAACAAATAGTGCAATTAGAGAGAGATGGAATAAAAATGGCACTAACTAATAAATCACATCTCCCCTCTCACAGAAACTACACTGTATAGACTTAAGCAAAACCATATGTTGCACCAAAACACAGTATCTAACTAAAAACTATTGTCTAATGTTTCAATTATGAAATAAGTGTTTTTTATTGCATTTGAAATTCTCTATGTCATTATGACAGATCACAAAGGCTAACTTATTGTTATTATTATTATTATTATTGTTGTTGTTCCGGGAAACTCCAAGGAGTCGACAGACTCATCGAGGGAGGCCCTAACATCATGTCAAGAACAACTATTCAACATTCACACAGTATCTATCATACCTTGCCTTGAACTCATTCACGGTCATAGCACCCACAACAGACTCTGGAAGCTTATTCCACTCATTCACTACTCTCCAAGTAAAAAACCTAGCTCTAACACCCTTGTCAACCACGCTCTTGCCCAGCTTCCATTCATGGCCCCTAGTCCTCCCACCACCAGTCATATTTTCAAAAATATCTTCTGGATCAATCTTATAGAAACCCTTCAGGAATTTGAATGTCTCAATCATATCACCCCTCCATGCCTATCGACCAATTTCTGCAACCCACAAATCTTCAACCTATTCTCATAAGGTTCATTCCACAGACCTGCTATCATCTTGGTCACACGTCTTTGGATCCTCTCCACTTCCTTACCATCACGAAGAAACCCTGGTGCCCATAACTGGGCACAGCAGTCCAGATGGGGTCTTATCAAGGCTCGATACAGAGGAACAACAACTTGTTTGTCTCTGCATGTTAAAGTATTTTTCAGAAGCCAAGTGATTTGGTAAGCTGTTTTAGTCACTTTTGCAATGTGCCCACTAAACTTCAATTCCCTATCCACCAACACTCCCAAATCCCTGGCCTCATCAATCTCCTGGAGTACGGTTCCACCAATGCGATATACTGCTGCTATTCTTTTCACCCCAAAGTGCATAATCTTACACTTTGCCACATTAAATTGACATCCATTTTTCCTAGCCCAGTCCTCCAAACTATCCAAATCATCCTGTAAAATTTTGACATCCTGTGCACTCATAATTGCTCTACCCAACTTTGCATCATCAGCAAACAAGTGAACACTTCCTCTCAAATTCCTTTCCTATATCATTGATGAACAAATTGAAAAGCAGTGGTCCAAGAACAGAGCCCTGTGACACTCCACTAGTCACAAGCTGTCTTTTAGACTCCACTCCTGAATAAACCACTCTCTGGTATCTCTCCTTCAACCACCCTCCTATCCATCTCACCAACCCTATATCTATCCCCATCTGCTCCAGTTTACTGATTAGGGTTCTATGTGGTATCCTATCAAAAGTCTTGGCAAGGTCCAGTAGTATTACTGTAAACCCACTTAAAATAAAAGACTTCCAAGAATTGAAACATGCCATATAATGAATGTGTGAGTTTGCCTGCCACATCAAATACAAACAAGAAGCCATAAAATTCAACCAAGGGTTGAAACATTTGTGTGAGTTGAGCCAGTCAGTAATGAGAAGTTCCATCAGAATGATAAATGACACCCTGTTGTGAATGTGTTAAAACTAATAGTGAATGTTGTTATGACAGTTTCAGATGTTATGGAATTCGATTGAGAATTAGCATTTCAACTCAACACTTGTCAGTTGCTTTTGTCACGCGATCTTTTGTTAATACTGCACCAATCATATGCACGTCTTTATAACTGCTGTCGTGTGTAAAACAAAATTCAGCTTGTACGTATTATAAGAATTAAAAAAATACTTGAATAATTTATAAACATATAAAAGGATATCATCTGTAAATCGTTGACGTGCCAACTCTGGCACGAGTCCCATAGGTTTGCCATCTAGGGTTTACTTTATAAAGTGTTTAATGTTGAAAATTGTCTTCATTTTCTGCTAGGAGAGTGCATTTAAAATCATAAGTGTGTTGTTCTCAAGCAGAGCAGTTTATTTTCTGGTGAGTTACATACATATGTAATGCTTTTTTTTTTTAATGCAAAAGTTTATTTTTATTGTAATGGCCACTAAAACTGCAACGAAAGGGAAAAAATCAACATTGAAGAGGAAATTCATTTCTCTTGAAGAAAAAATTAAAATCTTGGATCGGTTGAAAATTGAAGAAAAACCAGGAGTTGTTACAAGGATTCTGAATTTAAATGAATCAACAATTCGAACAATGAAACAAAATGAACATAAAATCCGAGAAAGTGTTAATCCTGGATCAACGGTAAGTGCAAAGCGCATTGCTCGTGTTTGCGATATTCTAATAGAAAAAAATGGAGAAATCGCTAATGATTTAGATAGAAGACTGCACTCAAAAGAAAATTCCTTTGGATGGACACCTTATTAAGCAAAAAGCTCTCAAAGTTTATGAACATTTAAAAGAACTTGATCAAGATTCTTCACAAGAAATTTCTCAGCATAGATTTTCTGCCCAGTAAGGGTTGGTTCGAAAACTTTAAAAAGCGGTTTTCTTTGTATAATCTTAAAATCCAGGGAGAATCAGCATCAGCAGATGTTGAAGCTGCCCGGAAATACCCAGCAGAACTTTTAAAAATCATTAAAGAAGGTGGTTACAGTGCAGACCAGGTGTTCAATGCGGATGAATCTGGATTATATTGAAAAAAAAATGCCAAACACACCTATATTTCAAAAAATGAAAGATCAGCTCCTGGTTTCAAAGTTTCCAAAGATAGAATTACTCTACTGTTTTGTAGTAATGTGTCAGGTGATTACATGACAAAACCAATGTTTATTAACCGATCTCCAAATCCTTGTGCGATGAAAGGGCTCGACAAGTCCATCCTACCTGTTTATTGGTGTGCCAACAAAATGGGTTACAGCTAGCATGTTTGCAAATTGGTTTTTCAAGTGTTTTGTACCAGATGTAGAAAGTTACACAAAAAAAAAGAATATGGACTTCAAAATTCTACTAATTTTAGATAACGCACCAGGCCACCCAACAAATTTAAGCCATCCGAATATTAAAATAACTTTTTTGCGCCTAATACTACTTCACTTATTCAACCACTCGACCAAGGAATAATATCAACATTTAAGTCATATTATATTTGGTGAGCATTTCAATTAATTTTGGAAAAAATGGAATCTAATCCAAACATGACACTGCCTCAAGCATGGAAAGAGTTTTCAATATTGAATTGTGTAAAAATTATTTCTCTGTCCATTAAGGAATTACACCCCTCTACACTGAATGCTTGCTGGAAAAAAATATGGCCTGAAGCCGTAATGGAACAAAATTTCATACTACCTCCAGTGGATGCCACGCTACATCGTATGATAAACGTCGCACACATTTTTGGTGGAGAGGACTTTTGCGATATGGTTGAAAACGAAATTAGTGAATTAATTGATGGAGAAACAGATTTAAATAAGGAGGAACTGGTACAATTAATAGATGCCGTCGAACCAAATGGCAGGGAAAGTTCTGCCGAAGATTCTGATTGTGATGAATCCATTAAAGAATTCAGTTTAAAGAAATTAGCAGAAGGATTGGACTTGGCAAGAAAGTTAGGAAGTTATTTTATGGATAATGATCTCTTTATGGAGTTTCGGGAAAATTCACTAGACAATTGGATATTTGTTTAGCACCATATTATGAACTTAATAAAAAATTGCAACATAGTGGAAAGTACAGCCTTATTATTGACTTGATGACTAAACCAGCCAAAGTATGCAATGAGTATTATAAAAATGATGTCCAAGAGATTTCAAGTGGTGACGACCTCCGGCCACTTAAAGAACATCTACGAAATGTTATTTCTGAAGACAGTGATTACGATTAAAATATGTGCTTTATTTTATTGTCTAAAACTTAAAAAGAAAAGAAAGAAATTAAATGATGCTATCCCACAGTATTTCATTAATTGAAACAAATTTTGTTGTCATACCACAAGAGGGCAGGTTAAGTAGTTTGACTTGATGTAGCTTACTATGGTATGTTGTATTTTGATGTAATGTAGTATATATATATATATATATATATAGATGAATATATTCCTGAAGATGACCTTAATATAAAGATTGAAACATACGATCTTAGTATTGTGAAAATTTTCATAGTCAACTACTATTTCAAATGGTAGTTGCCTCCATAAATCCAATACAATCAGTGCTGTTCTCTGTTTGATTTCATTGAACGAAAAGATGGCTTCATTGTCAGAATCATGTCAAAAATTAAGAAGTGATAATGAAACTTAAGGTTACTTCAATTTAAGAATGTACAACTTCACCATATGTAAAATAGTTTTATTTTTATTTGTGCCATAACATTAAAAAAATCATTATATCCTTTAAAATATACTTAGCTACATTGTAATTTCATATAATAATGCTAATTATTCCCTCCTACCTGTTTTAGGACTGAGAACATACCTGTCTCGCAGACTGATGGCACCAAAAAGACATCTGTAATAAGGTATATATATATATATATATATATATATATATATATATATATATATATATATATATATATATATATATATATCCTTCTATAAAATCCACTCTTTAAATTTATTCATTATCATTACACTTGCCCCCAGCAATATATTCACTCCCTCCAATAAGCAAAAAAAGCTATCTCACATTACTGATTTACTTCCCCAACTTCCAGGAATGATCTTTCATTCTGTTCTATCTTATATTAAAAATGTCCATCTTCACCAATATCTATCTAATGATCTGTTTAGTATGGTATTATAAATTAAGTTTTTGTATGATAATATAAATTATGTAATTATTTATGCAATTTATTTTACACTTTTATGATTAACCTTTTCTTCAGTGAAAGCATAATGTTATTAGTGATTTTACATGACACGGCTGGATATCAAATGAAACTCTGAAATACCATATTTGCCAGCATATAAGCACTCCCTTTTTTGTACACATTTTTTAGGAAAAAACTTTATCACTGAATATTATAATGAATTTACAGTATTTCAAATATAAAGTAATAAGTAGGTCTTTTCTTTTAGTGTTACACGGTGATCAGCATTCATTTTTGAAATTATGGATTCTACAACCGTGTTAAAATAACTTTTTATTATCCCGACGTTTCGATCTTCATATCATAATCATCATCTGCAGCATACATAAATATACAAGAGAAGGCTGCGTTACATTTCAAACCGTAAGCTAGAGAAACAATGATTTGATCACATGCTACTCACTGGCATGACCTCTAGTGAAAAAAAAATAAAAATTACATCAAGTTAGATTTAATTTATGATTACATGAATAAACATTCTTGCTTACAGATGGTTTTCCTTCCAGTAACAGTGATGTCCTATTTCTGTTATTACAATTGTTATTTTTGATTTAAAAAAATATATATGAGATATATATACAGGGTGTTCGGGATAAATTTGACATATTTATAATTAATTATATTTTTCCGTAAGTTACATGTATTAACACACACTTCTCTTCATTTAAAAGTTTGGACCCTTCTTCATTCATATACAAGATGTCAGAAAGGATGGATAGCTGGAACCCACCTGAATCATGGAAGAGAATAACTTGTATCATCATGATTCGTGCCCGCCATCAAAATAAGGATATTACGACTGCTGCCCAATGCTCCCTGAATACAGTAAAAACAATCAGGCATGAACTAGAGACTTGCAATGGTGACTACGAGGATGTAGCAAGAAGAAAGATCCCTAGCAGACGATCTGATTGCGTTCGTACAGCAGAATTCCTCGCAAATCTGCAGGAACAGGTGTTGAAGAACCTTGGCATTGGAATTCGGGCTTTGTTCGTGGAGTTGCTAACTGTAGTCAAGCCCTGGATAACAAGGGTAGCCAATGGTAGGCCGTATGTATGGCAGCAGGATTCGGCCCCTTGCCACACCTCTGGGAAAAGTCAAAAATGGTTGTCTGAAAATTTCTACGACTTCACCAGTCCAAATGTTTGGCCTCCAAACTCCCCAGACCTTAACCCCATGGATTATTTTGTATGGGGCGCAGTTGAAAAAGACACCAATCGCACTTCCAGTAATACAAAAGCCCAGTTAATGGATAAAATTAAAACAGTTTTTGCGGCCCTTCCCAGGGAGACTGTAGCATCAGCTTGTTCGAGGTTCCGAAGCAGAATTGAAGCTGTGATCGATGCTAATGGTGGTTATTTTGAGTAAATCTTGTTGATAGTATTGTAATTAACTCTGCCTGTAATGTTTTTTTGTCAATTCATTAAATTTAATAGATACAAAGAAGATTTTCTTTTTCCTTACGAAACTGTCAAATTTATCCCGAACACCCTGTATATATATATATATATATATAAAATAAAATAAATAAATAAATAAAATTATTATAAATTACAACATGAATAAACATTCTTTCTTATAGATTTTTTCTTTAAGAGTGATGTCCTATTTTTTATCATTAAAGTTATTATTTTAGATTTAGGATTCTGGATTTTCTACAGTCCTGTTTATAGTTGTTCTTAGAGATCTTAGAGAGGAAGGATTCGTGGGACGAATATATGCCTTCCATATGTGTGGGATTTTTAGACCATCATTAATGTTTAGATTGGGGTGGTTGATAATGATCTCACAAGCTTCCTTAAATTTGCATTCATACCATATTTTGGTGTGATGTAGACAACTAGTGCTTTTCCAGTCAATTCTATGTAAGCTGTTCAGGGCATGATCAGAAAGGCCAGCTTCACCATTATTATATTTGATGTGTCGTTTATGATCTTTTTGTCTGATCGGAATTGTGCATCCTGTTTCTCCTATGTATGGTATGTTGCAGGTGCAGTAAATACAGTATACTCCAGGGTGGGCCAGCGGAAGGAGTGGGTCTTTGGATGAGTTGAGTAAGCTTTTTATCTTAAACCAAACCATGTATGTGTAAAAAATGAATCTGTTGGTCTCAGACAATAACACATATCAATTACTTAACTATAACCCATCTAATAGAATAAAAAGGAAGACAGAGAATCTACTTAAATCAATTACCACATGTCCCGAAGATACGGTCAAAAAACTATTTCCGCACTATGCTCGTTCCCCGAGAATTTACGGGCTACTGAAAATTCACAAAGAAAACACACTGCTATGGCTTATAGTCGAAGGAATTAATAGCCCGACTTATTACCTAGCTAAAAAATTAGCGGCAACACTCAGGGAGTTGGTAGGTCATTTCCCCCTCCTATATCAAACACACACACACACAACACTTCATAAACATCATCAAAGACATTACATTAGAAAAAGATGATCTATCAGTTTTGATGTCTCTGCCCTCTTTACGAATGTCCCAATCAATGACACAATTCTTCTTTTACAGAACAAATTTCCTCCCGATATCACAGCGCTCTTTGCACATGTATTACGTTCTGGTATTTTGTATGGCAAAACGCTTTCTACCTACAAAAAGAAGGCACAGCCATGGGCTCGCCATTATCCCCCCCCCCAATTGCTAACTTTTATATGGAACATTTTGAGCCACTTGCTCTAGGTTCCTTCCCTTTAAAACCCAAAGTCTGGCTTAGATACATTGACGATGTTTTTGCGATCTGGTCTCATTGCCGCCAGACACTAGACACATTCCTTAGCCACCTAAACAAGCAACACAAACGCATACAGTTCACAATTGAGATTGAAAAACATAACACACTGCCGTTTCTAGATACACTGTCACACGTCTTCCCTCAGACAATCTTTCCTTCACTGTTTACCGGAAACCGACACATACCGGCCAATATATACACAAACTCCTACCACCACCCATCACAAAAACTAGGTGTCAGCAATACCCTAAAAAACAGGGCTCTGAAAATCTGCTCCAATGAACAGGCACTGAAAAACGAATTTAAAGTGATCAGCAATACTTTTCAAAAAAATGGATACAGCCAAAACACTATTAACAAAATTCTCTACAAGACCTCAATAAAAAACTTTGTTTTTTATTGAGGTCTTGTAGAGAATTTTGTTATTATACCATTGTTATAATAATTTTGTTATTATACCATTCCCTACATTAAAGGGACATCAGATTAAAATAAACAGAGTACTACAAAAATACAACCTCAAAGCCATCTTTAAACCTCCTGCAAAATTAAAAAGCTTACTCAACTCATCCAAAGACCCACTCCCTCTTTTGGCCCATCCTGGAGTATACCGTATTTACTGCACCTGCAACATACCATGCATAGGAGAAACAGGATGCACAATTCCGATCAGACAAAAAGAACATAAACGACACATCAAATATAATAATTATGGTGAAGCTGGCCTTTCTGATCATGCCCTTCAACACCTTACATAGAATTGACTGGAAAAGCACTAGTTGTCTACATCACACCAAAACATTGTATGCAAGCAAATTTAAGGGATTCAAGCAAATTGTGAGATTGTTATCAACCACCCCAATCTAAACAATAATGATGGTCTAAAAATCCCATACATATGGAAGGCATATATCCATCCCATGAATCCTTCCTCTCTAAGAACAACTATAAACAGGACTGTAGAGAATCCAGGATCCTAAATCTAAAATAACTTTAATAAAAAAAATAGGACATCACTCTTAAAGAAAAAATCTATAAGAAAGAATGTTTATTCATGTTGTAATTTATAAATAATTTATTTATTTTATTTTATATATATATATTATATATATGTATTCATGAGCATTGACTCGGTTACTGTGATACATTTAAAAAAATATTTAATGACTAACAAACCGAGAATAAGTTAGAAAACTTTAATGATACAACTAGTTTCGGCTTATTATAAACAATGGCACATGAATAGAACAACTGGAACTTTAATACAATATTTTTTATTTTTAATTATCTAATACAATTAACCTGTGCTTCTCAGTTTTCTTAATATCTTCAGTCTTTTATATATAATAAAATATATAATATTTAAAAAAATATTTAATGACTAACAAACCGAGAATAAGTTAGAAAACATTAATGATACAACTAGTTTCAGCACAAGCTAGAACAAGCTGAAGTATGGTGGTATAAAAGTCTTACAGTGGCTGCACTGCATAGTTCAGAAAGCCTGGACAGAGGGACGAATTCCCGATGATTGGAGTAGAGCTCTCATAGTACCCATATATAAAAAGGGAAATAAAACTGAATGTGAGAATTAGAGAGGTATTTCCCTACTGAGTGTTCCTGGCAAGATCTATGCAAGTATACTTGAGAAACGGTTGAGAAGAATTGTGGAAGAAAAGCTTGGTGAAGAACAAGCTGGATTCAGGCCAAATAGAGGCTGTCAGGATCAGATTTTCACTTTACGACAAATAGTCAAGAAAGCATGGGAATACAACAAAGATCTGTATTTAAGTTTTGTCGATTTGGAAAAGGCATATGACAAGGTGCCAAGAGAGAAGCTATTCAATACGCTGCAGTTATATGGTGTCAATGGGGCATTATATCAAGCAATACTTAGTCTTTATTTGAGTTGTAAGTCAGCAGTTAGAATTGAAGGAAGTACAGGAAGATGGTTTAATGTTAAATCTGGTGTGAGACAAGGATGTACATTATCCCCTCTGTTATTCATTATCTATATGGATCACATTATGAAGGAATGTGGTATTAAACCTGATATCAAAATTGGAGATGTTAATGTCAGCTCTTTGCTTTATGCGGATGATGTTATACTTCTAAATAAATCCGCTACAAGTCTGAAAGATTCTCTGACTAAATTGAATAGCTGTTGTAATAGATATGGTATGAAGGTCAGCAATAAAAAGACAAAGACAATGAAAATAGGCAGAATCATTGAAAATGTCAACTGTGTTGTGAATGGAGAACCTGTGGAACAAGTAAAACATTTCAGCTACTTAGGCACGATTTTTACTGAAGATGGTAAATTAAATATAGAAATAGACAACAGAATCAGCAAAGCTGGTATGGTGGGAAGTCAATTGAATAAATTCATATGGAATAAGAAAGAAATTAGTCGGAACACTAAATTAGCTGTATACAAGACAGTGTTCAAACCAGTTTTAACTAATGGATCTGAGAGCTGGGTCAAAAGTAAAACACTTGACCAAAGACTAGAGACCGCAGATATGAGAGTCCTGAGAAAGATTAGAGGCATGAACAGATGGCATCAATGGCAATATCATATTAAAAATGAGGATATTAGGAAAGAACTTGACATTGTCAGCATCCAGGAATGCGTTAGCAGAGGTAATCTCAGATGGTATGGTCACTTAAATAGAATGGGAGAGGAAAGATTAGCAAAACAAGTGTTCTCTGCCAAGTTGGCAGGAAAACGACCCAGAGGAAGACCAAGATATAGGTGGATTGATACGGTACAAAGTGCCTTAGACGATAGAAATATAAGATCTCATAATGTTGGAGTCTTGACAAGTAACAGACTGATTTGGATCAAAATTGTAGATAAGAAGTTAGTAATGATGTAATTTTTTTCATGTAGTACTGTCATATCCTGTATACCCCTTGAGGGTACATGGCAGGAATTTGATAATGATGATGATGAATTATCTAATACAATTAACCTGTGCTTCTCAGTTTTCTTAATATCTTCAGTCTTTTATTATTGTTTCTTCTACCTATAAAGATACCTGATGAAGGCCATAATAAGCTGAAACTAGTTGTATCATTAAAGTTTTCTAACTTATTCTTGGTTTGTTAGTCATTAAATATTTTTTTAAATATTATATATATTTTTTTATTTTTTATTTTTTAAATCAGAAATAACAATTGTAATAATAGAAATAGGACATTACTGTTACTGGAAGGAAAACCATCTGTAAGCAAGAATGTTTATTCATGTAATCATAAATTAAATCTAGCTTGATGTAATTTATTATTTTTTTCTCACTAGAGGTCATACCAGTGAGTAGCGAGTGATCAAATCATTGTTTCTCTAGCTTACAGTTTGAAATGTAATGCAGCTTGTCTTGTACATTTATGTATGCTCCAGATGATGATATGAAGATCAAAACGTTGGGATAATAAAAAGAGTTATTTTAACACGGTTGTAGAATCCATAATTTCAAAAATAAATAAGTAAGTCTATTTTCAACAAATACCTCTAACTAGGAAAGAGTGCCCACCTTTTAATCTTCTTCGTCAAAACCCAGAAATTCATCTCCAGAGCTAAATGAAGAGATACTTGAAACCTCTTCTAAATCAGAATCTGAGTCCTCATACAACAAATTGTCCTCTGTACCATCCAGTGCATTACTAATGCCACACTTCTTAAATGATTTACCCACTGTCTCGATTTTCACAGCATCCCATGAAACTTTGACCCACTCACAAACTTGCTAAATGCTAGGCCTCTTCTTTCTTCCTGATGGTGTAACCTCAAAATCTGAAGACTGCATCCAGCTGTTCCACTTATCCTTCATAAATCCTTAAATGGTTTATTAATACAGACATCTAAAGGTTGAAGCTCATCATCATCATCATCAAATTCCTGCCATGTACCCTCAAGGGATGTACAGGATATGACAGTACTACATGAAAAAATTACATCATTACTAACTTCCTATCTACAATTTTGATCCAAATCAGTCTGTTACTTGTCAAGACTCCAACATTATGAGATCTTATATTTCTATCGTCTAAGGCACTTTGTACCGTATCAATCCACCTATATCTTGGTCTTCCTCTGGGTCGTTTTCCTGCCAACTTGGCAGAGAACACTTGTTTTGCTAATCTTTCCTCTCCCATTCTATTTAAGTGACCATACCATCTGAGATTACCTCTGCTAACGGATTCCTGGATGCTGACAATATCAAGTTCTTTCCTAATATCCTCATTTTTAATATGATATTGCCATTGATGCCATCTGTTCACGCCTCTAATCTTTCTCAGGACTCTCATATCTGCGGTCTCTAGTCTTTGGTCAAGTGTTTTACTTCTGACCCAGCTCTCAGATCCATAAGTTAAAATTGGTTTGAACACAGTCTTGTATACAGCTGATTTAGTGTTCCGACTAATTTCTTTCTTATTCCATATGAATTTATTCAATTGACTTCCCACGATACCAGCTTTGCTGATTCTGTTGTCTATTTCTATATTTAATTTACCATCTTCAGTAAAAATTGTGCCTAAGTAGCTGAAATGTTTTACTTGTTCCACAGGTTCTCCATTCACAACACAGTTGACATTTTCAATGATTCTGCCTATTTTCATTGTCTTTGTCTTTTTATTGCTGACCTTCATACCATATCTATTACAACAGCTATTCAATTTAGTCAGAGAATCTTGCAGACTTGTAGCGGATTTATTTAGAAGTATAACATCATCTGCATAAAGCAAAGAGCTGACATTAACATCTCCAATTTTGATATCAGGTTTAATACCACATTCCTTCATAATGTGGCCATTTCTCAAGTATACTTGCATAGATCTTGCCAGGAACACTCAGTAGGGAAATACCTCTGTAATTCTCACATTCAGTTTTATTTCCCTTTTTATATATGGGTACTATGAGAGCTCTACTCCAATCATCGGGAATTCGTCCCTCTGTCCAGGCTTTCTGAACTATGCAGTGCAGCCACTGTAAGACTCTTATACCACCATACTTCAGCATTTCTGGTCGAATATCATCTACTCCTGCTGCCTTTCCACATTTCAAGCCTTTGATGGCTTTTTCTACTTCAAGTATGGATATGTATTCCTGACTGCATGCCTGGTCAGTGTTTTTTATCACTGTGCTGTCATCACTGCTTGTTTCATTTAGCAGTTTTTCAAAGTAATTACTCCATACTTCAAGGATATCTTTTTCTCCTGTTTTCATTTCACTTTTATCATCTCTAATTCCTTTTACAGCACTCTTTCCTCCATTCCTAAGCTTCTTCAACAATCTCCAGAATATTTTGCCACCTTCTTGATATTTATTTTCTATATTCTTGCCAAAGTCCTCCCATGACTTTTGTTTAGCTAGTTTTACACACTGTTTAGCTTTCTTACATTTGTCTCTGTATTCTGTAAGAGTAAAAGCTGACTTATTTGCCAGGAACTTTTGATATGCTTTCTTCTTTTCCTTCACTGCCTCTTTAACTTCCTGTGTCCACCAGGGAGTTCTGATTTTTTTATCCTTGCACACAACCTCACCACATGCCTCTCTGGCAGAATCAATCAATGTTTCCTTCAGAGTTTGCCACTGAATCTCCAAGGTTTGATTCCTGTTCTCAAACTCTTTCATTTTCTTTTCAATAATATTTCTGTATTTTAGTCTACAGCTCACATATGAGAGCTGCTCAACTTTTATTCGCTTTAAAACTTTCTTACATGTTATTCTTTTCAATATGAAATTCAATTTTATCCTGCTCAAGACTAAATAGTGATCACTTCCAATTTCAAATCCTCTGTACACTCTGGTGTCCTGCACCAGGGAGAAAACATCACTATCAACAATAACATAGTCAATGAGACTTTTCTTATTCCTAGCCTCTTCTCTCCATGTGAATTTGTGCACATTTTTATGTTGGAACATGGTGTTAGTAATAACCAGTCCATGTCCTGAGCAGAAATCCAACAGATATTTGCCATTATTATTAGCTTTGCTCTTTTCTCCAAATTTTCCCAAAATATTTTTGTATGTCTCACAATCATTTCCTGCTCTACTATTTAGATCCCCAACAAGGACCAACTTTTCCTTTTTCATTGTGTCAGTTGCTTTTTCTAAAGCCTCAAAAAATTCCTCCACTTCTACCTTAGTAGAACCTTCTGTGGGATCATAGACACAAATAAGTCTCATTGTCCAGTTCCCCATTCTCATATTTGCCCACATCACTCTACTTGAGACTGACTGCCATTCAAGAAGATTAGCCTCGTATTTTGTGTTGAATACTATGGCTACTCCTTCTTTTCCTTGATTGTCATTGCCTGAATATAACATTTTGTATTTATTGCTCAGAAAGATCTCACCAGTTTTGGTCTTTTTTGTTTCAGTCACCCCTATTATATCGATCTGGTACTTATCTAATTCCTCAGCTAGCTCCATTTCTTTGCCATTCAGGCTTCTTACGTTGATAGTACCGATCTTTAACTCTGGTGATGTTGAGTTGGGGTTTGTTTTCAGATTTGTTCCAGTAGCTGACTTTTCGCTGTTCGCCCTGGTTCCCTGGCGAAAACAACGGGGGCCTTGTTTAACCGGGCGACGCCCCAGCCGGCATGAAATTTTGTCATGTTGTACCATCATTTTTTATTTTGGTTTAACCAATAAGAATACAATTTGGTCGGCTAAATCCCAAATTGCCAGCCCATCCTCGTTCGTTCAGTATCCAAGTAGATACCCAACAGGGTGCACCACGAGAATGTGAGGATTGGACATTAGGTCAGAAGCCCTGGTCGGTTCTCCACATTCCTTTAAAGGCTATGTGGAGGTCTCCTCTCAGTTATACAGCTTTGACCCTTAAGCACCCAAAGCTGACTAGTTATATACCTCCTGGAATTACAGCTAACTGAGTTTTCAATTCCTTGAGTTTATTTTTAACATCTTCAGTTCTGTGAGAATGAAACTGATCCCATACTAGCAGGCCAGGCTTCTTCAACATTCCCCCATGACACCTAGACCAAAGTTTATCTATCCATTACTTCATTCCTCCTCCATTCATCCAGCCTTTTGTGTGAACATGTACAAACACTCCTTTAAGCAGTTTTAAGCTCATCCACTGAACTCTACATAACTGGAATGCTCTCACACACCCCAAAGAAGCAAGAAAGAAATCGCATAACTCAGAACAGAGAAAATTTCCGGAAATTAAAGTAATAAAGTATTGAATATCCACATATAAGACGCACCCTGTTTTTCAGACCTATTATAAAAAAAAAGTGCGTTTTATATGCCGGCATATACGGTAAGTCGAGAAAAGATTAAAAAATAAAGTCAAAAGAACTTTCAGTGGAAGATGATAGACAGATCTTTAGCAAGTTATCAAAGCTAATCAAAAAACTTTCTATTAAAAATAATAAAAACAGTTTTATGAACAACATATGCAGAGAAATTGAAGATCACTCATATCAAAATTAAACCAAAGACCTATTTAACAAAATAAGGCTGTTGAATAGAAAATGTAAAGCAAAGTATTCAAGTATAGCTGATGTCAACAGTCATTATTATTATTATTATTATTATGAGCAACTCTAGAGTCCTTAGACTCATCGAGGGAGGCCCTAAACATCATGTCAAGAACAGCTATTCAACATCCACAGTATCTATCATACTTTGCCTTGAACTCATTCTCAGTCATGGCACGCACAACAGACTCTGGCAGCTTATTTGACTCATTCACCACTCTCCAAGTAAATAACCTAGTTCTAATACCCTTGCTAACCACACTGTAGCTGCCCAGTTTCCATGGATGACCCCCTAGTCCTCCCACCACCAGTCTGTTCTGAAAAATATCCTCTGAATTAATCTTATAGAAACCCTTCAGTAATTTGAATGTCTCAATCATATCACATCTTTTCTGCCTATCAACCAATTTCTGCAACCCACAAATCTTCAACCTGTTCATATAAGGTTCATTCCATAGACCTGCTATCATCCTAGTCACTTGCCTCTGGATCCTCTCCACCTCCTCCCCATCAAGAAGAAACCCTGGTGCCCAAATCTGGGCACAGTAGTCTAGATGGGGTCTTATCAAGGCTCGATACAGAGGAACAATAACTTGTTTGTCTCTGCTCATCAAAGTATTCTTCAGTAATCAAGTGATTTGATGAGCTGATTTAGTCACTTTTGCAATATGCCCCCTAAACTTCAACTCCCTATCCACCAACACTCCCAAATCTCTGGCCTCGTCAATCTCCTGGAGTACAGTTCCACCAATGTGATATACTGCTGCTAATCTTTTCACCCCAAAATGCATAACCTTACACTTTGCCACATTAAATTAACATCCATTCTCCTTAGCCCAGTCCTCCAATCTATCCACATCATCCTGCAAAATATATAGCTGATGTCAACAGTCATATCTTTACTGATCCAATGGATATCCTTAATAAATGGAAAGACTATTGCTCAAATCTACACAAAGGTAATACAATCTCATTCAACAAAGAAAACACTAGAAACTCCCATAAGGAACCCTGCATTTTAAAAGAAGAGGATGAATAAGCTCTAAAAAAAACTGAGAAAAGGGAAAACCCTGAGCCATGACCAAAAATGCCAATAGGAATTGAAATCATCACAAAAAATTTGCAGTGAAATGACAGATGATTGGCCTGTTGATTGGGTAAAATCCACTTTTATCTCAATACGCAAAATAGGAAACATCAACGAATGCAATAATTATAGAACTATAACCTAAAATTCTCCTCTATGTTATTAAAGAAAGACAAACAATATGTCAAGCAACAACTTCCTACAGGATAGGCAGATTTTAGAAAAGGAACGTGGAACTAGAAAACAAATTTCTAATGTAAGGCACTTGGTAGAAAAGGCTCAAGAATTTAATATTCCCTTGTATATTGGGTTTCATTGATTACATTAAACCATTTGACTGTGTCAGGTGGTAGGACCTGTGAAAAATACTAAGTAAAATGGGCATCCCAGAACATTTGACACCTTTCAAAGCAACTCTATGAAAGGAATCAGGCTACAGTGAAGATGGAGGGGAAAACATTTCAGTGGTTCAATGTCTAGAAAGGGGTGAGATAAGGATACATACTCTTCCCCATCCATACAATCTTTACAGAGAATACATTATGAAAAAAGCACTTAACCAGGCACAACAGTGGTTTCTCAGTTAGTGGCAAAAAGATAAATAAACTTAGGTATGCTGGTGGTATTGCTGGCTGGAGTCTCTCATTAAAAGAGTTGAATGGGAAATCCTGAAATGTGGTTTAAGAATTAATTGTGATAAAACAAAATACATGGCCATAGATGAAAATGACAATTTTGCTCACAACATTAACTTCAAAAAGGTGGATGAATTCATTTACCTTGGAGCTCTAATAAGCACCTAAAGTAGATGCCAACCATTAATTAAAAGAATCACTATCTCTAGGTCATCAATGGTACAATTGCAGAAAATATGGAAAGATAGAAACATTTCTATCACCAGTAAATCAAAACTGGTCAATAGCTTGTTTTCGATTTTCATTTATAGTACTGAACCTTGGACAGTCAGCAAGAAAGAGACGGACAATATAAACTACTTCGAGATGTGGTGCTGGAGAAGGTTGTGGATAGTCTCCTGAATGGACAAAAGGTCTAACAAGAGTATAATAAGTCAACTAAAAATCAGAGGCAGCTATGTGACACTGTAAATGAAAGAATTCTCAAATATTTTGGTCGCATTTCAAGACACGAAAATGACAACCTGGAAAATCTTACCATCCAGTGCAAAGTGCAAGGACAAAGAAAAAGAGAATGCCCAAGACTAAAATATTTGGACCAGATTAAAAAGATCACCAAACTTACTTTTCAGTTGGTGATGCTGCAACAAAAGAAAAGACAAAAAGAAATGGAAAGACATTGTGGCTACGGTCACGAATCCTCAGACATGAGGAGACTGATCAAGAACTTTTGGCTCTTCACAAATATTTGAATAAGCTGAAAGAATGGGCAAAGGCATAGGATATCAATTTAATGCAACTAAATGTAAGGTTTGAAAATTTGTTGGATTGATACTGGAAGAAATGGAGGAAGCAAGGGATCTTGGGATGATTGTGGATAGAGATTTTAAAGTTCTGGAGACATTGCAAAGGTTGTGAAGACATCTCAGAGAATTGTAGCAATGTTGAGGAGAACATTGATCACAAGAGTTAAAAGTGTGCTAGTCCCATTGTATAAAGCGTTGATCATACTACATCTTGATTTCTGTGCTCAGATCTGTTCACTTAGATATGAAGAGGATAAAATAACCTTGAAGAGGATGCAGAGACAGATAAAAAAAATAATAATGTCAGAGCTATACAACATTGATTATGAGGATAGACTGAGGGCATGCTAACTGCAGAGTTTGGTGGATAGAAGGCAAAGGGGGATATGATTGAGACAATTAAGCTGTTGAAGGGTTATTATCATATTAACACTGAGAAGATTTTTCATTTGGTAGAACGAGGCAAAGGGACAGGGACAAGAGACCATTCCTGGAAGTTGCAAAAGGAGTTGGTGAGTAAAAGGGTAAGAAGTAGGCTTTTTGCATGTAGAATGGTAGAAGCATGGAATGCATTGCCTGAGAAGGTGGTGAACATGCAGACTGTGGATGATTTTAAGAAGTGGTATGATAGAGTTCCTCTCACGGAGGAAGCTACATGATGATGATGACAGACTTTGTGTTTACTAGTGTTGACCTGTTGCATTGAGTCTTGTGACTCCATGGGGGTCAGGATAATAATAATAATGAAGTCATTGAAAGCATTCTGGAAAAAATTAACACTTAGCAATAGAGGAAAGAGAAACTGTTATGCTGTATACTGAATACAGTGGACAGTGGAAAAAAAAAAAAAAAGTTGAACAATGATATTGGAGAGAGCGAGTGTGTGTTTGTCAACACTCAAGGTAGGGAAAAGCGCTACTTAAAATGTGTGGCAATACAATTAGGTTATAGTTGATCATAATCATATCTCATATGTTCATTGGGCATCCACATATGTTGTATGGTCACTCCGATGCTCAGTGATGTGCCACACCAGGCCACAAGTTTCACTGCTGCTACATTTCTTATTCATAAAGCCTCATGAGAAGGTTGAATTCTTGATGATTGAAGTATGCGGATAATAACATAGAAGTGTGAAAATGATTCAAAAAGTAATCTGATTGGAAGAAAAACTTGAAATAATAAAAAAAACGAACAAGGCTATTCCATAGCAAAGATAGAACAAGAACACAAAAAAATGGGTGAATCAACTGCTGAATACAAAGAGAAAGGTAAGGCTGCTTCAAGTTCATCATGCATCCACTCGAAATCAAAGTATTATAATGATTGAATTAGAGAGACTTCTTTTTACATGTGAAGATTGTAACCAAAAATGGATCCCACTAAACACTGGCCTTATTAATCAAAAGCATTAAACCTCTTTGCAACCTTGAAAGAAAGAGCTATCAATGATGGAAAAGAAAAAGACTTCCATTCTAGTGACGGGTGATTTGAGTGTTTCAAAAAGAGAAATAGCCTACATGATGTTCTAATCACAGGTGAAGCTGCAAGTGCAAATAAGGAGATATCCAGAGATTTTGAAGAAAATTGTGTAAGAAGGGGACTATTTGGATCAACAAATATTTAATGTCAATGAAACCGGCCTTTTTTTGGAAGCGAATGCCTTCCAAGACTTTTCTGATCTTGACTATTGTGATCAACAAATATTTAATGTCGATGAAACCGGCTTCCAATTAAAGTCTTGGAAACAAATGCCTTCCAAGACTTTTCTAGCCAAATCAGAGAAAATTCGAAAAGTCGAATGGTAATTTCATTCGACTTTGCAACTTTAAAGTCGAATGAAATTACTGCTAGCAATATGCGAGCCATTAGGAAGCATATTCTTCCACATTGTGCAAATGATTTTAGAGGCTTTTCAAATGAATCTAAGTTAATTAAATCTCATTCCGAGAAGTTAAGTGATTCCAACCTGCTAAATTTAGATGCACAGTGAATCCTGAAGAATATGAAGAAAATTTAATCACTGACAATCCCAAAGAGGTTACACAGAAACAATTTGAAAATAGTTTTCATACAATTGAAGTTTTTAAGCAGCAATGCTAAGAGACCGACACTGGTAAAGAGAGAACCAGTAAAATTTGCAGAAGAGGCAATAGGGCCACCGTCAGTTGTATGAAAAAAAGAAAACAAAATGCCCGCCAAACTACATTAGCCCAATTCTCTGTTAAGAACCAGAATAATAAATTTATATTCTGAATATGTTTTATTGTCTTTCAGCTTCATGGTTTTCCTTTAACTAGGCCTTGAGACATACTCTAATTCTTGTATGAAAAAAACTTAAGGGTCAAAAAAGAAATCTCAGGAATGAATTATACATTTTCCCATAGGTTACTATATTCGATTAGTGAGTTTTCGATTAATGCGCCTGTTTTAAAGAACGCATTAATGATGTTAATGAAATTAATGAAATGAAACGAAATCAATGATATTAATGAAAAAAATGAAGGAACCATTAGTTTATATGGGAATAGTGATGAATGAAGTGGAGGTGACTAGTCTATTACAGAACCTTAATGTGAACACATCTGTGGGATTGGATGGTATACCGGCACGGGTCTTGCGTGAAGCGGCTAAGGAATTATCAGTGCCCTTGACCATGTTGTTTAATCTGAGTCTCAGGTCTGGTTTAGTCCCGAAGGTGTGGAAAGAGGGGAAAATAGTTTCACTGCATAAAGGAGAATCCAAGACTACGGTTGCAAATTACTGACTGATCAGCATATCAGGAGTCGTTGTCAAGGTCTTGGAGAAAGTAGTCAAGGGAAAAATACAGGAATGGATTGATGAAAATGAGATACTGTACAGGGGACAGCATGGCTTTGTGAAGGGTAGATCATGCTTCAGTAACTTGCTCAAGTTTTATAACAAGGTGACGGCTGAACTGGATAAGGGAAATGGGTTTACAGTGATACTGCTGGACGACCTGGCAAAGGCGTTTGACAGGATACCACATGGAATACTAATCCGTAAACTACAACATATGGGAATGAATATAGGGTTGGTGAGATGGATAGGTGGTTGGTTGATAGAGAGATATCAAAGAGTAGTTTATTCAGGAGTAGAGTCCAAAAGACGGCCTGTGACTAGCGGTGTGCTGCAGGGTTCTGTTCTTGGACCACTGCAGTTTAATCTGTTCATTAACGATATAGGAAAGGATCTAAGTGGAACAATTCATTTGTTCACTGATGATGCAAAGTTGGGTAGGGCAATAGTGAATGCAGAAAATGTCAAAGTCTTGCAGGATGACTTAGATAGATTGGAGTTCTGGGCTAAGGAGAATGGATGTCAATTTAATGTGACAAAATGTAAGGTTATGCATTTTGGGGTGAAAAGATTAGCAGCAGTATACCACATTGGTGGAACTGTACTCCAAGAGATTGATGAGGCCAGGGACTTGGGAGTGTTGCTGGATAGGGAGATGAAGTTTAGGGGGCACATTGCAAAAGTAGCTAAATCAGCTCATCAACTCACTTGGTTGTTGAAAAATACCTTGACGAGCAGAGACAAGTAAGTTATTGTACCTCTGTACCGAGCCTTGATAAGACCTCATCTCGACTACTGTGCCCAGATTTGGTCACCTCGGTTCCTTCTTGATGGGGAGGAGGTAGAGAGGATCCAGAGACGAGTGACTAAGATGATAACAGGTCTATGGAATGAACCATATGAGAACAGGTTGAAGATTTGTGGGTTGCAGAAACTAGTTGATAGGCGGAGGAGGGGAGATATGATTGAGACATTTAAATTGCTAAAGGGATTCTATAGGATTAATTTAGAGGATATTTTTGAGATCAGGACTGGTGGTGGGAGAACTAGGGGACACCTATGGAAGCTGGGCAAGAGTGTGGTTAGCAGGGGTGTTAGAGCTGGGTTCTTTACTTTTAGAGTGGTAAATGAGTGGAATAAGCTTCCAGAGTCTGTTGTGGGTGCTATGACGGTGAACGAGTTCAAGGCAGGGTATGATAGATACTGTGAGAATGTAATCGCGTAGTTGTGTGGACATGATGTTTAGGGCCTCCCTCGATGAGTCTAAGGACTCCTGGAGTTGCCCGAAATAATAATAATAATAATTAATCGAGGGATTGCTGTAGAGGAAAAAGCATTATGGAAGCAGCATAAGAGGAGTGGTAATCATAAATTCTATGAGGATTGCAAAGAACAGTCAAGAAGGGTGGCAATTAGCTAATGAAGCCAAAAAGAATCCTAGGGAGCTCTTTTGATATATAGCCAGCAAAAAAAAAATAATGTGTATGGAAGGATATCTTTGATTGGAGAAAATGGTATAAGAACAACTACTCATACAGTTGAGATGTTTAATGAGTACAGTAGACTCTCGACTATCCAGCCTCCGTACTATCCAGAGCCCGGATTTTATCACGGAGAATTATAATAATACAGTAATTCTCCATGATAAAATGAGGAATACGTACTGTAATTTACTTTGCCAAGGCACTGCAAGCAGGCATCTGCTACAATCCTCCTACGTGCCATGTGCATAACACAAGTTGAGACATGCAAAGTGCAGATTTCCCTGCTTCATCAGTTGTATCAGATGTCCACAAGTGCGGAATACGTTTGCCACTGTTCCTGGTTACGTTAGTAAATTGTTGTTTGGTGTGCTTCGTTGTTTTTTTAATTAAAGATTGTGAAATGGGTAAGAAATGAAAAAAGGTTTTAGTGACTATGAAGGACAAACTACACGCTATAAAGCGACTAGACTCTGGGGTAACAGCAAAAACTATTGCTTCGGAGGTAGGAGTCGGGAAAAGTACAGTTGGAGACTGGAAGAAAAATCGAGCAGAAATTGAAAAGTGGTGTGCTGCCCAAGCTAGTGGAAGTGGAATGAAAGTAAGAAAAACGATGCTGAATGGTAAACATAAAGAAGTTGAGGAAGCTTTATTTTTTGTGGTATGAACACTTAAGAGGAAAAGGCTTGCCTGTTACTTGGCCGTTGCAATTTAAGCGACAAATACAGGGTGTTCGGGATAAATTTGACAGTTTCGTAAGGAAAAAGAAAATCTTCTTTGTATCTATTAAATTTAATGAATTGACAAAAAACATTACAGGCAGAGTTAATTACAATACTATCAACAAGATTTACTCAAAATAACCACCATTAGCATCGATCACAGCTTCAATTCTGCTTCGGAACCTCGAACAAGCTGATGCTACAGTCTCCCTGGGAAGGGCCGCAAAAACTGTTTTAATTTTATCCATTAACTGGGCTTTTGTATTACTGGAAGTGCGATTGGTGTCTTTTTCAACTGCGCCCCATACAAAATAATCCATGGGGTTAAGGTCTGGGGAGTTTGGAGGCCAAACATTTGGACTGGTGAAGTCGTAGAAATTTTCAGACAACCATTTTTGACTTTTCCCAGAGGTGTGGCAAGGGGCTGAATCCTGCTGCCATACATACGGCCTACCATTGGCTACCCTTGTTATCCAGGGCTTGACTACAGTTAGCAACTCCACGAACAAAGCCCGAATTCCAATGCCAGGGTTCTTCAACACCTGTTCCTGCAGATTTGCGAGGAATTCTGCTGTACGAACGCAATCAGATCGTCTGCTAGGGATCTTTCTTCTTGCTACATCCTCGTAGTCACCATTGCAAGTCTCTAGTTCATGCCTGATTGTTTTTACTGTATTCAGGGAGCATTGGGCAGCAGTCGTAATATCCTTATTTTGATGGCGGGCACGAATCATCATGATACAAGTTATTCTCTTCCATGATTCAGGTGGGTTCCAGCTATCCATCCTTTCTGACATCTTGTATATGAATGAAGAAGGGTCCAAACTTTTAAATGAAGAGAAGTGTGTGTTAATACATGTAACTTACGGAAAAATATAATTAATTATAAATATGTCAAATTTATCCCGAACACCCTGTACAAGTAGAAAGAAGAAGATTCAGAATTTAATGCCAGTGATGGATGGTTAGAATGGTGGAAAAAACGATTCAGTATTCACCAGATTACCATAAGTGGGGAGGCTTTATCCGCTGATAAAGAAGCTGTACCTTTGTTCAATAGACTATCTTTTTAAGCTTATTGAAAAGGAGGGTATTTCTGGGGCACAGTTGTACAACTACGATGAGACCAGTTTAAATTATAAGATGCTCCCTACAAAAACACTCGCATCAAAAACAGAAGCCGCTGCACCAAGATACAAGAAAAGCAAGGAACGAGTCACCATCTTGGCTTGCAGTAATGCAACCGGCAACCACAAGCTTAGGCTTACGTTAATAGAAAATCAAAGAAACCTAGAGCTTTTAAAAAACTGAAAAATCAGGAATCACTACCCCTATATTACACACATCGAAAGAAAGCATGGATGAATTCAGAAATCTTTAAATCCTGGTTCCAAAATGAATTCATACCAACTGTAGAAAAACATTTGAAAGGCAACAATTTGCCGAGAAAAGTTGTGCTACTTCTTGACAACGCACCTTCGCATCCTGCCAATGACAAACTCACAGATGGAGATGTCAAAGTTTTATTTTTACCACCCGTTGTTACTGCTGTTTGTCAGGCGATGGACCACGGCGTCCTTGAAATGCTAAAGAAAAAGTATTGTCAGCGTCTTCTCAGTTTGTTGATATCAGCGATTGATAATAATGAAGACTGCATAACCACTCTGAAAAAGATTGACTTGCTAGATGTCATAAGGTGGTTGGCCGAAGCATGGGAAGAGATTCGAAACATATCACTTGTAAAGTCTTGGAAAATTCTTTTGGACAATGAAGGTGGACATTTCAACCTTGAACCCATGTGTGAAACCGAAGTGGAAGATGAAAACGATAAACTTGTTTCATTGCTCAAAAATGTACCGAGCTGCGACGATGCCAATGCAGAGGACATTACAGAATGGATGTTAAACGACAAAGTTGATGAAATAACTGACAACGATATTGTGGAAATGGTGACACAGGGGGACGAAGAAGAGGAGGAGGAATCCTTAGATGACAGGAAAAATTTCATCCCACATTCGGAAGGGTTCAAGATAATTGAGGCAGCGCTGCAGTACTTTAGTGAGTAGGAGGAAGCAATGCCAGCTGATATCATATGCTTGCGTAAGTGGGGGGATTGCGTCACAGAAGAGGACTAAAAGGGTGAAGAAGTCATCTATCAAGGACTTTTTCAAAAACTAAAAACTGTAAGTTTTGACTCTTTCATCTTAGGCCTACCTTTTCACACAAATGTGAAAAGGTAGTCCTAGAACTCCGGCCTATCCGGCTTTTGTGTTATCCGACCTGCCCTTCCGCCACATTAGGCCGGATAGTCGAGAGTCGACTGTAGTTCATAAAGGTCTTTCATTCTTGTGAATGTGACATCATGGAGAGTTTGAGAGCCGTTGATGATGAGGAGGAGACTGACTGTAAGTGAGCAAAAGTATATCGAGAATTGAGTAAACTTGATGTTAATAAGGCTGTGAGACTTGATAATATATCACCACATATTTTGAAGGAATGTGCCAGGGGGTTGGTATCTGCCTTGACATATTTGTTTAATATGAGTCTTGCACTGGGTCAAGTTCCAAGGATTGTAAGGAAGGCAAGATGTGCCACATCATAAGGAAGGGACAGAACTCAAACATCAAATTATAGTCCTGTCTGTGTGTCAGTTATTGTGGTTCAAATGTTGGTGAGGCTGGTGAGAATCAGGAACCAGAATTGGATTGGCAACAACACTATTATCATTGATGGACAGCATGGATTTGCTAAAGGGTGGTCATGTTTTATTCATCTAATTATTATAATAAGGTGACAGCAGCATTGGATGTGAGAGATGGATACACATTAGTATACGTAGATTTTGAAAAAAGGCTTTTGATAGATTATTGCATGACAAGTCGATAGTCAAACTAGAGGATGGGGTTGGAATACACATTAGTATACCTAGATTTTGAAAAAAGGCTTTTGATAGATTATTGCATGACAAGTCGATAATCAAACTAGAGGATGGGGTTGGATCTTAGACTAGTGCATTGGATTTGAGATTGACTCTATCTGATAGGTATCAACAAGTTATGTATGCAGGAGCAATATCCCAGAATAGGAAATTTACTAGCGGTGTGCCTCGGGGGGGGTCTGTTATAGGGCCATTGCTGTTTAACCTGTATGTTAATGATATTGGAAGAGATTTGGGTGAGGATATTCAGTTGTTTGCAGGTGATGCAAAGTTGGGATGAACTATGAGGAGTAGAGCAGATGTTGTGACCTTACAAAAACAATTGAATGGGCACGGTTTTGGGGATGTCGGTTCAATGTTGCAAAATGGAAGGTTTTAAAATTTGGGAAACAAAGATGGGATGTAGAATTTATGCTTGGTGGGGATATATTGTTGGAAGTGGAGGAAATAAGAAATCTTGGGAAGATGGTTGATAAAGATCTAAAATTTAGAGCAAGCACACATTACCAAAATTGTGAGGGCAATGATGCAGAGGGCACTGACTTGTAGAAGTAAGGTGATTCTTGTTCCATTGTATAAGGCCTTGATTAGGCCACATATAGACTACTGTGCACAGACTTGGTCACCTGGTATTCAAAAGGACGAAGAGCTGTTGGAAAGAGTAAAGTGGCAACTGACTAAGATAGTTTCTGATCTCTGTCATGTTGAATATGAGGAAAGGTTGAGAAGATGCGATTTACTGTCTAGTAGATAGGAGGAAGAGGTGTTATGATAGTGACATACAAGTTGGTAAGGAGTTGTTATAGAATCAGTGTTGAAGAGGTTTTTCATATAATGGTGAGAGTTAAGGGAGAATAAGAGGTCATACCTATAAGCTGTATAAGGAGTGTGAACAAGGAAGTGAGAAGCAAATTTTTTGCATGCAGAGTTGCGAACAATTGGAATGCCTTGCCTGAGAGTGTGGTGTCTGCAGAGAATTTGAATGTGTTTAACATGGTGTGATGAGTGTAACATGTGTATAACAAAGGGACCTTCTAGATGAGTATCTGACTCCATGGGGGGGGTCTTAGGATAATAATAACAATATATAGTTTGTGATAATAGATCGGTTAGTCTCTTACATTCTTGTAATTCAACCTGTAACATTTTTTTCCTTCTGTAAATCAGTTGTAGCAAAAAAGTAAGCTTAATTTTGACTTCTTCCTAGCCCTTTTGCCTTCCTTTTTGACATATTTATGAGTATATTGCTAAATAACACTATATAATATATATTATTATTATTATTATTATTATTACGGGTATCTCCATGGAGTCAGTAGACTCATCGCGGGAGATCCAAACTAGCAAAACAATATCTGTCATATCTCTTCTTGAATTCATTTACAGACGAAGAGCTCACAACTAAGTCAGGCAATGAATTCCACTCATTCACCACCCTCCAGGCAATAAACCTTGTTCTGACACCTTTGTTAACCACACTCTTCTTTAATTTCCAGAGATGACCTCTTGTTCTTCCATCACTATCACACAGCTGAAACATTTCCCCTGCATCAATCCTATAAAAACCTTTTAGTAATTTGAATGTTTCTATCATATCCCCTCTTCTTCGCCTATCAACCAGTCTCTGCAATCCACAAGCTCTCAATCTATCAATGTAGGGAGCATTTTTTATATCACTCACCAACTTGGTCACTCTTCTTTGAACCCTCTCCACAGCCTCCTCATCTCCAAGGAATCCAGGTGACCAGACCTGAGCACAGTAATCCAAATGTGGAAGTATCAATGCTTTATAAAGGGGAATAATAACCTCTTTATCTCTGGATGTCAGTGTGTTCCTCAACAACCAAGTAATCCTATGTGCAATCTTGGACACCTTAGCAATGTGTCCTCTGAACTTCATCTCCCTATCTACCAATACCCCTAAGTCCCTAGCCTCATCAATCTCTTGGAGTACCTTTCCATCGACGTAGTACACAGCTGGTAATCTTTTAATCCCAAAATGCATGACTTTACACTTTTCCACATTGAACTGACATCCATTTTCTTTTGCCCATTTTACCAGCTTATTTAAATCCTCCTGCAAACTTTCAATATCAGCTTGATTTTTTATTGCACTACACAACTTTGCATCATCAGCAAACAACTGAATATCTCCCTTTAAACCGTTTCCTATATCATTTATATGTTCCTTGGTCCCCAGGATTTGAAGGGGATAAATTAACTGTGGAAAGGATACAAAGACGGATGACAAAGATGGTTTCAGGACTGTACAAGGATAGTTATGAGGATCGGCTGAGAGAATGTGGACTGCAGAGTTTGGTGGATAGAAGAAGGAGAGGTGATATGATTGAGACTTTTAAACTGTTGAGAGGTGGTTACAGGGTTGACACTGGGGAGTTCTTTCGCTTGGTTGATCAGCGGGAAGGAGTGATGACAAGAGGCCATCCCTGGAAGTTACGAAAGGAAACTGTGAGCAAGAGGGTAAGGAGTGGTTTCTTTGTGTGGAGGGTGGTTGAGCCGTGGAATGCATTGCCTGATGGAGTGGTGGGAGCGAGAACGGTCAGTGAGTTTAAAGAGTGGTATGATAGACTTTGTGTTTCTCGGGGGGGACCTCCCCTCAGTGAGTCTTGACAGACTTTATGTCTTAGGAAGGACCTCCCTCGATGAGTCTTTTGACTCCTTGGAGGCCTGAATAATAATAATAATAATAATAATAATATACAAATTAAACAACATTGGCCCAAGCACAGAGCCCCGAGGCACACCACTGGTCACCTGCCTCATTCTGGACTCGGCCCCTCCATACACCACCTTATGGTATCTCTCCCTGAGCCATTCTCCTATCCATATCACCAATTTAATATCCATTCCCATCTGCTCCAATTTGCATAACAGTGTTCTATGGGGTATCCTGTCAAAAGCCTTAGCAAAATCCAGAAGTACCACTGTGTAGCCAGTTCCTTTGTCCAACTCAGATGTTATTCTATTATGAATAGTTAATAGATTGCTAAGGCAGGATCTACCTTTAACAAAACCATGTTGGCCTCTATAGAGTATCATATCCTGATCCACCCATTCTTGAATTTTGTCTTTAACCAACTTTTCCAATACTTTTACCACTACTCCTGAGATGGTGATTGGTCTGTAATTTAATGCCGCAGTTTTAGAGCCACCCTTATGCAAAGGAACCACTTTGCCTAACTTCCACTCCCTAGGGACCATACCAGAGTTCAAACTTAAATTAAATATCCAAGTAAGAGGGGTTGACAATTCATTTGCACATTCACGCAACACCCGAGCTGATATTCCATCTAAGCCTACCGCAGTGTTTGCATTTAAGGTTTGCAATATATTTAATACCTCTGATTCTTTAGCTTCAATTCTCACATTAGGTATTGCTATAGGTATAGAGATATCCTCACTTGGGTGATAGACTTTTGAAAAGTGATCACTCAGTAACTCGACTATTACATCTGATTTTGTCACCTCAATACCATCAGCACCCACTAAGGTTATCCTTCCGAAGTCATTCTTCCTCTTACTTGCCACATAGCGGAAGAACTCTTTGGGATTACCCTTGATCTCTTTGGCTAAGGTCTTCTCATAATCTGATTTAGCTTTTCTTACTATGCTGGTAACCTTCCTAGCTTGAGCCTTGTACTGCTCATGGGTGTCCTGATCGCCTTTCTCCTTGTAAATTCTCCATAACATTTTCTTTTTTTGCAGTTCAAGCTTGATACTACTGCTCATCCATCTAATGCCTGCCTTGTTTGACCCCCTGACCATGGGGACACAATCTTGCTTTGATATTGCTTTCCTCAGATACCCGCTGATTTTATCCCAAGCACTGCTAACATCTTTCCCTTGCAATATGTTCTGCCATGGGATGGCTGCAAGCTCACTCCGAAGCTTGTTATAATTGCCTAACCTGTAGTTCCGTACATACCCCTTCTTAATAGAAAAATCCACAGATTTTGCAACCTCCCAAGTCAATACCACATGATCGCTTTCACCAACTGGAGGTAACGAGGACACCTTACTTATGCATATAACCTCTGAACCAATAACCAGGTCCAACACTCTCACACCACGTGTCCCTTCAGTTATGTGCTGTTTCAAGTAATTATCTCGTAGAAGATGTATGAACTCCATTTCCTTTTTGCTACGTGATATTTCTTCCTTCCAATTGATATCACCATAATTAAAATCCCCCATAATAATCACTAAGCCTTCACTCATTGCACTAAGTTGCTGATGCATGAATTCAATATCTCCCCCCGTACTCCCTGGCCTATAGCAGCATCCAACTGTATATTTGGTTGCGTTGGTCACTATTTCGCACCAGACTGCCTCAAATGAACTCTCATTCACATGTCTATCATCATGATATACTACTTTCTTTGGCTGCAACACATCAGCTATCATCAACAGTACTTCTCCTGTTCTATCTTCTCTATCCTCCCTGAAAATACTGTACCCATCACGTTCGATTCCAGTGACCACATCTTCTGCTGACAGCCAAGTTTCACTAATGCCTACAACTTTTGGTGAGATTTCACTGACTAATGCCAAAAATTCTTCTCTCTTATTTCGAATGCTTCTAGCATTGGTATACAAAAATTGCAGATTCCCTCTAGATCTTGTACCGGCTTTAGAACTGATATATAAGTCACTAACTACCGTAGTCCTATGCCGATTTTTATCCCCTCTCTTCTGCAATCTATTCTGCCTATAAGGATCAATAAATACACAATCAGTGCTAAAGTTTCTCTCTCTTACACTCAACCTTTTCAATATTAGTTTCCCTGCCCAATAACTTCAACCTGTTCAGAAAACAATAACTTCTTCAATCGCTTATGTCCTTCCATGTTAAGATGGAGTCCATCTCTAGCATACAACTGCCTTTTTCCTTCAAACACACTCCAAACATCAACAAACTCCAGACCTCTTTTTTTGCACATTCTTGCAATCATATCATTCATTATCATTGCTTGTCTACTTAACTCTTAATTGTCAAAATGAGGCAGCACACACACTATCCTCCCATTGACACTTTTCCTCTTCACAATATCTAATAATGTTCTTAAATCTTTTCCTACCCGATTTATACTACCTCTCAGGTCATTCGTACCCACCATAACTATCATCTTGTCTGCTTCATGCCCTCTCTTTATTGCTAAAGCCACTCTTTCTATTGTCCCATCATCCAAGCACTCCTCATGCATACCACTCTCCATACCCTTAATCATAGAATCACCATATATTTTACCACTCTTAACTTCATTCAAGTCCACACTCATGGACTCATTCTCTACACTATTCAGCATGACTCTCCCAGCTTCATTACTCAACTCTCTATTACTTATCCCCCCACTCTCACTACATCTCATTTCTTCTAGGCCACTTGTGGTTTTATTTTGTTGACTCCCAATCACTCCCATACTATTTATTACTGAATCATTCACCAAAGACTCACCCATATGTAATCCTGTTCTAGTTACTTCAGCTAAAGTAATCTCTATAGTCCTAATTTCTCTGTTTAACACATTAAACTCAGCTTTAACTTCCAGTATCTCCTTACCGATCACTTCCACTTCCTCATGAAGAAGATGAAGGTCATTTTTCATTTTCATAAACTCCCGCCGAAGTTCTTCCGCTACGGTCCCGATGTCAGCTTCCATTCCTAAACGCTCCAGCCTATCCCAACACTTCTCACATACGTCGACATTTTCGTTCTTCTCATTTTGCCAGACCGACCACAGATCCTTCACATTTTTCAGCGCATATATGTAGCAGTTTCCGCAACGCATCCATTGCGAAAAATCTAACGCTGAGCCAGCCTTTCGTGTAGTAGTAGAAGTCCTGCGCGCCGCTGACGTACGTTTCTTGTTGGACGCCATCTTTACACGTTGATATAGTGAAACAAACGGCAGTGAAAACACAATATATACAACACAGTTCTAAACAATAATACCACTGAAGGACACTTGTTTCTAACCGATGCACAACTGCAGCACAATTTGTGACAAAAAGCCACACTATATTTAACTTTAAAAACACGTTTTCTAGACTAGCTAAACACGACCGCCACATTTACCAAGGACACTAGCGCCAATCCCATATAACACACTACAACATATAAAAATAGTTATTGCTATTATTTACTTGCCACAAATATAACTAGTTACAAAGTAAACAAATAATACTGTTGTGTCATCCTACTTTGCTACCTGTTCCATTTATGTTGGTTTGTTAGTCTTATCTTATCTCTTAAATTTCTGGTTTTTACTGGATTAGTTGTTGATTGATGCTCATCTGAATATAATGAAATTTATATTATACTGTGCCACCCTATATTCAGATTAGTCTAAATAATATAGAGGAATCAATCATCAACTATACTTATATTAGCACTTTATCTTTAGGCCGAGGTTATTACTAGTATTTAAGGCTTCCACAAAGGTCCGATTAATTTTATAAGCGGTGCAATGAAAGAAAATCAGGCAAATACCAAGTTTAACTCAACAAAAGAAAACATTTAATGTGGAAAAGTACAATATATACATTTAAGTATAACTATCTGCAAAAGGTTATCTAATTAAAAGATTATAAGAATTCATATTCAGACATTAATATCTTCTCAATTAGGTTTGAGGATCTTGATTAATGTTAACAATTGTTAATTCATAAAGCATTAGTATTTCTCTAACATATTTCTCTCTATCCAACTGGATGATATCATAAATATATTAGCTCAGTTTAAAGTATTCAGAATAATCATAATCCATAAATTATCAAACATTCATTTATCAGTTCTTTATGTTCAGTCAATCAAGTTGAAAACAGTTCTTAAAAGTTTGACCTTCCAAATGTTACATTAATTAATCTTATGACAAGCTACACTATAATTTTTCTCAGTCAGCTAACACTCAATGGAACAACATGAGACTTATTATTTCGAGGGGAAAGTACTTTAGTACATCTAACATCTGACCATTAATCGACATAACACCACAGCTAAGGTCAAAATATATCCAACGGAGTTAACAGTTATAGCTCAGGTTACAGAAAGGACAACTCTTACTGGGTTGTCTACACAACAAATTCGCAAAGGGACATTTGAAATTCTCTTGGTTTCAGTTATTTACTAATTCCTTATTTTCTTCTATGTATTAACTTCGGTTCTGCACTATTCTTCCACTAAATATTTGGAAAATATTGTAGTATCAGAACTCCCATAGAAGTAATTCGAAATGCCTATTAATTCCCCATCCTTTTGTAGTCGATTTACGGCATATATCAACTCCCCCTTCTGTTACACACAACCGGTCTTTATGCTGTCTCTAAAGCTTCTCCCCCCACTTACTTTCGTTTTCCAATCAACTACCTTCCTTCTTCCCGCCAAAATCTGGCTCTAACTAGTTCAGCTTATATCCACTGGCTTCTCTGTTTATACACAGTAGCTCACAGTCTCAGCACGAGCTAACTAAAATAAACTCCATTTCTCCTTCATCAGCCAATCAAATCCAATCAGAAGAATTACATAAAATCACTCTTACATACAGAAATAAAAAAGATATATCACAATTCATATAATATACATTTAAATTTACATACACACAGTTTCTTATAATAAATTTTACAGAATAAACTAAATAAAATGATTGACATATTTATATAAAGTCTTTTCATTATTATTACATATTCTAAGATTAAATAATTAATTAATAACAAACAAAACTCAAAGCATTTATATGAATAATATATTACAAGCAAGAGACTAACAACAAGTAATATTTACAAGTCTTGCTTATGACATGGTGGATTATGTTAAATGTGAATGAAGTATTAAAACATAAAATATCTTCATTCACAATTTAACAATACTGTACAGGCATAATAGTAAACAACACATAATACTGAGGTATGTCTGCTTTCTTGCTGAGTGTCATCTCACCCTCATATGGTATCTGTTTGCTATAGACTCTTCTGCCTTTCATATGTGGGATTTAAAAAAAAAAGAAAGGAAGGAAAAATTTACCATTCATTAGATTTTCAAGCATTTTACTATATTTGATTCTTATTTGAGAAGCTTTTTTATTTACAGACATATTTTCTGAATAAAAAATGAAGCTAGAATGAGTTTTAAAAAAATACTATAGCAGATATTTCAGCCCAGAATTAATTCATCTTTTAAATATATGCTGTGAGCCTCCGTAGCTCAGTCAGTATAGACAAAACCGTTTCGTCAGAAAGACCTTGGTTCAATTCCTGTCCAAGATGTGAGGAACCTTTATCTGGTCTCTTTCAACTAAAGGTGAGTTAGCCAGTCTGATATGGAGGAAGATTTTTTTTTTTTTAACCCAGAAATTCAGGCTTTTCATCCCCTATGAACACACACAGCTACAGACATAGGACACATCGGAGGCATAGGGCCAACCACCTTATCCTCGAGACGGTCGCAGTTGTGGTCCACAGCTAAAGAATATCAATGGTTCGTGAAAAGCTTAAGACAGAGCAAGTGTATGCTGTGCTATTAATACACTTAATAACTGTGTAAACTGTTGATTATAAGAGCCTCAGTCAGTATTGATAATGTCCTTTGTTGGAAAGACCCAGATTCAAATTCCAACTAGACTGTGGTTAGTTATATTCAGTAGAAAAGTCCTTAACAGGACTTTTCTACTGTATATAAATTAGCATGTCTTATATGAAGGAGAAAAAATTTCTCCCTTCCCAGAAAGTCTGGTTTTTTATCCTGCAAAACTGGCAAACTACCCAGAAGAACAGACATAGTAAACAATACAAATGGGATTAATTGCTATATCATTAGTAGTAATCAAGTTAGTAAGAAGCCAGATTATTTGCCATGACATGCCATTGAGTCTAACATGAAAGGGAGGATAAGATGGGATTGATTGCAGTTGAACTTTGTTGTAACGAACATGGAAATAATAAGATCACAGCTGTAATAAGCAAAAAAGAGCCATAATGATTTTAATTTATGTGTATTCCCTTATAGCAGAGATTCCCAACCCTATGCTTGCGGGCACCATGGTGCCCGCCGTGCACAAATTGGCTGTTCAACCGTGTGCCGTATAGGTTGAAATAATCACGCAACAATTCATAGCATGCTATATGATTCATGCGTTAATGACACATGACGAGTATTACATAATGCATAAAATGTAAAGTAGATGCGCATTCGAAGCTGTTCATTCCAGTTTAAGAACTGGAATATCATCATATTCTCCTAATTATGAAGCGCTGGCCAATAAAATGGAATGCCAAAGATCACACTAACTTACATATATATATATTTAAATTTTTATATAATGTAAACTTTTAAGTAATAAAACATTTGATTATAATGTAAACTTTGTATGTATTCATTTAACAAAAGAATTCAAAAAATTTGCCTTGAAAAAATAGATGGTGCCCGTTGCCTTACCGGTATTTTAGAATGTGCTCTAGGAAACAAAAAGGTTGGGAACCCCTGCCTTATAGCATACATATTTTGTTAACTTAACTATGCAGACATTCTTAATATTTTTGGAATAGACAACAATGAAAGGAGTGACTTAGCTTTTATGACCACCTGCATCAGCTTATGGAGCAGTTTGCAACCTAATCTTGTCCTTGGGAACCATCTCTGCTACCTACCTACCACTCCAATGTCTATCTTCTGGCCCTCCTTCCTCACTTTGCCTAAATACTACCACAACTGTAAAATCAGGTAATAACAAAACCTTCTGTTGGAAATATGTCTTCTAAAAGAAAGTTTCTCTCGGTTTTCAAAAAAGTCAAAATTATTCATGAATTAGAATGTGGTGTGAAAAGGTTTCTTTGTTCTCTTCGACAGTATTCACATTGTGGAACAATAAAGATGTTTGCATATCAGCACTGAAAAACAATGTAACCCAGGCCTGCACAACTTGATTGTCTTTGAGGGCCAAACCCCACTTGGACCACCCGACCAAGGGCCAGATCACTTCGGACATAGAATCTTATCCTAGTCTGCTGCAGTTAAACTTAAGTAAATTTGTTAGTAGGTCTACAGTAAATACTAATTAATATGCATATTTAAATTTTTTAGAGTTACAATTAAAATTATAATCAAAATTATGTACGATATAGCTGCAAAATTTCTCAATAAAACCACCTAAACATAAACACAAAGTTTACTAATAATTTCACTGAGAATATCACACTTATTCTCAGTGAAATATCAGTGACTGAATGTCACAATGTGACATTTCTTTGTTGCCACTATTTTATCAAAGTTTGGTGTCATGTTTGAAGTGGCCGTTCTTAATAAGGCCTCTAAATTGATATCACTTAAAGATGAACGCTGTTTGGTTTTGTTCAAGTTCATGACCGAAAATGTTTGTTCACAAGTATATGTGCTCCCAAACATACAAAATACTTGGTAGGCAGTATCCAACAAACTTTTAAATTTATCCTAATCCAGAATAGAATAAAACTCTTGTAAAGTACTCTCCCTATGCTTGACCTGATAGTTTTCAGAACACTGGAGATCAATAACTTCCATATGGAGTTCGACAGGTAGATTTCCTGCTTCGACAGAAAATGGCTCCTCAATCACTTTTATGTGTTTGAGAATCCATTTTCTCAATGGATCCTCAAATTACTAATTTCATTACTCGATGGCATTCTTTTCTGAAACTCCTCACTTAGAAGTGATACGTGCTTCTTATATTTTCCACTCACCATTGAATGATATTCTGATGGAATATTCTGTCGAAGTTAAGAAATGTGACATATCCCCCCTGTTGATTTTCAAACAAACTTCGTTTCATTTTGAATGCCTTTATAAGAGACATTAACTGAAAAACAAACTTATTTTTTCCTTGAAGCTTTAAGTTTAGGTCATTCAAGTGACCCAAAATGTCACACAAGAAAAATAAATCTTGATTCCATTCTTCATCCATTATTTCTGGGAATTTTTCCATATCTACTTGAGATTCCAAAAATTCAACTAGTTCATTTTTTAGAGTGACAAAGCGTGACAAAACTTTACCGCGGCTTAACCAACGTACAACAGTGTGGTATGGTAGATCCCCGTGATTGGCATCATTTTCTTCTAGAAACGCCTGAAACATTCTGTTTCAAACCCCAAGCTCGAATATAGTTGCCCAGAGCAAATACTACTTGAATCACATGATCAAACTGCAAAACCTTTGAACATAACACCTGCTGATGAATTAGGAAGTGAAATTTTGTCAATGGTTTACCTGCATACTGTTCAATAAATGTTACAGCACCAACATCTTTTTTCCACACATAGATGGGGCACCATCAGTGCAAACTGCTACTAAATTCTTGAAATTTAAGGATAGTTTTTCGGTTACACACATCTTTAATTTTCTGCGATCTCCTTTCCTGTTGTTCTTTCTTTCATTGAACCCAAACCAGCTCCTCTGTCACCTCAACATTCTTATTAATGCCTCGTACATATATCAAAAGCTGTGCAGTATCTTTCACATCAGTACTTTCATCCATAGTGAGCAAATAATAGACAAATTCACTAGCCGATTTTTGCAGGTTATCTTTAAGATCCTTGGCAGTATCAGCCACCCTGCGCTGAACAATCATACGGGACAAACTGATATTTTCAAAATTATTTATCTTATCAGAACACAATTCAGAAACGGCAATCATCAGACACTTTTTTTTATCAACTCTCCCTCAGTAAATGATTTGCCAGCACAAACTATTTCTTGTGATATTTTTAAGCTTACCTTTGTGGCAACTTCATTTGCAGATGTCACTTTTTTAAAGGCTTGTTGCTCACCACTAAGGACTTTCAGTAACTTTGCTGCTTTTATTTTCTTTTCACTTGCATCCAACTTGCCAAGGTTAGGATGTTTCGATTCAAAATGACGTCTCAGATTGTACTCTTTCGGCACACCGATAGATTCCCAGCAAACAATGCACACTATTTTGTCCTTAAACAACGTAAAAAATATTTGTTTGTCCACTCAGGGTTAAATGTTCGATGTTCCGGATCTATTTTATGCTTTTTACTTAAGCTCATTGTGTCGAGATTGACAGTATTAATTACAAAAAACTAATGATGAAAAACTCACAATAATGCAGGTTATGATAACAGTTATGTAATGTATTGCTCCAGCTACAACCTACCACTATACTGCCAAAACCAGTCAAGACACGGCCAACTTTGTGTAATATGATTTGTTCTCATTCGTAGACATCAAGTCGTTATCATGGAGATGTAACTTTGAATTTCCCTGCTGTGACACTAGCGCTAACAAAACCTCGAATCAATTGTAATAATTTGTTATTAAATACGACAGTGGGAATAATTCCAAATGCAATTTATTGTCGAGTTGAAAGAAACATGATTATGACTTTAATCGCATGAGCGTAAACATGCAGAGTCTTAGTAAAAATTTAATTCAACGCTAAAAAAAAAATTTAGAAAGTGCAAGCTTGCAAACATCGATAAAGCATTGCTTCAATGTTTCATTGCACAAAAGAAGTAGTGCTGGATTCTCAATAGATGGTCCAATTTTGAAGGCTTTCATGGAAAAATTTGCTAACAGTTTGAATGCAATTTTTTTATATGTAACAGGTTGTATGTTTGCTGGATCGATTAAAAACTAATATAACATTGTTGATGCAAAAATTAGTGAAGAATCTCATTTTGCAGATCCAGACAAATGAACCGTCCTCATTTGGGTAGAAATCAGGAAAGATTTCAGTGATGAAGATCTACCATACCGATGAAATAGGACTTTTTTATAATTTGACACAACAATACATTTAAATTCAAAGGGGAAAAATGTGTTGGAAAAAAAAATCAGACTTGCTTGACAGTGTTCATATGTGCCAATATGACAGGAGCTGATAAAAAAAAAAATTATTGCAAAATTGATAAAACCTAATTTTTTCAAAAACATAAGGAAACTTCCTGTGGATTCCTGTGTAAGCTTGAATGACTTCAGATATTTTTAATGGTAGTTACATGATTGAAATAAGCAGATATTTGAAAAGAAGAAAAATATTTTATGTTTATTGTTAGTTGATAACCATCCTGCACATCCCCACATTCAAAATTTGTCCGATATTAATCTGGTGTTTCTTCCTCCAAATGCAACATAAATTTTACAACTAATGGACATGGGTTTAATCAAGAGTTTGAAAGGGATTTTATAAAAGATTTGTAGTTCTACATCTCATCATTCAAAGAGAATGATGAGATGTAGAAACTTAACAATTCTGTCTCGATATTGGATGCTATACATTTATTGAATGATTAATGGGACATTGTTATTTTGACAACCATATCCAATTTGCTTCAAGAAATCAAAATTAAAATTAAATGATGGAAATGAAGAAAGCAACTTACCATTATCCAAATAGTTGCTATGTAACAATGCCCTAGGTTTTGATAATGGCATTGATAAATTTGTACAAGTACTACATGTCAAAATCAGTGTGGATAATCTCCCAAGTTCAAGGCATAATGAACACATTAGTCAAATTTTTTGAAGGAACCGAGACAAATAATGAGATTTAATGTTTTAAGGGTAAATTTGAGAAATATCAAACTGAAATCTTTACAACAAACATCAATTTTAAGATTCATAAATTAAAAGACTAACTGAAATCATGTTTATTATTGATTAGTATTGTTTTTAATTATGGAGAAATAAAATGTGTTTAATATTAAGTTTATGGTTTTAAAATTATGTACAAATTGTGTTTCGTACAAATAATATCTAGGTATATGTAATTATATTATTCTTTTCTCTCTAATACTTTTTTTTAATCTATTCTTTTATTGAGTTGTTAGGGATTTAAAAAAAAAAAATAGGCACGATTTAACTCATCACTGATTTAGTGAGTATGGTTATAACAAGGAAATTTTGTCAGTCCCATGGTGCTCATTATGACCAACTTCGTCTTGGGTTTATTTTTCTACAACCAGTTACTGTTGGATGATTTGTGCCTATAGACTGTGACTACACATAATTGCTTTTAATGTGTGGTTATTTCTTCCAACTCTTTCTATAACCAGTTGGTTATTTTCAGCAGAGAGCAAAGTCCAAAATAATTTTTAAATGAATCTGCTTCACTTGAAAAATGAAAGTGATTCATTCTAGTCCAATTTGAATGTTTTAATAATATTCTGAAATATTGTTAAAATGCAGAATACTAGTCTGAAAAAAATATTACAGAAGTTTTCTGTTGCAGGTTACCAATGGATCCACTTAGGTAAGTAAGAACATCCCACTTTGTTGAAATTGATATTGATTTAAGAAATATTCTTAGTATTTTTTTAATGTTCTTGACGTACACTTAATGTTTTGATATATTACTCTTACAATACAATACAGTGCTACTGTTAATCATGTTACAGTTGCATTGATCAGTGCAAGAGGAAAATGATAAAATTCTACAGTTTAATGATATGTAAAATTCTGATACATGGTTGCAGATTTCAATAGGGACGACTCCAGGGTATAGAAAGGAAGGCAGTATTGCACTGTGAACAAGAGTAATGTTAAGACTGGTTTTCAGTTATACCATTCATTTATCTGTAGTTGTGAAGATATTATAGAGAGAGATCGATCGATCAATCAGTAGGATGGAATACAGTATTGGGTAAGTTTCGTAGGCATAGGATTCAATTCTCCGCGATGGTCATCATGGATATGTAATGGATAGGAATGTAATCTGCTTTCATAAAATACAAGTAAATTGCATATTTCATAAAATGCAAGTATATCGCTTGAAGCAAATATTTGCATTTTATGAAAAAATGATGAATGTACTGGATACAGAAAACTTGTACATATTCTTGAATTTCATGGAGGCATTTGACAGAGATTGCCACCTGGTAAGTTAGTGTATAAGTTGAGAGAGAGAGAGATGGATAATAGATTAGTGAGTTATATTTGTGATTGGTTACATGAAAAGAACCATAAGATTATGTATGGGGAGACTGTGTCCCAGAAATAGACAGTAACCAGTGGGTACACTACATATTTCTGTTCTTGGGCTACTGCTGTTTATTTTTTTCTAGACTATTTCTATGATATTGAAGCCAACAGAACAGTTTTCAACAAATGAGAACACTGCTGTGTATATGTAAAGTGATTATAGGTCTGGATCAAATCAAATATGGGCTATATTATCAGATTTGGTGATGTTTTCAAGGGGTTATTTTGGAAAAGGTCCAGGGAAGTGTAACTGAGATAATGTTGGTTGGAAAAGGAGGAGTGGAATCATTGAGACATATAAGTTGATGAAAGTTTGTACTCAGATTGAGATGGGTTATATTGTTTCATAGAATTGAGGGAGGCAGGAGTAGAATAAGAAGCCCTCCCTGGAAATTATATAAGAAAGATCTGATGAGTAATAGGTTTTTGCATGGACAGTATTTAGCAAATTAATGCATTAACTGAGATTGTGATTTATACAGAAACATGAGGTTTATGCCATAGTTTGAGCTTGTTATGTGACAGTGAGGACCTTCAACAAAAAATCTTTTGACTCCATGTGGTGAGGTCTGATAACAATAATGGGAGGTAGAAATTTTCTCAAAATATCCTTTTGTTCCCCACCCCTTTCCTTCGCATACACTGAGTTAGTTTTGCATTAGGAACACTTTCTCTGATTTACATATTTGGCACAACAATAATGAAATACCACATGATATCAACGTCATGTGTGACTACTATAAGTGGGCACTATCCTCTGTACGTAATCAGTAAACTTTTGCCAGTAGTAAGGAAATGTGATAATGTAAGCCAGTTTGACCTCGGGCATATAGTTGGGGCCCAGAGGGTAGGTGCTAGTATTTTGGAAACAGCCGCATCAAGTATCAAGGGTATACCAGGACTGGATTAACCATGAACAGACATCCAGCAAAAGGGCTCACATTGATCAGCCATGCACGGTTGATCCTAGACACAGGCGTCGGGTATCATGACTGGTATCTCAGCAATGACGTGCAGTAGTCACACAGCTCACCCACCAATGCAACAGGCGGGTAGTTTGACTCATGTCCACATGCACCATGCACTGTACCTTGTTTCACCTGGGGTTCCACAGCTGGAGACCAACGAGGGTACCCATGATGTTGATGGCGGCCAGGCATTTCAAACAATACCTTGCATGGGCCAAGGAACATCAGCAATGGACCCTTTACAGATGGTCATCTGGAGTGATGAGTCCTGTTTCCTGCTGCACCATGCTGATGGCCAGGTTTGCATTTGGCATAAACAGCATGATTCTCTATCCCTGGTTGCACAGTTGGGGGTTCAACAGACTGGTGGAGGTGGTGTCATGGTCTGGGGAGTTTTTTTCCTGGCACATCCCACAAACACTGAATGGTGAATCCTTCAGGGACCTGTTATCTGACTATCTCCATCCATATCTTCAGGAGGTCTACCCTGTCCACAGTGCCATCTTTCAACAGGACAACACGCCTTGTCATTGGGCTTGTATAATTACTGAGTGGTGGCTGGAGGAATATGACAATGAATTCACCACATTGCCTTGGTCCTTAAATTCTCCTAACCTTAATCCAGTTGAACATGTGTAGGATATACTAGATGGGGGTGTGAAAACTGCTGATTCTCCTCCTCCTCCACTGAATGAGCATTAACTGATGGATTTGCTGCAGTGGACATGGGTTGAGTTATGCATGGAGGATGTTCAACACCTTGCGGAATCTGTTCCTTGGTGTCTACGAGCCATGATTGCACAGAGAGGTGGAACAACATATTATTACGTGGATGTTCCTAATGCAAAGCTAACTCAATGTACATATACTGCTTTAGATGCTGTTTTTCACTTCACTCATAGAAGTGTTCCAAGAATTAAAAAATCCAGGTATTCAGCAGCAGGCACTCAGATTAATACAATCGTCAATAAGGACTTTGTAATTATGATGTGGCAGATTTTTCTGAATTTGCCACATCATAATTACAGTTTCTTTATAATATGCTCAAATTGTTATTTGAGCATATTATAAATATGCTCGAATAATAATATTGTACAATGATAAAATTTTTATTGTACAATAAAAATTTAAAATGTATATATATATAATTATCAAATTAAAGAAATGTTTATATGAACATAAATAACTAAAATTCATGTATGTGTATATTTTATAATATACAAAAAATAAAACATTTAAAAATATACACAAATTTAAATGCTTATAAATGCATTGTTTTGCACATCATTCTCTCTGAAGAGACCAACTGTGGTCTTCTGTCATAATAGAATTCCTTTTTTCATGATTATCAAACCATTGACAGTCACTCACTGCACTGCAACAAAATTTTCAGGTAAGAAGTTCAGATGTGAATGATTTGTGTCATTAGCCAGCTAAGCTCTTTTATAATGTTTAGCTTTATTGTTGCCTATAAAAGCCTACAACAGTATTAGCTAAATTATTTCTAGACCGAGACTGGTTTCGACCTTTATTAAGGAGTCTGGCTCCCACTGATGAGACCTCAATAAAGGTCGAAACGAGGGTGGGTAGTGACCCACCCTCGGAGCGATTGCTGGAATGCAAGAGTTCAAAGAATGAAATGATTAAAATGATAAATGAAATGAGGCATGTACAGAATGAAATTAGGTGTATGGTGGTTATGAATGGATTGATGCAAAAGAATAAAAAGAAAGAAGTAGCAAATGACTCAAGAATAGCATTATATGGAGATTCTGTCCTTCCTCCCACACTGTTGTCAAGGTATGTTTTTCAGGTGGGGGAAACAGGGTGAATGAGTCACTAGATATTGAGAAGCATGTTAGGGAGTTATTGGTTGTAGTTGGGATGAATGATTTGGTTGGGCATAGGAAGAATGTGAGATTGCATATCAGCAGATTATTGGTTGGAGACTGAAAGACAACACTGTGGTAGGAAGGATAGTTTGTGTGTTGCCCATGTATGACATTGAGTTGTGGCAGAAAGCAAAGATCTTGAATGGAATCTTAGCAGAAATGTGTGAAGAGAAAGGAATGCAGTTTGTGAACATGTGGGACAAGTTTTAGAGATGAACGGAGGCTGAATAAGAGCGATGGGCTCACTCTAAAACCATTCATTTAGTGGAAGTCAAAGATGATGTAAACATGAATAAGTTGGACAGAGAAACAGGGTGAGCCACAGAGGTCAGGGGGACACAGTGCAAAGAGAGTGGATTCTGGAAGTGGTAATGAATGTACATATGTGGATGGTTAGTATAGGGATGGAATAGCCAGGAATACATCAGGGATTGAGATGGAAGGCTGCAGAACAAAAGATGAATACACAGGAGCAGGTGATGAGAAATCGCAGATCGGTGACAGCATAAGTAAGACTGCCTAAAGACAAAGAAATTAACTGTTATGTTTGTTTATGAATGCCACAAGTGTCAGAAATAAGGGAGAGGAAATTATTGCATATATTTAGTTTGTGCTCAAAAATAGTTGGAATAAGTGAAACACAGTTGGATGAGAATGGCATCTTGATGGAAATAAAAATGGAGAGATGTAGTGTTTTCGTGAAGATAGAAAAGGCAAGAAGGGAGGGAAGGGGGAATTATGTCTGTGCAAGGTTGAAATAAAAGGAGCAGTGGCAGTGGCAGTGGTTTTGAAGCAGTATGGTTTGAAGTGGAGGTTGATAGAATGAGATATTTGGTGGGGTGTTTCTAAAAGCCAGGGAATGTAGAAGGGGGAGACAAAGAAATATATAGGCAACTTGGCTAAGTGAGAAAGCAAAAGTGATCAATATGGGAAATTCAACTAGGCGATATTGATTGGAGTGAAGAGATAGCATTGGGAAATAAGGAGAATGATTTTCTTAATGGACAACAATGTTAGGTAGTATGTAAAGGAGGACATACGAAAGTTAAGAATCTTGGATCTGGTTATGTCATCAGAGGATTTGATTGTGAATGGAGTGTCTAATCTTCCTCCTGTTGGAGAGTATAACCATGAAGTGATTACATGGGTTGCAGCCATAAGAACATCTATAAAGAAGTGATATATGTGGAACTACAAGATTGATGATTATGGTAAGCTTAGGAGACAACTGGGAGCTATAGCATGAAAAGAGGAGTTGAGTTTGTAGGATATAGACTCTGTGTGGGCACTGATCAAGAACCATTGAACAGCAGAAATGTCTGAATGCATTCCAAAGGAACAAGGGACTAACCACCATGGTGAGTAAATCTACATGAACGGCCCCAAGTTCCTGGCATCCCTTAAATGGGACAGGGGTGTGAAGAATCTCCGGGCTCAAAATAGTGTGTCCACTAAAACTAGGAAACTGGAATGTAAGAACCCTGTACGAAGTAGGTAAGCTAAGATATGCTATTCAGAAAATGAAAAGACTTGGAATTGGGATTTTAGGAATGAGTGAAGTTAGGTGGTCAGATCAGGCAAAACTCTGATTGATGACATAACAATGTACCACTCTGGAAAGTAGCGAAAAGAATCATCAAAACAGAGTTGGAATAATATTAAACAAAGATGTCAATAAGTTACCACTAACCTTCATTCCCTACTCAGATAGGATGATGTTATTAAAACTGAAAGGTCAACCACTAGTTATCAATCTTATACAGGTCTGTGCCCCTACTGCTGATGAGAATGATACTGAAATTGAAGAATTTTATGATCAATTAAAAGAATTAATGAAAAATGCAAAGAAACATGATATTAACATCATCATGGATGATTTCAGTACTAAAGTTGGGAAGGGTAGAAGTTATATATATATATAGTTGGTGAACATGGACCAGGAACAAGAAATGATAGAGGAAATGATCTTATTCAATTCTGCCAAGAAGAGGACCTAATAATCACAGAATTAAAACTTAGACTGAAAGCTATCCTTAAGAAACATTAGCATAAAAGATTTGATCTAGTAAAGTTAAAAAAAAAAAACAGAGATAAGAAAAAAAAAAAAAACTGAGTCAAGATCTGAATTAAGAGATAGCACTGATCAAGAATGATGAATCATACGACAAATTAAAATCTGTTTTCATAGAGAAATGTGTCCTGATAACTGACAAAATTCTTTCTCTCATGAATCAATGCAGATCATAGAAAAATCGTCATCAGTGGCTTTAACAGGCACTCAAGCACCCATGCCCTTCCAAGTATCCTTGGATTTCCTAACTCTAAATATGAGGATAAGGAGGTACCCCAATGCCTCTAAGTATTCTTGTCTGTAAATTATGTGTGTTCTACTGTCCAGTTTGTCTGTTTTGAGGGACAAAAAACCCAAGTTTCCAGGAGAAAAAACCCTCTACCTCCGTTATGAGACCGATGAACTCGCCTTTCGTCGAAAAGAGACCAGATAAAGGTTCCTCATGTCACTGATGGGAATCGAACCCAGTTCTTTCCGATGGGTATAGTGTGTTCAGGAATGACAGAGAGAATAAAATGGGGGGAGGAGTATTGTTGATGATAGCTGATGAGCTACAGCCAAGGAGAATAGAAGTTGAATTGCAGGATAGAGAAAAGAGCACATTTGAGGCCATTTGGTGTGAGATTGTGGCTAGCAGAACTAAATATACAATTGGGTGCTGCTATAGACCAGGTGATGGAAAAGATGGTGGTGACAGTATGCACAAGCAAATAGAAGAAATGAGTGGAAGAAGGGTGATTATTATGGGAGATTTCAACTATGGTCGCATTGATTGGAGTGAGGAGAGGACACACGGGAGGAAGGAATTGGATTTTATGCGGTTATTAAGGGATAACTATCTGCGACAGCATGTAATGGAAAATACTAGGGGTCAGAGAGTGCTTGACCTAGTAATTACATCTGAGGATTTGGCTGTAACAAATATGACCACATTGCCACCAATCGGTGAGAGTGATCATACGGTCTTGACTTGGGAGGTGGCTAAAGGTGTAGAATTTTAAATTAAGACAGGGTACATGTGGAATTATCGGGCGGGAAAGTATGACAAGCTTAGGAGTTTGATTGGCTAAGTGCCATGGCATGTACAACTGCAAGGACTAGAAGTTGATAGTGCATGGGAGGTAGTTAGGAAGTGCTTGCATGAAGCAATGGCTGACTGTATACCTAGAGTCCGAATAATAAATCAAGTAGGAGTTAAATGGATGAATAACACCATTAAGCTTGAGCTGCAAAAAAAGAAACAACTATGGAGGGAATTTAAGGAGAAAGGTGACCCGCAGGCACATGAACGGTATAAAGCGCAGGCCAAAAGGGTGACGAGTGTGGTAAGAAAAGCAAAAAAGGATTACGAAAGAACATTGGCCATGCAGGATAAAGAGAATCCTAAACAGTTTTTTAGATATGTAGCAAGTAAAAGGAAAAATGTACATGGCAGAATGATTTTAAAGAATGCCGATGGTAGGGAGGTAACTGAATCAGTTGAGATAGCTGAGTTACTGAGTGAGCACCTTGCAAGAATATATCATCCAGGTGGTGACATTGCAGAAACGAATAAACCAGTAGATTATACGGGAATTGTGGTGAATGAAGTGGAGGTGAGTAGTCTATTGCATAACCTCAATGTCAATACATATGTGGGATTGGATGGTATACCAGCTCGTGTAGTACGAGAAGCAGCTAAAGAATTGTCAGTACCCTTGACCATTTTGTTTAATTTGAGTCTCGGGTCCGGGTTAGTCCCGAGCGAGTGGAAGGAGGGGAAAATAGTTCCACTGCATAAAGGTGGTTCCAAGACTGCTGTTGTAAATTACCGACCGATTAGCATATCAGGAATCATTGTCAAGGTCTTAGAGAAATTAGTCAAGAAAAGAATACAGGATTGGATAGATGAAAATGGGATATTGTATGGGGGACAACATGGTTTTGTGAAGGGTAGATCATGCCTCAGTAACTTGCTCACGTTTTATAACACAGTGACGGCTGAACTGGATAGAGGTAGTGGGTTTACAGTGATACTACTGGACCTTGCCAAGGCCTTTGACAGGATACCACATGGAAACCTAATCAGTAAACTGGAGCAGATGGGGATAGATATAGGGTTGGTAAGATGGATAGGAGGGTGGTTGAAGGAGAGATACCAGAGAGTGATTTATTCAGGAGTGGAGTCAAAAAGACGTCTTGTGACTAGTGGAGTGCCGCAGGGCTCTGTTCTTGGACCACTGCTTTTCAATTTGTTCATCAATGATATTGGAAAGGATTTGAGAGGAAGTGTTCGCTTGTTTGCTGATGATGCAAAGTTGGGTAGAGCAATTGTGAGTGCACAGGATGTCAAAATTTTACAGGATGATTTGGATAGTTTGGAGGACTGGGCTAGGAAAAATGGATGTCAGTTTAATGTGGCAAAGTGTAAGGTTATGCACTTTGGGGTGAAAAGAACAGCAGCAGTATATCGCATTGGTGGAACCGTACTCCAGGAGATTGATGAGGCCAGGGATTTGGGAGTGCTGGTGGATAGGGAGTTGAAGTTTAGGGGGCACATTGCAAAAGTGACTAAAACAGCTCACCAAATCACTTGGCTTCTGAAAAATACTTTAACATGCAGAGACAAACAAGTTGTTGTTCCTCTGTATCGAGCCTTGATAAGACCCCCATCTGGACTTCTGTGCCCAGTTATGGGCACCAGGGTTTCTTCGTGATGGGGAGGAAGTGGAGAGGGTCCAGAGACGAGTGACCAAGATGATAGCAGGACTGTGGAATGAACCTTATGAGAATAGGTTGAGGATTTGTGGGTTGCAGAAATTGGACGATAGGCGAAGGAGGGGTGATATGATTGAGACATTCAAATTACTGAAGGGTTTTTATAAGATTGATCCAGAAGATATTTTTGAAAATATGACTGGTGGTGGGAGGACTAGGGGCCATGCATGGAAGCTGGTCAAGAGCGTGGTTGACAAGGGTGTTAGAGCTAGGTTTTTTACTTGGAGAGTGGTGAATGAGTGGAATAAGCTTCCAGAGTCTGTTGTGGGTGCTATGACCATGAATGAGTTCAAGGCAAGATATGATAGATACTGTGTGAATGTTGAATAGTTGTTCCAGACATGATGTTAGGGCCTCCCTCAATGAGTCTGTCGACTCCTTGGAGTTTCCCGGAACAACAATAATAATAATAATAATCAAAGGACTTTGTTTATATTGACAAGATCAAAGAAGCAAAAGAAATCTGGATGAATGAAAAATGTAAAGAAATTGAATTTCTATGTCTTTACATTATTAAATCTTGTCATGCATTCTAAGATGAAAGATATGCACTGAACTCAGCTAAAAATTGTAAAGCCTTAGGCCCTAATAGAATACCAACAGAAATAGTTATTAGAAGGCAACAACATTAGTAAACAAAATACTTTACTAACAAAATATTAGTAAAGCTAATATTTAATAAGATCTATGATATAAGCATAATCCCTCAAGACTTGCTGCAGTTGACCTTTATCATGCTACCTATAAAAGCAAATGCTGAAACTTGTAATGAGATCATTAGAATGATCAGTCTAATGATTCATGTTCTCAAAATGTTTCAGAAAATAATTCAAAAAAGAATATATAAGAAACGTGAAGACACCATCAGTGATATCCAGTTCTGCTTTAGAAACGGTTTTGGAATGAGAGAGGTTCTTTTCTGTTCTCAAAACTTATTGCAAAAATGTAGTGACCAAAACAGGGAAGTATTCATTTGCTTCATCCACTTCAAGAAAGCATTTGACAAAATCCAACATACTAAAATGATTGAATTATTAAAAAGAATTGGATTATATGGTAATGACATCAGGATCATCGAAAACTTATTTTTGAACCAAAAGGCATCTGTTCAAGTTGATGACATTATTACAGGCTCCATTAACATTAAATGAGGAGTAAAGCAAGGATGTGTGCTGTCACCTCTCCTTTTTAACATATACTCAGAAGCCATATTTCAAAAAATCTTAAAAGGAAGAGAGAAAGGGATTGATGTAAATTAGGCATGGGCAACCTTTCCTAGTTCAGGGGCCAAATTATCATTCTGTCTCGGAGTCAAGGGCCAGACCAAATTATTAAAGAAAATAAATTAATATTAAATGAATTAAAACAAGTTGCTACTTCATATTTCATTTATTTATAATATAATGCTTTTGTATAAAGCTCTACATAAATTTTATAATATAATGAACGACATTACAATTTAATGTGAAGATTGGCCTTGTACTTCAACTATGAGACTATCAATATTGACGTTAATATTACTTAAGGATAGTCGCATAGAATTTTCGAGGTTTTCGTCTGTTATTCTTGTCCGAATTTTTGATTTATTGTATTTCATCCTTGAAAAAACTGTTCACACATATATGTGCTGCTGAAAAGACAAATGATTTTTCTTGAAAAGGTGCATAAATTTGTATATTTTTCTTAATAAGTTCCATCTGTAAGTTTTCTGGCACATTATTTACATCAGCATCCATCGGATGAACAAATATAGTGAATATGGAGTCTTTGTTTTTGAAGTCGGCAAACTGTATCAAATTGCTCTATTAGTGTCTTCCATTGCCGCGCCGTGGGTAAGAGGTGCCTTTGTGCAAAACGTTTTCATTGTCCCCATAAAATAAGTTTGCATAAAAAATTTTTGCAAAAAATTTTACTTTGTTAAAAGTACAAAACACTTCATATGCATACATAAAAATAAATTTTATTTAACAATAGTAGAACATTGTAATCACTAGAATTCCTTAATAAGGAATTTTTAATAAAAAAAATTTCATAAATATTTATTTCGTTAATATATAAATGCAACAAAATATATATATATATATATATATATATATATATATATATATATATATATATATATAAACAAAAATTACTTTTATTTTAATATAGAAAGAAATATTATTACATAAGAAAGATAATTTGGAGATATGCTTTTAACTATATAACAATTGGGATAAATGTAGATTTATTTTACATATTTATCCGTCTTGCTTTAGCCACCACAAAAATTTTAATAATATCTTTAATGTCTAATGAATCCATAATATCATTTTTAATTGATAAATCTGTTAGCCGCTCTTCAGCCATTGTTGACCGCAAATAATTTTTTATTAGTTTCAGTTTTGAAAAACTTCTTTCTCCTGATGCTACGGATACATATTGGTAATGTTATATAAATACGCATTACAATCGCAGTATTCGGAAACATGTCGGTTAATTTATTTTCGTATATATAATTTAAAACATCCTGAGGAACCGACTCTTTTTTAATAAAACATTGCGAAGTTTTTAATTCCTCAAATAGTCATTCCATCAATATCGTGATTGTCGGAATCTTGATTGTCACTCAGTTTTAAGTGCAAATCTTCATCTTTCCAATCTTTTAATTTGTTAATGTCTCTTATAACTTTAAAGCCCTCGCTATGTTGTTTAAAGAGTATGAATCTTTCCGTGACTGCAGCTATTGTTGTGTCTAAAATCGCAAAGAAAAAATTTATTTAAAAATTCTGTTTAGGATCATGCGTTGTCTCATCTGATGCTTCGTAACGAAACATTTTTGTTTTTGTTTTTTGCGAATGCCTGGAAAAATAGGATTAATATTAAGATCGTTTGCTACTTCTTTTGCAGTTCTAATAATATTTTCAAAACATTGGTCTGTTTGGTGAGTATTTAATTTTTGTATAACATAATCAAGATTTTCTGTAATTTTCCTATACCAAATGTCGGATTTTTTGCATTATTTGCTTGCAACATTTACGAGACTTAAGATTTCATAACAAACACGAACAGAGCAAATAAATTTAAACGAATAAATCTTTGAAATTAAGTTGTTGTCTGCCTGAACTCTAGAATGAATGTCTTTAGTTTCATCTTCCGTAATATCAAAAAGAGCCTGGTAAATTTCCTTGATATTATTTATACGTAGCTTTATTGCTTCTATGCCTACTTTCCCACCTAGTAGCAGAAAGTGGTTTTAAATTTAAAACACAAATATGTTTCTTTAATAGAGCCTTGACAGATATTGAAAAATAATTATATAATTCCTGTATTACTCCTAAAAAATGTAGTTTCACAGGATATCTTAGCGGCATCATTAAGTACCAAATTTAATGAATGAGTAGCACACGGAATAAAAAAGCCCTTCAATTTATTTCAAGGACTTTTTTCTGCAGTCCATTATGTTTTCCTCGCATATTTGAACCGTTATCATAAGCTTGGCAGCTTAAATTCGAAATATTAATATTCAATAATTTTAAATAATTTTTTATAAACTGAAATAGTCCTTGCCTAGTGGTATCTTCTACAGATTGAAAACCCAAGAAATGTTTATTAATTTCTGCTATATTTGTATCTTTATTTTGATTAACAAATCTAATAACAATAGATTATTGTTCTGTGTGGCTTATATCCGGAGTAGTGTCAAGAATTAATGAATAATATTTTGCCTCTTTAACCATTTCTAAAATTTTTTTGTTTTATAGCTTCAGAAATTATACGGATGATTTCATTTTGTATTTTATCACCTAAATAATGAGCAATGTTCCTTTTTTGTGATGTTTGGATGTGATGCAAGTATTCTGCCATTATCGAATCAAATTTAGCGACAGTTTGTACTAACTTTAAAAAAATTGCCATTATCATTTTCAAAAAGTTTTTGTGAAGAACCTCTAAAAGCTATACACTGTCTTGATAAATATTGTGTTATGTAGATTAACCATTCTATAACAGACTGCCAATATTTTTTCTCAGTTTTTTATATACTTTGTTGTGTGCAATCAATAATGCATTTCTTAATCAAAGACATTTTAATTTCTCTATATTTTGAACAGTTTTTAATGTGTGTAGAACTTGTCTCATGTATTTTTAGCATATGACTACCAAATAATAACAGAAAACCGAATTTTGTGATTCTGAATAAACTAAATAATTTCGTAAAAGTTTTTCTCGCTAAAGTTTGATAATAGTATGAATCGGAAAACTTGCAGTCAGATTCATCTTTGGGAAATTCTTTATTAACTACTTGACGCAGGCAATGCTCAACTAAACAATCTCTAACTTTGGTAGTTATATGATTTGGCCGAGTGCCTGGATCATTAACATTAAAATTTAAAGTAAAATTTGAAGTTTTGGGTTTCACTGAATCAGAATTCAATATTTCTTCTGCTGCAACTTCTTCCTGACTGGAACTGCAACAGAAGTTGCAGTTCCAGTCAGGCCAGTTTCGTTTTCGCATGTAACATTTGTTTCTTCATAGTTATCTTGTGTCCTCTCTTTTTTCTGTAGTAGAGCTACAGAGGATTTGCTTCGTCAGAACTTTCTGTTCTTTGTTTTTTATGTAGTCCTGAAGTTAAAAATTTATTCAGCGATCTGGCCAATTTATGTTCAAGTTGTTCTCCTTGCAATTGTGTTTTCCTGGTTTGTGCACCAGATAACTTCTTTGGCTTTTTTCCCGACATCCACCGACATCTAGGAGTTAACATACTTGGTAAGACTTTAAAATAAGAAGAGCAGTAAAAGTTATCTGCCAAAATAAATAATTTCTGAAATTTCCCCTTAACTGACTATTATTTTTTAAGGTGAATGGCCCAAAACTGACTTCTTTTTTTATTACAGAATTTGATTTTTCAGCTGTTTTGAATAATAAATATGCTTACATTTTAGGTATTTTTTTTAAAATTAACATGTAGAGATATTAGCCACTGATTGATTTCTCAGTGATATTTATTTATTATTTTTTACATTCTGGTAATTGTGTAATAAGATAATTAACTAAAATGAAACAATTTAACTGATTTTCAAACTTAGCAAAAATATAATAGACGTACTTACCTTACGTGAATAATAATCCAAATTCACAAAAAATTTACTAAACAACACTAAACATATTTTATAAAACAAAAGGCAACTGCACTGTAACGTACAAAATGAAATGATGCAAAATACATCAAAAAGTATCAAGAAAGGGCCAACTGCAGTATGTGTAAAGTAGCACACTCAGGATTTAATAATGTGGGGTGTGTGTGGGGGGGGGGGGGGGGTGAGTTGAGTAGACAATTTGCGAATACACACTACGCATCGCATATGACCTATATCTCAGCATCTACAATGATCGCTAATTCATAAGTAGTATAGAAATAGAAGACACGACACAACATAAATAAATAAAAAAAAATTTAATTAGGAAAAGATTTTTAGAAAATTTTCTAGTGTTTTTTCCTTTTTCTTTGGGGGTGCCAGGGTCCCCTGACTCCTCCTCTTGGTGCGCCACTGGTGTAAACAAACCTAGATCATCTAAAGCAGGGGTTCTCGACCTTTTCCAGTGGCATACCACTATATTTAATTCAGGATATTAGATGTACCGGCAAGAAAATTTATTCTGGAAAAGCCTGATTTATTGGCCCCAAGGACAAAATAAGCATTTCTCTACAATACTAGTGATTTATTTAGTTATTTATTATTTTATTCAGATATTTATTGGAGAAATAGATACTCTTTGAATCTATTCAAAGGATTGTTGATTGTTCTGCAAAATACACAATTTTTAAAAATTAAAATAATAATGAGTGAATACATATACAAATTTTGACAAACACATTTTCCTCCTGATAATGGTACTCCAGTGCTCAAATAAACTTACAATTAGTACAATCTATAAATGTAACATATTTTTAATTACAGAACTCACATTCTTGTTTCAGTGTGAAGGTTGTGCTTGTTTAGCTCAACACAGCATCTTAATATCTGGTTTCAATTGACTTAATTTGAATCTTAAATCAGGTTCAACATTCAACTTATTTCTGTACTTGTTTTTGATATAAATGAGAGAAGAAACGCCACATTCTAAAAGGGTAAGTAGTTGCAAACACTAACAGAAAGTTTACAGCTTTTTCTGAGATCATTGGGTATTCATTTCTTCCTGCCAACCAGAAGTCTGTTAAATCCATCCTCTTGATTGTTTGCCTGAGACTTCCGTTGCAGGAAAGCTCGATCAGTTCATCTTTCTCGGAAGGAGTTAACATTTCTGGTAAGGTGTCATCAATAGAAAATGGCTCTCTATTCCAAAATTCTGAAGCCAGTTTTTCAGGGAAGTATTCCTTGAAATCTGTGATTAGACTCCCAAGATGCTTCTTTATATTCACTGGGGCCAGTTCACTATGAAGAAGAATTTCATTCTGAGTTAAGAAAGCATCCAACAATGGAAAGGAATGTGTTTCCAGTATTGATTTCTTTAATGATGAAGCCAAGTTTTTTCCTAAGAGCCACAGTTTTATCCTGTGCCAAGAATAAGGAAGTACGTGCACCCTGCAAGCTCATGTCCAGATAGTTGAGGTGGCAAAATAAATCTGCCAGGTAAGCCAACCGGGCAAGCCACAGTTTCAGTGAAATAATTCAAGTCTAAGTCTCAGGATTTGTCAGAGAGAAAAATCTGCACTTCTGACCGAAGTTCAAACAGACAGCTCAATACATTTCCCCTCGACAGCCACCTAACTTCGGTGTGAAGTAAAAGAGAATCGTGTTCAGCACCCATTTCATTGCACAAAATGGAAAATAGTCATGAATTCATAGTTCTAGACTTAATGAAGTTAACAATTCTCACACTTTCATTCAAAACTGTCTTCAGAGCAACAGGGATATTTCTTGCGGCTAAAGCCTCTCGATAAATGCTACAATGTGCAAATTTTGCTTGTGGAGCTACTTCTTTAATTATTCAATGAATAGTTTTCATTTTTTTTATAAATTTACCTATGTTTATTAATTTAAGTCGAGCTGCATCAGCCTGACGCGCCAATAAGTATGCGGGGTAGACTATCTGGTAAGGTGTCATAAGTATACGGGATTTTTAGCTATTATCCCTCAGCAGCGACCTGTATATATACGAGATAATTGGTTAAGAAGAAAATAATAGGTAAATTTATTTAAAAAATGAAAATTATTCAAGTTACATATGGGATATTACATCCCATATTGTTTCTTAGCCGAATAAGAAACTCAAAGAGTTTTGTGCCGAATATAGAAACTATATAAAGTTCGGCGATAAAGCGTAAGCAAATACCTGGATAGTGCAACACCTGACCATTTTGGTAAACTGAGGCAACTCATAGTAAGGGTGGAGCAAGCTCCGATCACTATTCTTGGTATTTACCCATAATGTGAACTTAGCTCCTAGGAGCTGTAAAGTTCATGTTGCCAAATTGAAGCCTTTGGCTCTTCATATAATTAGAAAATTATTCAATTATACAATAAAAATAACAGTCATTTAAAATTTATTTTTAAAAAAAATGTTATAAATGTTTATCGTGAAAACTAGAGGTTCAATTAAAATCACAATTTATTTTGGCTGGTAAATTTTACCGACCTTTTTATTTTAAAGTCTCACCAAATGCTTGCTGTCGAAAAAAAAATCAATTATGTTATAGTTTCTTACCTTTCAAATCTGAAGAATAATGTCACTGTTTCAGTCACAATCGCATATCCACAAAGGGCAAAGCACAGCGTAAAAATGAATTCACTGTCTATCTTAAATTAATAATTTCCAAAAAATATAATAAACAATCGAGAATATTTATACAATTTTCACTGAGTCGATGCTTCCTCTGTGAAATAAAATCTGTGGTAATATTGATAACGGTTTCACTTCAAACAAATTATAATAAAACTGGTGATGTATTGAATTAAAAATATTGTTAGATTATTAAGAATTCATAATAATTGACTGATTTTAAATTTCATTTTTATTGAATTAACTGTAATTTGTTAGTATATAATTGTGTTACTATATAATTGTGTAATTTATGTAGTACAATATAATTCAAGAATAAGAAAATTTATATATATTTTTTATTATTTCCCATGGTGAAATAAATGGGATTACAAATAAATATCAGCAATACTAAATTCATGGTTATAAGCAAGAAACACCAATTCTGATTCAGCACTTTCTTTAAATGGGAAACAAATAGAAAGAGTGACAAAATTTAAATATCTCAGATGCTAGTTAAGTGAAGAATGCAATCCAGAAATGGAAATAAAAGTTAGAATTGAAATGCCAAGAAAATAATTTCTCCTGATGAAACTGTGTAGCTGCAATTTAAATTTAGAGCTTAGAGCAGGGGTTCCCAACGTGGGCACCATGGCACCCGTCGACATTGTGTGTGCGCGCGCCGCTGTTCAACTGTGTGCCGTATAGTTTGAAATAATCACGCAACAATTCATGGCATGCTATATGACGCATGCGTTAATGACACATGACGAGTATCAAACGCATAACAATGTAAAGTAGACACGCATTCAAAGTTGTTCATTCCAGTTTAAGAACTGGAATATCATCATATTCTCCTAATTATGAAGCACTGGCCAATGAAATGCAATGGCAAAAATCACACTAACTTATATATATTTAAATTTTTATATAATGTAAACTTTTAAGTAATAAAACATTGATTATAATGTAAACTTTTAAGTAATAAAAACATTTGATTATAATGTAAACTTTGTATGTATTCATGTAACAAACGAATTCAAAAAATTTGCTTGAAAAAATAGATAGTGTCCGTTGCCCTACCGGTATTTTAAAATGTGCTCTAGGAAACAAAAAGGTTGGGAGCCCCTGGCTTAGAGTATGCATGGTTAAATGCTATATATGGTCTGTACTGCTGTACAGTACAGAAACTTAGACCTTGAATCCAATGAGATGTGGTTATACATATGAATGTTAAAAATCCCATGGACAGCAGAATCATCCAATCAAGAAATATTGGAACAAATGGGGGGAATCACATGAACTTTTAGATACCAAAAAAGAAGAAAAACTACATATCTTGGTTACTTAATTTATAATGAAACATATAAGATACTTCAATTGATTATAAAAGGGAAGATAAATGGAAGAGGAGGACAAGGAAGACGAAGAAAATCTTGACTGGCAGACATCAGAGAGTGGACTGGCATAAGCTCTGAAGAACTGTTCAGAGTGGCTGAGGATTGCTCAAAATTTGCCAAGGTGGTCGACTACCTCCGATAGGAGATGACACTGAAAAATGAAGAAGAATGTTTGAGTGTATTCCGAAGGAGAAAAGGCTAAATAAGCTAGGAGTAAAACAGATGGATGAAGAGATTATGTGTGAAATCTAGAAGAAAAAGAAACTGTAGAGGCCACAAAGATGAATGTTAGTAATGAACAATTGCATGAGGAGTGCAAGGAGCAGGCCAGGAAGTGACTCATTTGATGAGGGCAGCAACAAGTGGAGTATGAGAAGAAATTAGTTAATCAAGTGAAGGAAAAATCCTAGTGAGTTCTTTCTGTATCTGGCAAGTAGTAGAAAAATGACTATGAGAGGGTGGTTGCTAGTTGATGATGCAGATTAGTAACCAATGTTGAGGTATAGTTGAATTATTCAATGAATCAGTAAATTGATGATTTACATCCTTGTGAAGGCAACATCAGGAGAAGCTGGAGTATAAAATGTATGGCAAAGGAAAAGGAACTGATGATTATTGAAGAGGAAGTATATGAGGAATTAAATAAACTTGATGTAAATAAGACAGTAGGATTTGACAGTATTTCACCACTTGTCTTGAAGGAATGTCTTATGGAATTAATGGCACTTTTGGCACAACTATTAAACATGAGTTGTTTGGCAGTGTTAGTCCCAAAGGAATGAATGGTGGGAAAAATTATTCCACTTAACAAATAGGGGGGTTGGATTAAGACTAAGGCTACAAATTATAGGCCAATCTATGTGTCTAGAGGTTGTTGTTTAGGTATTAGAGAAGTTGGTGAGGACTAGGATTCAGAGATGAGTTGATAGTAGCTGTATGGTCAGTGATGATCAGCATGGGTTTGTTATGGGGAGGTCATGGTTTAGCAGTCTGCTTATGTATTACAAGGTGACAAATTCACTCGATAAATGATACATATACTGTCATCTACTTGGATTTTTCTAAGGCCTTTGATCGACTGCAACATGAAAGCTAGTATCTAAAATGAAACAGATGATTAGATAATAGACTTGTAAGTTGGATAGCTGATTGTCTGTCAGACAGTTATCAGCAGGAGTGGTGTTCCAAAAGAGGAAGGTCACAAGTGGAACATCACAGGGAACTGTTTTGGGACTGTTATTGGTTAACTTGTATGTTAATGAAATTGAGACTGGCTTAACTGGAGATGCCCAACTGTTTGCCAATGATGAAAAGTCACGAAGGGCTATGAGAAGCAGAGCAGACATTGTGGCCTTGTAGGAGGATATGAATAGACTATGTGAGTCAGCAGATGATTGGAGCTATCAGTTTAATGTTGCAGTGTGCAAGGTCTTGAAATTTGGTAGGCAATTATGGGATTCAGAGTGTACAATTAATGGAGAACTTTTGAAGGAGGTGGAGGAAATGAGAGATCTGGGAGTGATGGTGGACAGAGACTTGAAGCTTAGGGGATCATATTACTAAAATTGTAAGAACATCCCAACAGATTATGGCAATAATTTCTAGGACATTGACATTCAGATGCAAGGTGGTTATTGTTTCCTTGTATAATGTTTTGATTAGGCCATATGAACTATTGTACACAAATTTGGTTGCCTGGTTTTCGTGGGGGGGGGATGTATTGGAGAAGATGAAGATCCATAGAGGGTTTACTAAGTTAACGTTGGGTCTATGAAATGTCAGATAAGAGGGGGGGAGATTGGGCGAATGCAACTTACAGAGACTTGTGAATAGATGAAGAAAGGGGGGGGGGTTATGATGAGGCATATAAATTGATGAGGTGGATTGTTACCAGATTAATGTGGAGAAGATTTTTATAGAGTAGAGGGTGACAAGAGTAGAAGCTAGAGGCCATCAGTGGAAGCTGTATAAGGAGAATGTGAGCAGGGGAGTGGAAAGCAGGGTCTTTGCATGGAGAGTGATTGATGAGTGGAATGTATTATCTGAAAGTCTGGTTAGTGTGGAAACTGTCAATGGTTTCAAGGCATAGTTTGATGATCTTTTGTCATGAGAGAGAGAGTATAGACCTCTCTTATGATGAGTCCTTTGACTCTGTGAAAGTCAGATAATAATAATAACTTGGTGTTCTTGGATTCTGATCTAAGATGAATGTCCAGTCTGATTAAAGTAGCAAAATAAACAGAAACTGGGTGTTTGATAAGCTCCAGGCAGGGATAGAGATGATAATTTATCCTTAATAGGCTGTAAGAAAGCAGATAACTTCTTTGCTGATTTGAAGGTAGTATAGATTATATTTACAGAAAATGCTTGCTTGCTTGTCCAGAAATTTTTTATAAAGTAGAGTATGTGAATCCTTTTAACATCAGATTGCAGTCTGGCAGGAGGATAGTAATTACCAATTATTTTCTGGATTGTGCTTTCATTATATCCATTAAGTGATAGAGCAGATTGTTGTTTAAGTAATATTATTGTAATTGTGTCATTTTGGTAGCCATCTACTAAATCACATGTGACCAGTGGATTAGTTAATATCACTGCATAGTTGGTCAACAGAAGTGTAATGATTATAGCTATTAAATTTTGGTTTGGATAATACTTGATTGTATCTTCATCATGAAATGCACTCACGTGTATAATTATAATTTATAGGAAAGAAATAGACTTAGTCAGACCTGATGGTCGAGTTGTTAAAGGTTGTATTGTGGAGATGCAATCTAATGAAGTGAGTTGTTTCCAAAAATTTACTAATTTTATTTTATTATCTTATTATAACAATATTCTATAGTTCCAAGTTATTAAATTTAGACTTCTTTTATTTTACTTAGCTCTGCATATGTGTGATCTCTTGATTTAGTTACGGTATTTACAATGTTGTTAATGCTCCACTAATATTATTACATCAACAGAATATGTTGCTGTCTTAGTTACATAACATCATTAACATTAGATTTCATTTTATTGCTGACAAATGCAGTGAGATTTTGATTTTCTAAAAATGATATTCAAATCACACAAAAATGTGAGAATTGCAGAACACAAATAAGAATAGCTGTAGGAGTGAGTGAAAGTGAACAAAATACAAATGATTGGAGAGTAAATTAGAGGAAAAAAATAACATGAAAAAAAGTGGTGAGAAACAAGTTGGGTAGTGAATTAACAGTAATGAAAGAGATAGCAAGCTTCTGTTGATGATGATGCCTTCTTTGGGTGAAAAGAGATTGGTGTGAATCCCAATCATGAATTGAAGAATCTTTTTAAAGGCTTTTCCATTGAAAGTAAGTTAGACTGGCTCATATGAATATTGTTATGCATTTCCCTTCTGGAAATGCAGGTTTGTCATCCCATAAAACAGGCAAACCAGCTAGAAGAACATGTATAATTGACTGATGTAATATGTTGGTCTTGTGACCTTAATTGCTTTTGTTATTCCAAATAACAACAGTAACAGTGGGCCTACATGAAATTTTTCACAGTAAAAAGCATCAGGGCTGGAGAAATGTCTGGAAAAGAGTAGAAATAAGGCAGAGATATGAGTTAAGAGAATGGCAAGTATGCAAAAATAATAGAGGAAGAGTAAGAAGATATTGGGTGATGATTCCATGATCAGGGGGTATGTGTGATGAAGAATGATGAAGGCATGTGTGATGAAGAATGATGAAGGCATGTTTTCCTGCAGTGAAGGTTAAAGTTATTAGTGATAATGTTAGAATGTAACAGGATAAATTGAATGAATTGTTTATTTTTACCTGTAAGAATGATTGGAAAACTGACAAGTATAGAATAATGAAGAAATTGCTGAAACAGTAACGAAGGATGAGAGAGTTAGTTAAATTGAAAATGGTTGTGATTCAAAGGAGTATATCATTCCTCCTACATAAGGTCTGTAGGAGGGATGATATACAGTTTATAAATGTATGCAATGAATTTAATGACAAAAACAAGATATAAAAATGATGTCTTGCACTTAAATGGTGTTGGGCTTTTTCTGTATGAATATATCCTGTTCACAGAATATATTGCAAAATATTGAAAATAGCACAAAGGATCACAAATATTAAAGACTATACTGTCAAGTAGGGATTAGGAAGTTTTTATTCCTCTTTATTAGGCTTTGATATGACCACATTTGAACTACTATGTTTCTTGAAAATGAAAAGTGGGTGGAGAGAATTTAAAGACAGATGAACAAGATGGTTGGTGTCAAGGTGTTTTTATTATTATTATTTTTTTATTTTATTTTACTTTTTATTTTTAAGGATAGATTGAACGTTTGTAAATTACAAAGTTTGGTCAATAGGCAGAAAGAGAAGAGATGTTGGAAACATAAGAGGTTTTATGAGATACTTGCAGAAGAAATTTTTATTACATGACAAAAAAAATAGGTAAAGAGAAAGAGAGCAAGCGATCACTCCAAGAAGTTCGTGAGTGCAGTTAGCATGGATGTGATCAGTGAGGTAGGAGCACTTTGGCACTGCACTGGAGGAAATTACCAAGATCACCAAGGGAAGGATATTTTGAAATTTATCGCAATTTTCACTCTAAAAGGAGCTTAGCTATGAATTTGCCTAGGTTGCTAAAAAGTCTAACTGTACTGCTGAATGTGATGACTAGATTTTTTGCATGTGTGAGTTTTGTGATTGGGTTTCCATAGGTTTTTAGGAATGCTTTGTTGAATGGTTTAAGTAGAGGCATTATTAATGTACAGAAACCTCTCTAAAGTCCAAGGACTTATCACAGGAGGTCCAGGTTATCTGCACAATATCTGTGATACCTTTCCTTGAACCCATTGATTAACAGATTATTCACAATACTGAAAACCCATTCCACTCATTTAACACTTTCCAATGACAAATCTCTCCTTGCAGTCTTACTTACCATACTCAATTCCCAGGCATAATGCTTTGTTTTTGTCCCCTTCTGGCCAAATGAAAAATTTCCTTTGCATCAAGCCTACAAAATAATTTTAGAAACTTAGTTTCTATCATATCCATTCTTTTTGCCTATCAGCAAACTTCTGAAATATTCAAATTCTCAATCTATCATTATGGGGAGCATTCCACAAAACACTCGTCTTGGTTGCTTGCCTCTAGATCCTCTCCTCTATTTCTCATCCTGAAGAAACCTAAATGGCCAGACATGCACACAGTAATTCAAATGTAGCCATATCAAAGTCTTATAAAGAAGTATGATAACTTCCTTATCTATGCTTATTAGTATGTTCCTCAATAACCAGATAACCCAGTGGCTACCATGGCCACTTTTGCTGTATGTCATTTGATTAGTTTCCTGTACTATAGTTCCATCAGTATGGTACACAGATTGTAATATTTTGATCCCTAAACGTATAGATTGACATCTTTCCTCATTAAACTGTCTGTCTATTTAAATATCATTCTAGTGGTCTGCATTATTTTGATTAACTATTACACCATCCAATTTTGCATCATCAGCAAACAATTCAATGTTTTCCTTCAAATCATTTCTTATATCATCGATGTACAGATTAAATAGCAGTTATTCAAATATAGAGCCTTGCAGCTCACCAACAGTCACCTGGATTCTTCTTCTCCATATTCTACTCTTTTGTATCTGCCCAACATCCATCCTAGTATCCATATCACTTCATATCCATCTTCATATCCATCCTCATTTGCTTCTTATGTAACAAAGTTCCATGCACTATCCTTTCAGATGCCTTTGAAAAATTCAGCCCTATAATCATGTAGTCATTCTCTTTATCTAATTTAACTATCACTTTATTATAAAAAGTGAGTCATTTACCTACCCTTCACAAAGCCGTACTGCCCCTGATTGAAAATCATGTTCCTATCCATCCATTCTTGAATTCTGCCTTTGACCAACTTTTCCAATACTTTTATCACCATTCCCATATACTGATTGGAATATTTTTTGCTACCTAAGTATTGGAGCCTCCATTAAACAATGGAACTATTTTGCACTTTTTCCTCTTCCTTGGGACTTCACCAGAGCTTAAATTAAACAGCTAAACAATATACACACACTAGGGGGGAGCCCCTCCCGCTAGTGTGTATATATTTATATATTGATGTCTGATAAAGATGGGGCTTTCCCAGATTTTTGATAAGGAGAACATTCATTCTGGTTCAGGTTAGGTCGATGAAGAAAGCCTCCAGCACTCTCTGTAAATAAATGCTCAAACCTGAAGTGTCATCAATGGAGTAAGCATGTTTCGGACTATATGATTCTGTGGTCAGTTCAGTTCCATCTTGCTCAAGTACAGAATTCTAAGTCTTTTTTTTTTTTTTATTAATTATGTAGGACTTGTTTTCTTGCAGTCTTTTCTTTACAGAATTTCGAGTGTCCAGTTTGCCCAAAATAGGAAAAATGGCAATCACAAGGAACTTGGTAGATACCAAGGGTAGAGGGAAACCATGAGAAAAGTTTGAACAGAGTAAACATAGGTACTAGGCTATATTTCATTGTGTCCTAACCTGAATTGGAATGACTGCCTCTCCTTATCAGAAATTTGAGGAAAACTCTCATCCTTATCAATATGAATATTTTTTTTTTAATATATATATTTATTACTACATTTCACATATCGCGTTGTTCTCTTATAGCATCCCACAGCTCTTACTACTTTTAAATAATCCATTGTTAATGTTCTATCTTGTATTATTAGCCTTCTTGCCCCCCCCCCCCCTCTAAACACACACACACACACACACACACATGAGGCCACAAAGCCTATATCAAATAAATGTCACTTGTGAGTTAACTTGAAGTGAAATAATTCTTTGGAATTTCTTTTGACATGGTCAGCTAATTTTTTCTCATATATTAATAATACTGCTCATCCATCCAACTCCTACCTAATTTATCCTCCTAACATTGGATATACAGTCTTATATTGCTTCTTTCAGATACCTCCACCCATCTCCCATGCACTGTTAAATAAACTTCATTTACAGATTCTTATGCCATGGCTCTATGTCAGGCTACTTCCTTGTCATAATTACCCTGATTTTCCTATCCTATCACTTGGTCTCCTCATGTTTGAGGACTCGTGACCCTAGCCACATAATGTCTCTCCATTTTTTCTGTCTTTTTTTTGCACCAGTGGGCAACTCCAAAGTAAGTCCAGTGATCTTTTTAATCTGGTCCAACCATCTTGACCTTGGACATCCTCTTTTTCTTTGTCCCTCCACTTTGCACTGGATGATAAGTTTTTCCAGGTTGTCATTTTCACATCTTGAAATTGACTGAAATATTTGAGAATTCTTTCAATTACAATTTCACATAGCTGCCTCTTGATTTTTAGCTGACTTATTATACTTTCATTACACCTTTTGTCCATCTAGGAGACTCTCAACATCCCTCTCTAGCACCACATCTCAGAGCTATTTATGTTGCCCATATCTTTTTACCTGAGTATTCAAATTCAGCACCCTTAATGAAATTCAAAAATACCAAACTATTGACCAGTCTTGATTTAGTGGTGAGAGAAATGTTTCTGTCTTTCCAAAATTTTTTTTGGCAACGTTGACTTTATAATTTCCAGTAAATTATTTTGGTTTTACTGACTATTTAGAAAGGAAACAAAAAATACAAAACAAACATAGGTAAATTTGAAGATACATGTAATCAAAATGGTCACAGACTGCACGATTTTGTCATTTATAATAATATGAGAATAATGAATTCTGTGTTTAAACACAAAGAAATCCATAAATATACTTGGTCAGCCAGAGGATAGAAATCAGTAATTGTATTGCAAATTTTAAATTAGCAGAGTTAATTTTAGGCAATAGAGCATATCAAGGCTTTGAATTAAACTCTGATCATTATATGGTATCAGCAAAAATTCAATTTAAACCAAAGTTTCTAAAGATACATAAAATTGAAAATTCTCATCAACTGAGTTACAAAATTACAGGATCCCCTTGTTAGACAACAATATCAAAAATGCACAAACTTAAAAACAGAAACCACACATGAATCACATAGAAGAGGAATGGGAAAATTTGAAACAAATTCTCACAAAAGCAGCAACAGAAAGTTTGGGAAAAAAGCACAAATGGATTAAAAAAAGAGAACTACGAGACTGGAACAAAGAAATAGAAAATATAATAAAAACAAAAAAGGACAGTTACCAGAAGTGGCTAAATTCCAAAACAATAGAAGCAGAAATAGAGTATAAAAGAAACAGTGCAATTGCAAAACGAGAAGTAAGGAAAAAACATAGAGAGAGAGACAGAACAATTTCATAACAGAACTAGAAAAGGATATATTTAAGATATAATTATACTTGTTTTAGTATGAAATATCTGTACCTTAATAATTAAAAGTTATTACTATGGTCTTACGTGTTCCTTTAATAATTATACTATGACCCAGGTAGCTCTTAAAAATAAGAATACAAACAATAGATTTAGACAAATGGGTGACCTATTTCCAAAATCTCTGGACAGATGAGAACAATGAATAAAATTTTATAAAACAAAGAATGACCTAACAGAAAATATCACAATGCTAAAAATTAAAAATACAACAAAGAACATGAAAAATAGGAAAACACCAGGAGAAGACAACATCAATATAGAGCTATACAAAATGCAGGTGAAAAATTTAATGAAAGACTTCTGAAATTTTTTTTAATATGGTTTTATTATTACGTGACCCTCCAGGGAGTTCAAGGACTCATTGAGGGAGGGCACCTACTCTATAACTCTGTCTCCACCAACTGCAACTACCTTCGCCATTATAACAGCATCATCTACCATGACCACCACCACTAGTATTTTCACAGACAATCATGAACATCCATGCTCACAGCGGGATTTGAACCTGCAGTCTTTTGGCTGAAGAGCGGATACGCTAACCACTCAGCCAACTAGGCCAGCAAAATAATTAAGACAAAGAAAATTGAATTCTATCGAAGCAGATTTGAACCATCGACCTATGCTTTGCTGAATTTTTAACTACAGTCTACCACTCTGCCAACTGAGCTACCGATTGAGATATAAAAATGTGGAACGCTTCCCAATTTTGTGTGTCATCCTTGCGCAAGAGCCATGCTAATCTTCTCTGTATCGTTCCAATTTTAGTATATGTACTGCCGAAGCAAGTACAAGTTTGGATGTCTGGAAAATCTCCTAACTCTTGGAAAAAAGCGTTGGTTATCCCAATCTATAAAAAAAATGAAATAAAGACAATTGCAATAACTATAGGGGAATTAATCTGCTAAGTACAGAATATCAAATATATGCAGGAATATTAAAAGAGAAGCTAAGCAGTGTTGTAGAGGACAAACTACTAGAAGAACAAAACAGTTTCTGATAAGGCTGATCCTGCATAGATCCAATTTTTAATCTAAAATTATTAATAGAAAAGAGAAGAGAATTTCAAAAAGAAACACACATGGTCTTTATTGATTATGAAAAAGCCTTTGACAAAAATATTTTTGACAAAATATATATATTTTGACATGATATATACCAACCCTGCCTAAAACTCTTCCCTGTTATTCCTTATACTTCTGGCATTAGTATATATAAACTGCAGCATTCCCTCAGGTCCACAACTACCTTTAAAACTGGTATCGATTATTGCATTCAATTTTAACAATTTAGAGAGAGAATGTATTCCATATCTATTAGGTTTTTTTCACATTTCACTTGCGTGATAGGTATCTGAACATACACCTGCAATCCTTTCCCCAGTTTCTCTAGTTTCTATGACTTTGCACTTCCACACTCTCAGTGAGCAATGCTTCTTGAGACACCTAACTTCATATCCTTTTAAGTGCAATCCATCAACATTATATGAGTCTTTCTGTCTATCAAATTCAGTCCATAGGCCTACAAAATACACCTTATTCCTTCTGCACAACCTATGCATTGACTCATTTGCAATCATTGCCTTCCTCAACTCACCTCTGTCTACTGTGGCAGTACACTCACAATCTTTACTCTGCCAGTCTTCATTTTTGCTTCTTCCAATAGCTTTCATACCTTCTCTCATACAATATTTTCCATCTTACACATCATTTGTGCCACAGAAACAAGATTTAGTCACACTCTCATTAATACTCCTCCTGTAATCCTAGTATTTATAAAAATTTTTAATCTTGCTCTCCTTCTCTTTGTACATTCTTGTTTCCTTCCAGCTCAGGTCTACCATCTGATGTTTCTGCAATTGTTCAATCTTGCCCTTTGTTCTATTTTCTGTGCTAATTAAAGAATAACAAGGAAGCTATTAGAGGCACTACCTCAAATGTGAGAATAATATTTAATGGTTAGATAGAATTTTGATTTGTATACAGGCACTACTTGTTCAGAGGTAAAGCAATGGCTACAGTAAAAATGAAAACTTAATTTCTTTTATAATGAGCAGGTGATTAATGTAAGTATCTTCTTAGGCATTTCTGTGGAGTCAGACTAATCGCAAAAAGCCTTTAATGACCGTTATTCACACAGTACCCATCATACTTCTTGAATTCATCCACCAATGAAGAACTTACAACTGCCTCTAATAGCCTATTCTACCCCATTCACCACTCTCTAAGCAAAAAATCTAATCTGTCCTCATAGCCTTGTTAACTATACTTTTTTATATAATTTCCAGAGGTGACCCTTCTTTCTCTCTCACTTATTACAAAATATCGAAAAAATTATCTTCTGTGTCTAACCTATAAAATCCCTTTAATAACTTATATATTTCTATCATATCCTTTCTTTTTTTGCCTAATGACTATCTTTGTAACTCACAAACCTTCAGCTATTCTCATAGGAAGAGGACAGCTGAAGTACAAATTAAATAGCAGCAGTCCAAATCCAGAGCCCTGTATTCAATTTCCTTATATTCTACTCATTGATGTCATGTCTGTCCATGTATATGTCCTTATACATATTATCAAATTCATATCTTTCCCTATTTACTCCAATTTATATCAAGTTTCATGTGATATCGTGAAAATGTTTTTATGAAGTCCAGCAAGCAGTATCACTGTGTAGTCATTTCCTTAATCCAGCTCAGTCATCACTTTATTATAGAGAGCAAGTTACTAAAGCAAGACTTACCTTCACAGAACCATGCTGCCTCCTATATATTATTTCAGAAGTTCCCCAAACTTTCTTGGTTCACAATGCCCTTAGTGTTTCAGTAATTTTTTCACAGCACCCTTAGGCAAAAAGAAATACCAACAGTTCCATTTATAAAGTTGTTAGGTTCAAACTACTTAAGTTTGAACCTAACAACTTAATAGCTGTTTAGTAGAACAGTGGTTCCTAAGCTGCACACTGCTTTGACCCAGTGCCTAGATTGGAACCACTGGATTATTATAATCCTTTCTACCCTTTTCCGAATTTTGCTTTTTACTAACTTCTCTAATACCTTAACCACTACTCCTGGGATAGTGATTTGCTGCTCCTTGTCTTGGACCTCTTTAATGCAATAGCAGAACTATTTTGATCTCTTTAATTTGATGAAATTAAACACCTTGGTCAGCTCCTCAGACCAAAGTGTTTATTTTAATCTTCCATGGCTGTATTTGCATTAAGGATATTTGCAATATCCTAAGTCCATCCATTTCATCTACCTTTGTTTTCACATTAGTCAATGTCACATCTGGTACTGCAGTATTTCCACCCAGATGGTTCATCCTTGCAAAATGATGACTCAGTAACACAACTATAATAAATTTAGTTTAATCCTTTATCCCAGTGAGAGCAAACAAAGTTTGTACCTGAAAATATCTTCAGGACTGAATATAGTGTTGTACTATCTTACCTGGGTAAGTAGTGCAATACCAAGGCAACTCGCAGCAAAGGTGGAGCAAGCACCAACACTCCTATCCCAGTATCTCCCATAATGCAAAACACATCTCCTTGTGGATATGTACACTGTTATGCATTAAGGGATTGGCCACTACTTTAAGGATTAAACTAAATTTATTATAGTCTAACCTAGTGAAAAATAAACTTTAAACATCTTTCTCTAAATCCAGAGTAATTTAAAAACAAGGTGGCAAACCTTTTGGCAACTCCTATAAGTAAAGATGACCTTGCTACTGCTTCTGCCTGGTATCTCCAACTCTAGGCCTGGCTCCCACTGAAGAGACCTCAATAAAGGTCGAAACTAGTCTGGGTAGTGGCCAATTCCTTAATGCATAACAGTATACATATCCACAAGGAGATGTGTTTTGCATTATGGGAGATACTGGGATAGGAGTGTTGGTAGCTTGCTACACCTTTGCTACAAGTTGCCTTGGTGTTGTGCTACTTACCCAGGTAAAATAGTACAGCACTATATTCAGTCCTGAAGATATTTTCAGGCACAAACTTTGTTTGCTCTTACTGGGATAAAGGATTAAACTAAATTTATTATAGTCTAACCTAGTGAAAAATAAACTTTCAACAGTAACACAACTATTTCATCTGCTTCTGTTAATTCTTGTTCTGTTTTTGTCCCGCTTCTGATCTATTACATAAATCAGCACTTGTTAAAGTTATCCTTCTATGTTTATCTTCCTTTTACTGACCACAGTGATAGAACTCTTTGGAATTTTTCTTTGGCCTACTCAGCTATCTTTTCTCATAATCTGCTTTTGCTTTTCTTACCATACTAGTCATCTTTTTTCCTGTCCTCCTGAATCTCTGTTATACATTCTGACACTGCTTTCTTCAAAACCTCTCAATCCATACATTGCTAACATCCTTTCCTTGTAGATTTTTATACCATAGCACTACTCCAAGCTGCCTTCTCAGTTCATCATAATCACCTACTTTGTAATTCCCAATGATCTGATTTGTGGCAATATGTCCATTCTGGTTACTGACAAATTATCTGATGTTGTCTCAGATCTAGCACTCTTAAACCCCCCCAATCCACTTGATTTCATTCTGACTCAAGTAATTATCTCTTTGCAGCTGTAAAAATTCTGTTTCATTTCTATGGCCATTTCTTGTCTGGATCTCTTTAATTTAAGTTCCTTTTAATAATTACTCATCCTACACTAATTGACTATGCATGTCATCCCCATTTTCCTAGCTCCTTGACATATATCCATCCTGTTGGTCTCTGTCTCTTCCTGTTCTCCTGCTGAACTCCTTGTTTTGCTCTGCTATCATTAACAAAAATCCCTCTCCATATCTGTTCTCTCTATCCTTTCTGAAAATACTATATCCATTTCATTCTATCCCTATATCATTCTTCATCAATCAGATCCCACCTATAACATTTGGCTAAGTTCAACTAACCCATGGCAAAAACTTCTTTCCCCCATTTTAGATTCTTCTGACATTAGCATGCATAAACTGCAGTATACCTTTCAGTCTGCTACTCCTTGCATCTTGTGGACTATTCCACTTAAATTCAGAACCTGAGGAGCTACTACATTCAGTATCATTTGATCATTATTGAACTCACATCTCAAAGCTATCACTGTAATATTTCCACCTGAATGGTTCATCCTTGCAAAATGATTACTCAGTAACATAATAACTGTTTCATCTGCTTCTGTTAGTTAGCTCTGCTTCCTTCTCCAGCTTACCTGATCCTGGACTTGTAAACTTTCACTGAACAGTTTTTTTTTTCTTAAGACACTTGACTCAAAATCCATTCATATGCAAACCTCATCCTTTTATAAGTCCTTTTTCCCAACACAACTTACAAATTGACTTATATGCAGTCACGGCTCTTCTTCTCAACTCATCATATAATAGAAGCAGACTCACAATCTTCACTCTCTCACTCTTCTCATTCATTTATGCCTGCAACTCTTTTATCTTCTTGTATTTGTCACCTTCCAGATCATTTGACCTTCCAAAATAATCATCTTTCATTTTTTTTTCTCTGCATCACTAATGTGCTTAATGTTTGTCCCAGAGAAACATGATTTCACAATATCAAGTATGCCTCTATTATGAAGTACATACAAAACTCTCTCCTTACACTCACTAACTCTTTTGCTCTTTTCTTTTCTCTCACACCTCTCCCTTTTGCTTCTTTGCCATACCACTCAGGCATTTCTCCATATGTAGTTTTGAAGGACTCTATGTAATCACACAATCTCTCTTGTTATCATTTCATCATTTTCCTCATCTTCCACCACTTGGTATGTTTTCACCCTTTAATGACATTCTTACATACCTTTTCCTACCTTTTATAATTCAGCTCTCTACTGTCATAAATCTTACTCTCTCCATCCTTCTTGCACTTGCTCTTAAAACACTTCCTAAACATGTGCTTATAGTCACACTCTGCTTTCAAAAATCATTCACCTGTTACAGTGCAATTCAGAGATATAGATTTGGCATTTCATCAACTGCTATTGATGAAGTGCTGAATCTGTATATCTCTTCATGCATACAAAACAAACTGCTCTGGTAGAACACATTTTGATGAACTTACTGAAATTTTTAACCAAATTTCCACTTATGATGAACAGTTTGTATTACTGTTTTACATAATGCAGTATTATATATATAGGAAAGGATTTTATGAGACATGATGTGTATTTATAAACAAAAAAAAAAGTGTTCACATTAGTGAAAATGGTGAAAAATAATTCTTACTAGATTATCTTTCATGGTCTTATTAAAATACTGTTATTTAAATTTTATTTCCTTAAAATGTTTTTTTTTTAATTTAAGGGTCAGAAAGGCAAAAGATCAGTACGATCCAGAAAAAAGATATTCATGCCAAATTGGTGGGGTAAAAATGATTGATGTGAAATTGATGTATTATGCACAAAAGAGAGGAAAATATTTCATTGTAAAAATCATATATTTTCAGTAAAACAAACTGTTAAATTGTACAACTTTAGTTTTTAAGATATATTAAGATTGAAAACATATTTATAATTGTTATATTGAGTGTTTTGTTCTTTAAAATAAAGATATATTTATGGTTCATGATTCTTATTTTTTTTCTCTAAATGTTTCATTTTATTGTACACAAACTAAAGTGAGCACTAGGTAACAAGAGTAGATATGCATACTGTATACCTGGCTTATTTCATGTTCTTAACTTAAAATATCCTCTGCACAAAGGCTTGCTTGCTGACAAATTCATACAATCGAACAATTGAAAGTCAGTATTCTGCTCCCTTGTTCGCACCCTTCTTATACAACTTCCAGGAATGACCTCTTGTTCTCTTCTCCCATGATCTCCCACCATTTGATGAAAAATCTCTTCAACATTGACCCTATAACAACCACTTAGCAACTTGTATGTCTCTATTATCACCACTCTTCCTTCTATCCACTAGACCAGTACTTCCCAAACTGGGCCGCAGCCCCCTTAGGGGCCCATAGATTTTGTTGAGGGGGCGTGAAATAATGAAAACAAATCGAAAATGTTTTAAAATTAAGTAGATTTTTTTATCTTAAAAGATAAAAAAATCTACTTAATAGAAAATTAGTATTTAATTTTTATTATTTATCATTATATCTTTTTTATATTTTAATGGGGAAAAAATCACACATTCGTGCGGGTTCACAAATTTTTCTTCCTGTGTATTGCAGCACTTAATGAATATTAGTAAATATATGCTTATTCATATAAGTTTCATTTCAAAGCAGAAATCTAAGAATTGCAGTTTCAAATATTTCACCTGATATTGACTTTTTGTATAGCAGTATTGAAACACATCCATCACATTAAATTGTTATTAAACTTTTTATGTTTTTAATTATTTCTTTATTACTAGTCGTTTTATGTTTTCATGTGCTTGTACTGCAAATTATCTATACAATATATCTATCTATATGAAAATATAAGATAACATGTCATGTTAAATGTGTATGTAAGATGCTAAAAATGTAATATTTGCATTTGATTTTTGCAATATTCGCTGTGTATGTTTTGTATTGAATATAAATACAATAAATATTATATTAATATATGTCTATATTACGAATTTTTTTCGAGGGGGGGCTGTGAAATATTTTAATTTTTCCAAAGGGGGCCCTGACATCCAGAAGTTTGGGAAGCACTGCACTAGACTGTAAATTGCATCTTCGTAACCTTTCCTCATATTCAACATTCCAGAAATCAGAAACTACCTTAGTCAGTTGCCTCTGGACCCTTTCCAACATTTCTTCATCCCTTTTGAAAACCAAGCGACCAAATCTGTGCACACTAGCCCATGTGTGGCCTAATCAGAGCCTTATACAACGGAACAAGGATCTCCTTACTTCTGCAAGACAGTGTCCTCTAAATTTTAGATCCTTATCCACCATCATCCCAGATCTCTTATTTCTTCCCCAACAATATATATCCTATAAATTAAAGATACCAAGAAATTATATACTTAGTTTAATCCCTTATCCAAGTGTAAGCAAACAAAGTTTGTGGCTTTTTTTTTTTGCACAAAGTTTGGTATCTTTAATTTATAGTATAACCAAGTGAAAAAAAACTTCAAATATATATCCCCATCAAGTGTAAATTCTACATCCCATCTTTGTTTCCCAAATTTTAAAACCTTACATTTTGCAACATTAACTGCTATCTCCACTCTCGTGCCCATTCACTCATTCTATTCAAGCCTTCTTTTAAAGTCACAACATCTACTCTATTCCTCTTAATTCATCCCAACTTTGTGTCATCTGCAAACTGTATATCCCATCCAAATCTTTCCCAATATTAAAATACAAGGCTCTCGCTGACCTGAGAGCCTTGTAAAGTGAAATAATTTCATCAGTGTGTGTGTGTGTGTGTGTTTAACATCCAAGTGAGCTTTTGTGCTATTTTTTGTCCACTTTATGCATTATTCCTGATTTTTTGACCATTATCCCCAAATTCCTAGTTTCATCACTTTCTTGTAGTAGAGCAGTCCCATCATTGAAATACACAGCTTATAATTATTTCAGCTCATGATACGATAATGGTTATCCTTCAACAATCCATTTAAATCATTCTGTAGGATCTCTTGTGTGACTTTTATTTACAAGTCTTCATATCTGTCTTGGAATAGTGATATTCACTGGTTGGAAAGAGTTTGGTTCAAGTCCCATCTAGGATGTATGGCTACCTCACGGTGAGTTAGCCATTCTCAGAAGGAGATGATTATTTTTGTCCTCACAGAAACTAGTTTTTCATGCAAACCAGCCTGCAAAATACAGTTACTAGATGCAATATATTGCCTTCACAGCCTATTTTAGCTATAATTGTAAACAACTGCAACTTTTATTTTCTATTGCCTTGCCAGTTTAACATCATCAGCAAATATCTGGGTATTGTCCCAGACCATAGAGAATGAGACTTACATCCATGCTGTTGAACCTTGCAGCCAAGCCAACTAACTAATACTAACTAATTGATCCTGACTGAGTGAATGACTGCTAGATTCTACTCTCTTCCACGAGTCACACTGCAAGGCAAACGGAGCAGCAGTGTGACTCTGCATCTGACCTATAAAACCACTTTAGGTAATATATATTATCCTGTTCCATCTTTTCTAACAACCAACTTCTATAAAATCAAATCATCTCCACTATTAGTAAAGAATAAATTTAAACAGGGGTGCTTAAGGGTCAAAGCTGTATAACTGAGAGGAGACTTCCACATATCCTTTAAAGGAATGCAGAGAACCGACCAGGGCTTTTGACCTAATGTCCCGTCCTCACCTTCTCGTGGCAACCCTGTTGGGTATCTACCTGGATACTGAATGAACAAGGATGGGCTGGCAATTTGGGATTTAGCCAACCAAATTGTATTCTTATTGACTTAAACCAAAATACAAAATGATGGTACAAGATGACAAAATTTCATTCCGGTTGGGGCATCGCCCAGTTAAACAAGGTCCGTGTTGTTTTCACCAGGGAACCAGGGTGAACAGCGAAAAGTCAGCTACTGGAATAAATCTGAAAAAACACCCCAACTCAACATCACCAGAGTTAAAGATCAGTACAGAAGCCTGAATGGCAAAGAAATGGAGCTAGCTGAGTAATTAGATAAGTACCAGATCGACATAATAGGGGTGACTGAAACAAAAAAGACAAAAACTGGTGAGATCTTTCTGAGCAATAAATACAAAATGTTATATTCAGGCAATGACAATCAAGGAAAAGAAGGAGTAGCCATAGTATTCAACACTAAATACGAGGCTAATCTTCTTGAATGGCAGGCAGTCTCAAGTAGAGTGATGTGGGCAAATATGAGAATGGGGAACTGGACAATGAGACTTATTTGTGTCTATGATCCCACAGAAGGTTTTACTAAGGTAGAAGTGGAGGAATTTTTTGAGGATTTAGAGAAAGCAGCTGACACAATGAAAAAGAAAAAGCTGGTGCTTGTTGGGGATCTAAATAGCAGAGTAGGAAATGATTGTCAGAGATACAAAAATATATTGGGAAAATTTGGAGAAAAGAGCAAAGCTAATAATAATGGCAAATATCTTGGATTTCTGCTCACAACATGGACCGGTTATTACTAACACCATGTTCCAACATAAAAATGTGCACAAATTCACATGAAGAGAAGAGGCAAGAAATAAGAAAAGTCTCATTGACTATGTTATTGTTAATAGTGATATTTTCTCCTTGGTACAGGACACCAGATTGTACACAGGATTTGAAATTGGAAATGATCGCTATTTAGTCTTGAGCAGGATAAAATTGAATTTCATATTATTATTATTACCCCAAGATCTCATGAAGTCAAAGACTCATCTGCAAGGTCTTTTTATCACCCACACACACATCTCATCATACCGTGTCTTAAACACACTCAAACTCCTTGCAGACACCACACTCTCAGGCAGGGCATTCCAATCATTCACAGCTCTGCACGAAAAAAACCTGCCTCTCACTCCCCTACTCACACCCTCTTTATACAGTTTCCAGGGATGACCTCTGGTTCTCCCCTGATCTCCCACTATTCTCTGTAGAACTTCTCCACCATTGATTTTATAACAACCCCTTACCAAATTGTAAGTTTCTATCATATCTCCCCTCTTCCTCCTGTCCACCAGACTCTGCAAATTACATCTTCTCAATCTTTCCTCATACTCGACATTCCAGAGGTCAGAAACTACCTTAGTCAGTCTTCTTTGGACCCTTTCCAATATCTCTTCATCCTTCTGAAAACCCAGTGACCAAATCTGGGCACAATAGTCCATGTGTGGCCTAATCAAAGCCTTATACAATGGAGCAAGAATCTCTCTACTTCTACATGTCAGTGTCCTCCGCATCATTCCCAGAAGCCTTTGTGTTGTCTTCACAATTTTGGCGATGTGTTCCCTAAATTTTATATCCTTATCCACTGTCACCTCCAGATCTCTTATTTCCTCTACCTCCAACAATGTATTCTCACCAAAAACAAATTCTGCATCCCATCTTTGTTTTCCAGATTTTAAAACCTTTCATTTTGCAACATTGAACTCACATCCCCATTTCCGTGCCCAATCACTCAATTTATTCAAGTCTTCTTGTAAGGCCACAACATCTTCACTACTCTTTATTGTTCGTCCCAACTTTGCATCATCTGCAAACAACTGAATATCCCCATCCAAATCTTTGCCAATATTATTAATATACAAGTTAAACAGTAATGGCCCTAAAACAGACCCCTGAGGCACTCCACTAGTGACTTTCCTTTTCCTGGATATCACACCCCCATACACAGCTTGTTGATACCTATCAGATAGCCAGTCTCCAATCCAATGCACTAATCTAATATACAACCCCATCTGCTCTAGTTTGACTGTCAACTTATCATGAGGTACTCTATCAAAAGCCTTTGCGAAATCCAAGTATATTACTGTGTATCCTTCTCCTCTGTCCAAGGAAACAGCCACTGTATTGTAATAAGTAAATAGATTACTAAAACATGACCTCCCTTTAGCAAATACATGCTGTCCATCAAAGATAATACCATTGTTGTCAACCCAACTCTGAATCCTAGTCTCACAAGCTTCTCCAACATTTTTAACCACAACAACTGACACACAGATAGGCCTATAGCTTGATGCTTAAGTTCGATCACTTACTTTATGAAGTGGCACAGTCTTGCCCTCCTTTCACTCCTTATCAACTTGACCAAGTGCAAGACTCATATTAAAAAAATATGTCAAGGCAGGTGTCAACTCCCTGTCACATTCCTTCAGAATACGCAGTGATATATTATCAAGTCCCACAGCCTTATTTACATCTAGTTTACTCAACTCCCCAAACACCTCTTGCTCACTTACAGTCAGTCTCTCCTCCCCCATCATCAACTGCTCTCAATCTCTCCATGAAGTCACATTCACAAGATTGAAATATCTTTATGAACTACTCATTAAGTATCTCCACCACACATTCTGCAACAGCTGTCTTTATACCATTTTCTCCAATCAATGTCATCCTTCCATAATCATTCTTTCTTTTGCTGGCTACATATCGAAAGAATTCACTAGGATTCTTTTGGCTTCATTAGCTAACTGCTGTTCATACCTCTCTTTAACTACTCTCATCAACCAAGTCACTCTCATGGTTTTTGCCAAAGTCCTTCCATGACTTTGGCAAGAATATAGAAAATAAATATCAAGAAGGTGGTAAGATATATATTCTGGAGGTTGTTGAAGAAGCTTAGAAATGGAGGAAAGAGTGCTGTAAAAAAGTTAGAGATGATAAAGGTGACATGAAAATGGGAGGAAAAGATATCCTTGAACTATAGAGTAATTATTTCGAGAAATTGCTAAATGAAACACGCAGTGATAGCACAGAGGTAAAAAACACTCAACAGGCATACAGTCAGGAATACATATTCATACTTGAAGTAGAAAAAGACACCAAAGGCTTGAAATGTGGAAAGGCAACAGGAGTAGATGATATTCGACCAGAGCTGAAGTATGGTGGTATAAAAATCTTGTAGTGGCTGCACTGCATAGTTCAGATGGCCTGGACAGAGGGACGAATTCCCGATGATTGGAGTAGAGCTCTCACGGTATCCATATATAAAAAGGGAAATGAAACTGAATGTGAGAATTACAGAGGTATTCCCCTACTGAGTGTTCCTGGTAAGATATATGCAAGTATACTTGAGAAATGGTTGAGAAGAAAAGCTTGGTGAAGAACAAGCTGGATTCAGGCCAAATAGAGGCTGTCAGGATCAGATTTTCGCTTTACGACAAATAGTTGAGAAATCATGGGAATATAACAAAGATATGTATTTAAGTTTTGTAAATCTGGAAAAGGCATATGACAAGATGCCAAGAAAGAAGCTATTCAATACGCTACAGTTATATGGTGTCAATGGGGCATTATATGAAGCAATACTTGGTCTTTATTTGAGTTGTAAGTCTGCAGTTAGAGTTAAAGTACAGGAAGATGATTTAATGTTAAATCTGGTGTGAGACAAGGATGTACATTATCCCCTCTGTTATTCATAATCTATATGGATCACATTGTGAAGGTAAGTGGTATTAAACATGATATCAAAATTGGAGATGTTAATGTCAACTCTTTGCTTTATGCAGACGATGTTATACTTATCAATAAATCTGCTACAAGTCTGCAAAATTCCCTGACTAAATTGAATAACTGTTGTAATAGATATGGTATGAAGGTCAGCAATATAATGACAAAGACAAGGAAAATAGGCAAAATCGTTGAAAATGTCGACTGTGTTTTGAACGGAGAACCTGTGGAACAAGTAAAACATTTCACCTACTTAGGCATGATTTTTTAGTGAAGATGGTAAATCAAATATGGAAATAGACAACAGAATCAATAAAGCTGGTATGGTAGGAAGTCAATTGAATAAATTCATATAGAATAAGAGAGAAATTAGTCGGAACACTAAATTAGCTGTATACAAGACAGTGTTCAAACCAGTTTTAACTTATGGATCTGAGAGCTGAGTCAGAAGTAAAACACTTGACCAAAGACTAGAGACTGCAGATATGAGAATCCTGAGAAAGATTAGAGGTGTGAACAGATGGCATCAATGGCAATATCATATTAAACATGATATTAGGAAATAACTTGACATTGTCAGCATCCAGGAATGCGTTAGCAGAGCTACTCTCAGGTGGTATCATGTTGGAGGCTTAATGGATTTTTTACAACACTCAAAAAGAATTAAAATAGAATTTAATACTTCCTATATTTCGTCCTAGTCACTAGGACATCTACGGGGATTACAAAAACAATTAATGTAACATATGCACAAATAACAAACAATACTAAGCCCAACCACGTGGGTGACATTAAAGTCCTATCTAGGTAGAGTGCCCTCTAAGGGCAGTAGTAGGTGGCCTGGAATGTAAGGTGGGAACTCTGGTGATGAGTGTTTCCCAAATCTTCGGAAGCTTAATGCAACCATATTTATTGAGATTTGGTTGGTTTTTGAGAGCTGCTGCTTCTAAGAAAAGTCTCTCTTTCTTGAATTTGCTGTGGTGGAGCATGGTGGTTTTTTCCATGATACTCTGTGGGTGGTGTCCAAAACATGGTCATCCAAGCCTGAATGGCCATAGTTGTGTTTGAAGATGTAAGACTTGTGTTCCTCTAGACGGATGGATGCTGATCTCCCTGTCTGTCCAAAGTATGCCAGCTTACAGGAACAGGGTACTTTGTAAACTCCAGGCAGAGAGAGAGGAGGGAGCTGATCTTTCGTAGAACGATAAGGGTAGCCAGTTTGCGGTGGGGCTTATATGCTGTGTGTAGATTGTACTGTTTTAGTATCTTGGCTATTTTTTCAGATGTGCCACGGATGTAAGGTATGGTGATGGCATTTTTAAAATCTTGTTGACGAGAAGGAAGGGGAATGGGGGAGGAGTTGATTATTTTTTTGATACTGTGATCGCTGTAGCCATTGGAAAGGAAAGTGCTGTGTATGTGGTTAAGCTCATTAGTGAGGGCGGTTCCACTGGAACAAAGATTGTGGGCTCTCTTGGTAACAGTTTTAATAATGCCATATTGTTGAGAGGGGTGGTGGTGGGAGAGTTTGTGAATGTATCTGCCTGTGTGTGTGGGTTTTCTGTATACGGTGAAGGTAAGTGTATCATTAGGCAGGCGTGTGACTAAGGTGTCTAGGAAGGGTAAACAATTGTTCTTTTCCTTTTCCATAGTGAACTGGATTCTTGGATGTAGACTATTGAGATGACTGAGGAAGGAGTCTAACGTGTTTGGGCCATGAGGCCAAATAGAGAACACATCATCTACATATCTTAGCCAGATAGAAGGTTTGAGTGGGGCTGAGTCTATGGCTCGTTTTTCGAAATCTTCCATATAGAAATTGGCAAGGGGGGGGGGTGAGAGGGGGGAACCCATGGCAGTTCCCTCTATCTGCTTGTAGATTTTGTTGTTCCAAGAGAAATACCCAGAGTTAATGGCAAAGGAAAAGAGATCTAAGATGTCAGAGGGAAAAACGTTTTCTAAGAGAGATAAGGTGTCAATTAAGGGAATATTGGTAAACAAAGAGGAGATATCAAAGCTTACCAATATGTCTGTCTTATTTAGGGTTAAATTTTCTGTGAGGGCTTTAAAGTGGGTTGAGTTTTTTATATAGGAAGGGGACCTTCCGGTGAGGGGGATCAGAGAGTTGGCCAGCTGTTTAGATAGTCTATAGCAAGGTGCATTGGTAGCATCTACTATAGGCCTGAGTGGGGAATTGAGTTTGTGGATTTTTGGTAAATCGTATATTCGGGGGGGACGGGAGCGGAAAGGTTTAAGTTTTTTCGTGACATCATGGGGCCAGGCTCTTTTCTTAGAAGCAGCAGCAGCAGCTCTCAAAAACCAACCAAATCTCAATAAATATGGTTGCATTAAGCTTCCGAAGATTTGGGAAACACTCATCACCAGAGTTCACACCTTACATTCCAGGCCACCTACTACTGCCCTTAGAGGGCGCTCTACCTAGATAGGACTTTAATGTCACCCACGTGGTTGGGCTTAGTATTGTTTGTTATTTGTGCATATGTTACATTAATTGTTTTTGTAATCCCCGTAGATGTCCTAGTTACTAGGACGAAATATAGGAAGTATTAAATTCTATTTTAATTCTTTTTGAGTGTTATAAAAAATCCATTAAGCCTCCAACATGATGTCCTCACAGCACTTAAGCCTCTACACACGTACTCAGGTGGTATGGTCACTTAAACAGAATGGGCGAGAAAAGATTAGCAAAACAAGTGTTCTCTGCCAGGTTGGCAGGAAAACGACCCAGAGGAAGACCAAGATATAGGTGGATTGATACGGTACAAAGTGCCTTAGATGACAGAAATATAAGATCTGATAATATTGGAGTCTTGACAAGTAACAAACTGATCTGGAGGGATACTGTCGATAGGAAGTTAGTAATGATGTAAATTTTTCATGTAGTACTATCATATCCTGTACACCCCCTTGAGGGTACATAGCAGGAATTTGATGATGATGATAAATTTAAACTGGTCCATCTACAGAGTCAGACATACCATTTGCCACAAGCCTGTTCTCTAACACCCAACCATCCATGACAAGTATACGCGTCAAAGTTACCAGACATGCGAAATGCATATTAAAAATGTAATACCATTGATATTACATTGAAATAGATGAATACAAAGTATGAGGAATGATGCATTTTATCGATATTGACGTCAATGTGGTTAATTCCTCCCCCACCATCACCATATGCTACTGTTTGATGTCTGTCAGCTGCTGTATTATTCATGACACGGGCTTTTCATTTGCTCAAATATACATACATTTCATTCTGTAACAAACCCAATAAGTTGCTCCTAGTCACTTCTTGGGTTTTTATAATCACCTGCTGATCCCATTTCACAATATTGTGGAATATACAGGGTTAGCCTAAAAGAAATAGACACTTTCAAAGTTTTACAGAAAGAAGAGTTTTAATAGCATGGCTGAAATACTTACATGGCATGAAGAGTACATCCTGAAGTTTACGTGGGTAAGTTACAAGTGTTCTGTGTGTAACCCTTTTGTGACACAACAAATATTTCTGATGTAACACACAAATTTCAATTTATAAAGCGTATAAACTGTCTATTTCTATTAGGCTAACCCTGTATTTATTATTACTACCACAAGACCTCATGGAGTCAAAGACTCATCTGGGAGATTCTTTTATCACACACACACCGCTCATCATACCGTGCCTTGAACACATTCAAACCCCTTGCAGACACCACACTCTCAGGCAAGGTATTCCAATCATTCACAACTCTGCATGAAAAAAACCTGCCTCTCACTCCCCTCCTCACACCCTCTTTATACAGTTTCCAGGGATGACCTCTGATTCTCCCCTGATCTCCCACTGTTCTCTGTAGAACTTCTCCACCATTGATCCTATAACAACCCCTTACCAAATTGTAAATTCGTTCAGTTGTAATAAAATACTTTCAGTTGTAATTATACTGTTGCAGTTTTAAGCAAAAGACAAAGGCGAAGAATCTGATAAAATGCCATTAGATATAAATTTTTGATATTAAAAACTCACAATCTGAAACCCCGAGCAATGCAGTTTAACATCATTTGTTGTTCATTAAAAAAAAAAATCGTTCCTAAAATTGAAATGTGTGACCCATATAATTTTATTTTGCAAGGAAAGAAAACAAAATGTCATATTTATTTCAATAAATGTTATTTAAAAAATATATAAATATTTGACATAATATTTCCAATGCAAACAAACGTTTTGATTATTTATTTTCGCACATGTGAAATTCGTTTTTATTTTGGAAGAGACACAATAAATAAATTGTGCAGCAAAAAAGGGTCAAATATCGTAGACAGTAAAGAAATTCCAAGTAATACAGTGCACATAAAGACAATAATCCGCTACGACGGTGGGGGAGGGGAGTAATTGCATCTTATCAGATAGAATGCTGATGAAACTTCATCAGCATTCTACATTTTTATTAGGTCAAAGGGATTTTGAGTAAAAACCGCCCGTAAGAAGATTATGGGCGGTTTTTACGGTAGGTCTTCTGGATTTTAGTCTATTATATAACGCATCTGGAATAAATTCATGTATTGAAAGATTTTGGTTATTTAAAATTCTTTTATATTCACGAAGCAAGGCTTCCTGTCATCACAGTTCCGGAGGAGCAATATGACTCCAAGTGGAGAGCCATTGTAAGGGTGTACTCCTAATGCAACCTGTTATTAAACGCAGAGTGGAGTTAAGTTGAGTATCTAGTTTATTGACATGGTAACTATTGAGCAAGACAGGAGAACCATACTCTGCTGCACTGTAAACTAGACGCATTGCAGTGCACTGCAGAGTTGTGGCACTTGAACCCCATATAGTACCACAAAGCTTCTGAACTATTAGATAGCAAGTTGAAATTCAGGGGCCATGTAGCAAATATTGCAAATACAACTCAAAAGATAATTGCAATTCTGATACAAACTTTCACATGTAAAGATAAAAAAAAAAGCAGCTAACGCCTTTTATTCCCTAATAGGGAGTAGACGAGGCCTTTATACCCTATCTAGCTTTTGGAGACTGAGTGAGCAGTTCAATCTCCAGCGGTAGCCAATCAGAGATAGCTTGCCCCTGTCTATCACGAATTATAGGCAGCCACTGAAGAAGAGGCTGACAAACTAGTGCTGCCATCTCTTGGTGCCTAACCCTAACAGGATATGTTACTGTCTGAAATAATGTGGGTACTACTGTCGATTTTCTTGAGTTTACGGAACTATAAACCAAAGTTTCTGGAAGGAAAAATCCACTTGCCCATACCAGAGATCGACTAACTCGGGAACCGGTCAAAGATGGGCTTAGAAAAAGTTCCTCCATTCGGCGACTAGTCTTGGAGCAGCCAAGTGCACAGGACGCAAGTGCCACTTCCACTGAGCTGCACAGGCAATACAGTTAGGAAAGTACTAAAACTGATGTCAGGATTGTGAAATACAGATTTTGAAGACAGATTGAGAATCTCTAGACTGCAGATACTAGCAACCAGGAGAAAGAGGGGTGATATGATTTAGATTTGCAAACTTCTGTGACAAAGTGTCTTACAGGATTTCAGTTGATGGAATTTTTTTATTTTGTAGAAGATGGGAAAAGGACAAGAAGGCATCCTTGGAAGTTGAGAATGAATACCGCTAAGATGATGGTGTAATCTAGATTTTTTTCTCTCATAGAGTGCGTGATTGGAATGGATTGCTGTTGGATGTTGTGTTCTCTAATAGCGTGAATCAATTCAAGAACAGATACGACAGGCATATTAATAATAATAGTACACATACTGGCCACTGAAACCTTTATGCAGATGTAAGTAAACGTCATTTATGCAGTGTATATGCAAAATACTTGGTCCCATACTTCACCACCATGCATCTTGAAGAATGTTGGTCAGTAGTATGACCACAATGAGAATAACAAATGATATTTCGGAGTGGATGCCCATCTGGATGGAGCTCGATTCTGAAAACAGTAGACCAGAGTGGCTTCTCAAAAAGTGAGATATCCAGGGTGTTTAATCAGTTGGAAAAGAATCCATGTCTTCTTGTCTAGGAGCCAAAAGTGTGGTCTTAAAACATTCTCAAGAACGAGATCCAGCATTGTAAAATGGTTCTATCGTTCCTAAGGGCAGGGGAGTGAACTGTCCATGAAGGAATCATCATTCTTGTGAGCAACCATACTCCCCTTCCAGAAAATTCCACTTAATACCAACATGGAAGCAGTTGCTGTCCAACTTTCAGTCAGAACTTAAATCTGCACTAGGAAGAAGGTAGATGCAGTTATGCTGCATCCACCTTCTTCCTAGTGCAGATATTTCTCAAGATGACCTTGTCAATGTCATATGGTAGCTAACCCCCCCCCCTAACTTAATTGGGGATTTAAACTTATACAACACTCTGGAGGAGTGCCAGAGCAAACATTAGAGAAGAATTTTGTAGTGAATGCTCGACAATAACTGCTCACTCTAAAGAAGCAGCTTCTTCCATATGCCTACCTAAAATCTACTGCCAACGATTTAACTATCTGCTCACACTTCCTTTTTCCACTCTTTAAGTGAGAAACTGATGACAACTTATTTAGAACTGTTCTGCATTAGCAACCATGTACTGCATTGGATATCACGGTGGAAAACAAGCTGAATGACTCTTTTTTTTTCTTACTAGTAAAAGACGGTCTTCGCGACGGTCAGGTCCTCTTCCATCAGCAGTGCAGTGAATGCTTTACACAAGCTACCACAAACTGCTCTTCCTAAAATTCTAGTCATTTTCCACATTCATCTAAGCAATCGTGGAATAAAGATTGAACAGCAGCCAAAGAAGCCCAGCTTGGAGTATTTTTAGCATATATCGCACATCAATAACAATAACAAAAAAAAAAAAATTAAATGCATTCAGATGTACCCAAGCAAAACACTTCAGAGCAAAATAAATAAATATCTTGGATCCAATATACATCTTCCATAACAAGAAGAACCAACAGTGAAGAAGACTGTGACTTATTTCTTTTCACTCCATTGGGAGCATTTTGTTTGTGCCTCGCTCTCTTTATCTGTATCCAGTTCTTTCCAAAATTTTGTTCTGTTCATCTCCATCAGCATCTTTGTTCTACTTTTTTTCTAATACTTGTTTAGTTCTGTTTTTTTTAATTTTTCTTAGGAAATATCCAATCCTTTTTCTCTAAGTGATGGCATACATTATTATTTTTGTTTAGTTTTCTGCCATAATTCTTTATTGGATATCTCTTGTTATTTTATCTCTTGCTATTTGGTCTTCATATTTTTCCAAACTTGTTAAAAATTCTCTGGATCTTAGATTTTATATCTTCCTCTACTCTTCCCTATTTATTTATCATTGCTTCTAGGAAAGTTCTCCACTTTTTCTAAAATTTGACCTACCTGTACTATATTTTCTTTTTCTTTGTTATTTATTTTCATTATTTTCCTTTTTCATTTTATGTATTCTTAATTTGTCATTGGAAGCTTCTTCATTTAGGTTTGTTTTTTCATTCATACATTGTTGTGTATATGCCAGTAAACATATATCATCTTCAAAATCCAGGTCATGAAGCTGTGCTGTTAGATTCCATTGTATTCCTTTTATGCTTTTCAAGGCGTTTCTCATAACCCAATCTACCACAATAAGAACTATTGTTGGTGAGAAAATGCAGCCCTGTCTAAGTCCCGTTATAATTTTTAACTTTTCTGAAAGTTCTCCATTGTGTATGATTTATATTTATATTTTTCATGAGTTTTCATAATTAAGTTGATAATTTTACATGTTACGCTATAATATGACATTAATTTCCTTCATTAGCTTCTCTATTCGTGCTGTCGAAACCTTTTTCGAAATTATCACGAGTGTTGCTATTTGATCTGTACATGACCATCATGTTTGTGTTCTGTTAGCTTTTAATCTATTTATCTCTCTCTCTCTCTCTTCTTTTTTATTCTTTCTAATATTATTCTTGTTAGTACTTTAATTGTATTTAATAATGATATTTATCCCAAATTACTGTAATCAGTTAAATCTCCTATTTTTTGGTATTTTCATTAGTAATCTAATATTCCATCCATCTAGCCATTCTTCCTGCATCTATATTTGATTAAGAAATGGGTAGAGTATATTCACTCTCACATCTATATTTGCTTTTAATAGTTCATTTGGTGTACCATCCATACCAGCTGCTTTTCCATTTTCCCTTTCTTTTAGTGCTTTTTGTATTTCTCTCTCTTTTTTTTTAATTTTTTGTGTCTATTTTAATTTGTTTTCTTTTTAGTATTTGAATTTCTTTTTAATTTTTTTTTCTATTCATTATCTCTTTTAAGTATTCTACCCATCTTTCAATTTCCTTTTTATTATTGTTTATTTATTTCCTTGTTTGTCTTTCATACCATCTCTGAACGTCCTTAGCTCATTCGGTATAGACGATTCAGATATAAAAAACATAAAAAAAGAAAAAAATTCTCTGGTGTCAGTCTCATATTAGTGAGGTACTAGTGGAAACAATATAATGTTTATCAACATTTAGCAGCATGTCTACCCAGCAGAGCAGCATTTGTAATTGCAAAGATGGAGGAGGGGGGGGGGGGGTATGTAGCCCCGTTATATTGAGTCGTGAAACATTCATATGTCTATATAAAATTTTCGTTGAAATAATGCCAAAATATTACTGGTTCCTTACACTTTCGATACTTGGGTATATGCTTCATCATTCTGTCTCCAGAAATCATTGGATTATATCGCAAATGGTGGGTACACAGTGAGGAAGCATCAGTGCCGGTGAAACGCATACAATGATAAAATTTCTGACTACAGAAAACATTTTGGAAGTTGAATCCTTAGGGAATGAAAGTTGTTTATTTATGGACAAGTATTTAAATTACTACTGCTTAATGTTGGACTATGTATGTTTTTGATGTAAATCGCAATGATAGGCGGCGAAAAGGGAGACTATTAACAGTATTTTGCAACAGACGAAACAAATTCACGTGAGCGATTGCATTCAATAATTACTGATATCAGATACTGAAAGTTGTATTGCCATGCCTTCTTCAAATTCTCTCTGAGGATTGAAATAAAAACAGGTAGAAATATTATTGAATTATTATTATTACAATATGAATTAGAAAGGCGAGAGATCATTGTCGAACATTCTCAATGAAACAGTCTGGAATATCCTCGCAAAGGTATTTACTAAAATAATGCTGGATTTAATATCCATTTTAATATCCTTTATTTTTATTTTATTTTATTTTATTTTTTATTTGTTATTCCCGTATAGGGAGTAGGCGAGATCATTTAGCCCTATCTAACTTGTGGAGACTGAATAGGAAGTTCAATCTCCACTGGTACCCAATCAGAAATAGATGTCCCAAGGCTATCACTAATTAAGCGGCGCACAGTGAAGAGAGACGGCTCAACAAGTGCTGCCATCTCGTGGTCCCTAACCCTAACACAATATATTTAATGTCTGAAATAATGTGGGCTCTACGGTCGATTTTCTTGAGTTTACGGGACGAAACACCCGAGTTTCCGAGAGAAAAAACTTGCTTGCCCCTGCCAGAGATCGACTAACTCGGGAACCGGTCGAAAAAAATGGCTTAGAAAAATTTTCCTCCTCTAGTCGCCGACTAGATTCGAAAGCAAGTCTTCCTTTGTGCGGTCAAGTGCTGTGGTGTTTGCGTGTGTGTATGTGTGTATATATATATATATATTTATTTATATTTTTTTTATTCACTCATTCATATATACAAGTAGATATAATCTTCTAAGATGGACCTAGGTCGCCAAGGAAGAAATAGAACCAACCCTCCAGCATATGCGAAAGGCCTTAACTCAGCTGTGGGGATTAATACACAGTCCATACTGCTGCCAGTAAAACTTGCAAAACAGTTATTTACAGTCCTAAATCGAATATTAAAGAATTAAATGTATAAAACTCGTTGTCCTGTGTCAATAGTAGGCATGCTTTCTGTTCCCCTGCTTTTCACTCCTCTCTCTCTCTCTCTCTCTCTCTCTCCTACCAGATTACAGTATTGTAACATTACCTCAAGAATAAAACACTGGCCTCATCCTTCTACTCTAACTCTTGCATAACGACCACGATAAGTCTCCTCTAAGTGCCTGCTATAGTCCTCTGTCAGAAAGTCATCAGAAGAATCTGGAAACCAAAAAGGCTTCCAGTCCTGATGGTATTCCATTAACTGTGGTTAAAAGATGTATTCCTGTATTAACAAATGTTCTTTATCCGGACTAAATTATACTCAGCGTCTTCTCCACTCCACAATATAGCATTAAACCTTATAATAAAGCCGATTCCCCCCACCACCAAAAAAATGTCTAGCATTAAACTATCACCCGGTATTCTCAATCAGCCCTGGCTAAGTAGAGGTTATGAAGGTCGACTTCAACAATTGGATAGATGTCAGCTGATCGGTGGCCTGCAATATGGATTTCGAGAATCAAGACCAACAGCAGATCTCACATCACATAAGTGTTATGGAAAGGTTTGGAGAAACTTGTGTTGTTGCAGTTGACATTTCCCAAAACATCTGATAGGATTTGGTAATCGAGGGCTTTTCAACAAATTTCCATTTTATGAACTGCTTTCCATTCCTTTTAACTGTATTGCCTGTTTCTGTTCTCTGTTCACATTTTTTATTAATAGTATTCCTCGGGTCTTTGATATTTTACCCCTCCCTCTGTCTCCGGGCTGGTAAGTAAGCTCAAAAGACAAAACACGTGCATAAAAACGTTTCAAATTTCGGCTTATCTTTATATATATATATATATACAGGGTGTTCGGGATAAATTTGACAGTTTCGTAAGGAAAAAGAAAATCTTCTTTGTATCTATTAAATTTAATGAATTGACAAAAAAACATTACAGGCAGAGTTAATTACAATACTATCAACAAGATTTACTGAAAATAACCACCATTAGCATCGATTACAGCTTCAATTCTGCTTCGGAACCTCGAACAAGCTGATGCTACAGTCTCCCTGGGAAGGGCCGCAAAAACTGTTTTAATTTTATCCATTAACTGGGCTTTTGTATTACTGGAAGTGCGATTGGTGTCTTTTTCAACTGCGCCCCATACAAAATAATCCATGGGGTTAAGGTCTGGGGAGTTTGGAGGCCAAACATTTGGACTGGTGAAGTCGTAGAAATTTTCAGACAACCATTTTTGACTTTTCCCAGAGGTGTGGCAAGGGGCCGAATCCTGCTGCCATACATACGGCCTACCATTGGCTACCCTTGTTATCCAGGGCTTGACTACAGTTAGCAACTCCACGAACAAAGCCCGAATTCCAATGCCAGGGTTCTTCAACACCTGTTCCTGCAGATTTGCGAGGAATTCTGCTGTACGAACGCAATCAGATCGTCTGCTAGGGATCTTTCTTCTTGCTACATCCTCGTAGTCACCATTGCAAGTCTCTAGTTCATGCCTGATTGTTTTTACTGTATTCAGGGAGCATTGGGCAGCAGTCGTAATATCCTTATTTTGATGGCGGGCACGAATCATCATGATACAAGTTATTCTCTTCCATGATTCAGGTGGGTTCCAGCTATCCATCCTTTCTGACATCTTGTATATGAATGAAGAAGGGTCCAAACTTTTAAATGAAGAGAAGTGTGTGTTAATACATGTAACTTACGGAAAAATATAATTAATTATAAATATGTCAAATTTATCCCGAACACCCTGTATATATATATATATATATATATATATATATATATATATATATATATATATATATATATATATATATATATATATATATATATATATATATATATAACTGGCATCCTTCATGCTTCCATTTCTATGAAATCTACAGTAACAGGAGCAACAGCTACTCAACATTCTTTTATGGTTTAATTGCTGACTCACAGAACCTGCTACTTTCATTCCATCCACCTTGGTCTTGTGGAATAGCCTTTCCCACTCCCAGTTCTTCAAAAAGAATATCAATAGATTATTCCTCACTTGATCATCCATCTCCATCCCACATATGCCACTGATTTGCTATAAACTTTGTGATTTCTCGAGTCTTGGTAGTGATTTACTTTTTTTTTTTTTTTTTAAGAATCAGAAAAGTTAATATTTAAAACTTGGGCTCCGACCTTCTTTAGTTGTCAAATGCAAAGGAGAGAATAACATAGACGACAAATCTGAAAGGTGCTGTTCACTGCGAACGCTTTAATAAAGTTTTTTGTTCGGTTGGTTTTGAAATGTATTAAGCTTATCCAATAACACTTTCTTTTACATTTTCAAGAATAACATTTGCATCATTAACAGTTCAACAAATAATAAAATAGAATGCCTTAACTGTTTTACTATATGTATATTACAAGGCTATTGTAATCACTATTCGTAATCTCATTAGAGCAGCGTTTCCCAAACTATGTACCGGGGAAAGTGAATAAGCGTTCCGTGAAAATGATTATGAGCCTGGAATGGTTTTAAATACTGCGACAAGTTCAAACATGTTTGAAAACCAGGCGCTCCTCACTTTAGGTGTGGATTGTGCTATTAAGGCCAGCGCGCGCGCTGGCCTTGACTCATCCGCCCATGGTTGTCAACACCTCCGGACGCGAGTGAGGTAAGAAAGTATCTATTCTAGGAAACGTGCGGTCACAAACAAGGTCAATGCGACGCGATGCGGCCCGGCACGCATACACTGTGCGCTGTCGCATTTTTGCGATGCGATACAGCCTGCTGCGGCGATAGTGTGCGCTTAGCTTTACATTGAATACAAGACTGATGATACTCGACTCTAACCAAGGTGCTCCGTTAACATTTTAGGATTTGTGAAGTGTTCTGTCGTAGGAAAAGTTTGAGAAAACCTGCATTAGAGAATTAGAACTTAACGCGACAATTCATTACTTACTAAATGCCGTTTCTTTTCTTAATTTTTACGTGTTCTTGGATGCGATTGTCTGTTTTTGCTGAGGAAATTTCTAGTTTCTTTCTGTCTATTTTATTTTTTACATTTATCACCGAAGTACGACTAATAATTGCCTATGTCGGATAACCGTATTCGCCAGCAGGTCTGACTGTTTTGCTGGATGAAAATGTCATGTAGAATTGTGGTGCAAGGAATTAAGTCTATGAGGCGAGTGTATTATATCTGTTAACTGCGTGTATTCTAATGTCTAGTTTGTCTGTTTTGCAGGATGAAATACCCGAGTTTCTGAGAAGGAAAAAAACTCTACTACCTCAGTATAAGTCCAGCTACACTTTCGTTGCAAAGCAACGAAATTCGGTGCCCACTAAAGGGCACCGAATGAGCTAAGAAGGTCTCGCGGAACGAAAAAATCCGGTTTTCATTCCAGGGTGTCTGGGGGGAGGACTTTATCACTTCCTTATGAAAAAGAGAGAACCTCCGTAGTTCAGTCGGTGAATTAGCCGGTCTGATACGGAGGTGGAAGAATATTTTCTACCGAAATATCGAGTTTTTCATCCCGCAAAACAGGCAAACCTGCCAGACGCACGTAATTTACAGGCATAATGCACTTGCCTCATGGCCTGCAAAGGTAACTTCTCCACAAATGAAACAAAGTTATGTGCATTATTAACATAAGTACAAGACAACACTACTGCTGAATTTACACTGCGAGGATCACTTCTGTAGTACTTATGACGCTGGAGTAAATGGGAGTGTAACTCAGAAAGTCGGTCGCACACACCTCATAGGGTCGGTCACCCTACGAGGCTTCACTTTATACTAATGATTGCATCATCTTACGACAGCGATGTCATGACTCTACTGTATTGCATCAGCCAATGATGCAATATCTCCTGGGGATATTGTGTGTATGATTGGCTGATACAAAATGACGCAATATATTGCAATCAAGAGATTGAAATACAGCGTTGCCATGATACCTATGTACGCAATGCGGACTGAATCTTTTCTAGACAAGAGCCAAGGCGAGGTCTCTGGTTTCCATTCAGACTCACCCTTGGGATCTACAAAAATGGAGTAAATGTTGGCAGGTATCCCCATGCAGTCTTACATCGCTATATTCTGAGATGGAAACCAGAGACCTGTTAACCTCCGATTTCCTGCGAATGGGATTTTCGAGGGAAGTCGGAATCAGACATCATGACTACATCAAGACCGTAGATAAAAACACACAAGTCAGGCTTGTCTTTCACACCACATGTAATTGAAATTAAGGCAAAAATACTTTTTTGTCTCAAGACACAGGCGAAATGATCCGCACTCCCAGTCAATATAACCACAAAAACTAAAAAGAAAAGAAAGCGACATGATCCTAGATGATATGTTGTCTACTTCGAACAAACAGTTCAGCAAGAATGAATAACAAACTTTATCAAATCAACAATCAAGCACGATACGCCTTGCATCCATTTGTCTCCAATACCAGAACCATAACGGACATGGCACTCTCAGTGAATGTTAGCCGATCGTTTTATTGTGTTATTTACATTGCGATTTCGATAAAGTTGTTGAAAACGTAACTAGTACATTAATAAGTTTAAAATATAGTTTATATGGGCATGACATGATATCGTTCCTTAGAATTATATCGCGCACATGCACAAAGTCCATTCCTTAAAATTGAGTTATATCGTTCAGTTTTCGTAACGAACCCATTATTTCTTTGGTTGGAATCCTTTCTCTACAACCATTGTTTATAACACTTTGTTGATGGTAGTGGTTCATTTCTCTTCTCCTTCGCACTAGATTTTCAGCTTGTCTCATTGTCTTTAGTTATATCAGAATGAATTCTGCACAATACACATCACTTCAGACAGTTTTTTTGAATGTGTTAGGTTCATTTTAAATAATCGTGCTCACACGTCCCTCTCCCTCCCTCCCCTCTCTCTCTCTCTCTCTCTCGTGTGTGTGTGTGTGTGTGTGTGTGTGTGTGTGTGTGTGTGTGTGTGTGTGTGTGTGTGTGTGTGTGTGTGTGTGTGTGTGTGTGTGTGTGTGTGTGTGTGTGTGTGTGTGTGTGTGTGTGTGTGTGTGCGTGCGTGCGTGCGTGCGTGCGTGCGTGCGTGAGTGAGTGCGTGTGTGTGTGATGGACGATTTAAAAATGGAATAAGTTTTTTGTTCAACATTACAATTATATAATAAAGAATTTTAGATAAACTGGAATCTTTTCGGCCTGTGATATTATCCCGCTTAAGACAATTAAGCATATACAAAGTATGGAATGAGCTCCGCAAACAGTATAGGAAAATGCAGGCAATAGTACTACACAAAAATATTTGCTTTGCTGCCGAGTTTTCTCAACTTCTTAAAACTTAGTAGACTCATAATTTTCTTCATTTGTTCTGTCTGTACATCTAACAAAGAAATGTGATATGTTTATTACATAAAAAATTCACTTTTATTCTCTTTTGAGGCTTGAAAATCTAAAATAACTACGGAGGAGCAAATCTTCAGCAATGGCATACGACTGACAGTTCGCATGTTATCAAAGGTTTGTCTGTTTGTAGGATGATAAACCCAAGCTATTTGGGAGGTAGAAATCCTGCCACCTCTCTTCGAGATGGAATAACTCACCTTTATTTGAATAGAGCGATGTTATTTTAGAGAAATGTTCTTCTTTTCAGCAACGTGAATCTAAGCCTTTAACATCCAAAGAGCTCACATTGCATCTTCCCTCTGCCCTGAAGGTGCCTTTCATACCAGCGAAACTATGTTATTGCTTTGTTTAAGAAAGAGGAGAGTAAATTCTCAAATTTTTCATGGCAAGATGTTGGATAACCGGAATAATAACAACATTAAAATCTCCAAACTGTTATAACCTGTTATTTAGTTATTCGTGTCCTTCTTTACATTGAATTAACTTATTAGTCGAAGCCATCTAGTGAAATGAAACAGATGGCTCAATAAAAAAATAATTTTAAAAGATATCGGGTTGAGTATTTATTGCACTATCCAAGCTTTGTCATGTTCCATTTGAAGAATGGCAAATTGGAAGATCAAGTCATTAACGGCAGACTATTCAGATTCTTTGTCTAGAGCTAATTGCTAGCAAAGGAAAAAAAAAGTTCCTGTTGGCTTTAAAAGAGATTGGGCGACAGAAAGAGAGTCATAAAAATCATAGCGAGTAATTCGGATGGTTTCTAAAAGTCGTTAGGGCAGTAGTGCAGGAGAACAGTATGTTAAAGCGATCTGCCTGAAATGACAAGTTGTTGTGTTCGTCGGAAGCCCAACTATAATCTCGAGAAATGTGTTATTAATGGCCCAGAACAGTCCATGCCTGGACTACAAGATGATGCATGTAAGAGGAACTCTAACCCTCTGGCAATCACGCCACGTAACTCGCGGTAGTAAGGACCATTTTTTTTATTTTTTTTTTAAACAAAGTATTCTCGAAGACCAAGTTATTAGTGTGTCACCTGACCCGGCCGATATAACGCATCGCCGGTTACCGCATCACTGTCGGCCGGCATGTGACAGACGAACGGCCATATGACGAGGATATGTGGATGACGTTGTGGCACCACAGAAGCGAAGTGGTGGAGTTTAATCATCAGGAGGGCCCGATTCAATTTACTTAAGTCGACATGGTTGGGAAGTTATACAGTGCAACGCTCTGTTTAGGCTCCGTAGTACGCGACATAAAATCCCCTTCACTTTAAACTAAGTCCATGTCGGGCGTCAGGAGGTAGAGCGCCTTGTCTTTCTATGTAAACGTTGCCTTGAGTTTTAAACCAGTCCGTTGCAGTGACCCGTGAAATGATTGCACAGAACGCAGCACGCTGTCGGTATTGGGTATTAGTAAGAGGGTGGACGTCGCTTTCATATTGTATCAGCATTTATAGAGAAGATGCGACTAGCAGCCTGTGACGAATGGCGTCCTAGGGTTATACTGCCTTGCGATGACTCGTGCGCTATTTACATACACCCGCTTATTTATTCTTGAATATGATCCGAGTTGCTCTTCAAGACATCCGAGACATGGGATACTCTCGCATGCGATATACTTAAGCTAGAAAGGATAAAAATGCGTGTTGATCGCAAAGCTTGATTCGATATGAAAGGGAAATAAATTTAACAAGATTCGTGTTCATAGTTTCACATACATAAAACTCTTCCCCTTTTCTTCCTGGTTCGGTGAAAAATACTAACGGCGATTTGCTAAGTTTGCAGAAAACTCAGCGTCTCTTTTCTCCGAGGTTATAGTTAGCACTTTCATACTTTTCTTTAGAAAATCCTTTCGTTTAATCTAATCCGTGTTTATTGTTTCAGATAGGTAAGAAGATCCTTCGAAACCTCTTTTCATAAGTCATTCAAAAGGAGTTCTGTGATTGGGGGAAAAATTTAATAAAATAATTTCCAAAATGACTGAAATATTGTAATATGTAAATACAAAGTTGTGGAAAAGGAGCTTTCCTAGTGTAACCAATCCGTAAAGCTAATAAATGAAATAAACTTGCTGATATGTTTTACATAAATATATTTAAAATAATTTTTAGTAGGAGATGAAACGGTTTTCAAAAATATCTTAAATCTTTGAATACAAGTTGGGGTTTAATATTAATAGAATAACTGGGGGGAAAATGAGATGCTAAATATATCAAGCAATATCCAGCGAATAATTATAGGTTTCAATATATTCACCCTTTAGGAGATGGTTAAAAATTACTTTTTGAACAAAATCTAAGCGTCATATATGATTCGCGGATGGAAAATGAAGTCAGTAGGATATAGTTAGGGTAGTAATTTGAGACGTTACATGTGACACCAGCTAACTCATCGTCAATTGAAAAACTCGAGTATAAAGATTCTTTGCATCCTAGAGAGAATTTGGACCCAGATCTTTTCAACTAATGAGCATCGTTGATACCAACTAAGCTACGGAAGCCCTTAATGTGACGGAAATCTGAGTTGGAGCTGTGAAGGGGAAAGGTATGAATTAACCAAACATAAATGAACAGATTACGAACGAAAGGGATCAAGAAGATGCTAGTGACTCTTCTTTGCTCTTTAAGCTGACATGCTTATTTATTTTTGTTAATTTAACAGATAGCAATGAACAGTGATTCGGCCAAGAAACTTGACTTTTTGAAAATCTCACATAATCGACGAATGTCAGGTATTGTTTGAATCAGGGCTATTTATTATTTTTGAATGATTTTTAAAGCTGAAATAATGGAATAAAACTTAAATGCTAGTCCAAACAATAGTCGTAAAATGGGATGAATGAAGAAGTGGGAGAGCGTTCAGTAGGTTTGTGACTGATTCTTGTGGATTCAAGTGAGATAATTCCTTTAAACAGTATTGTTAAAATTGCCTCAAAACGCTGACCAACATTGATCCACTCTCTAACTTCAATGCTACCAAACTTCGCGGCACTAGTGCGGGTGATAGGTTTTACCACCTTTTACATATGGGTTAATATAATACACGCAAAATCATCTTCGAGGATAAAATAGAATAGCATTACACAAAGCTTAAAAATTCATCAACGTCTAGGAACTCTGTAAAAGGTTTCACTAGTTTAGATTAGACTTATAAATAGACAACTACGGTCATAAGGTGAGAGTATTTTCTCTATTAATTGCGTTTAATTATGTATATATTGAAAAAGAAGAAATCTGTTTTTTTTTTGGTTTGTTTGTTTTTAAGAGATGGAGGTTATAGTTGTTGGGAAACACATTATGAGGACGGTTGTTTCAGAGCGAGCGAGAGAGAGAGAGAGAGAGAGGTAGATGGAATAAATTCGGAAGAAGAAGAAATGCAGGTTCGAGGAGTGTGTATTTATACTGAAAAGGAATACTGGACAACTACTGCTGCTTTTGTTTTAAGAGGTCCAACAGAAAATGGAGGAATTATGATTTTCAGTTCAGCGTCCATAAAAATACCTGGAGGAGAGACAGAGAGCTGAAACACTCCGTCTCTGAGATAGGAGGAGAAGATTGAAATAAATATAAATTTTTTACCAAATAAGACGAAGAGAAATTTGCATAAGGCAACAGAAGTTTGCATTGGCATCTTGCATTTCTCACCTTATTTTTTCAAGTTTGACTTGCGGTGTGTGTCCTTATTAGTTTTATTTGATTGTCACCGAGGATAGATAAAAATGAAAAGCATTTCACTATTGAATTGGAAAGGAAATTTATTTATTGTATTTTATTTTATTATTATTATTTTTTTTTTTTGATATGCCATTTTTCCAGACACACAATTTTCCACTTCTATGTATTTAAAAAAAAAAAAAAAAAAACTGATTTAGGTCAAATATTTATGTTTCCGTTGTCTTATGTATCCAATTTTCATAATGTAATGTTTATTGAAGTTACTTGACAATTCATGAAATAAACTCATGAAAGAATATTTATTTATTTTGAGATTGGGAAGGAGGTGTGAAGGTAAAATTTTCTTTCATGTATATCCTGCTCTCGGAGCATGTACTAATACAAATATTAGGAGCGATGAGACCTTGATCCACCTTTGCTACGAGTTGCCAAGGGATGTACCACCTTACCTCAGTTCTGAAGATATTTTCAGGCGCAAACTTTGTTGGATAAAGGATTAAACTAAATTTATTATACTCTAACCAAGTGCAAAATAAACTTCCAACAAATTTTTAGCTTTTAAATATTTAAGGAAAATCCTGAACTTCTCACACTCCTTACCCCAATAGGTATTTTAATAAAAAAAGTGATTAAAGGGTGAAAAATCCTTGTCAATTATTTTAATTTTGCTTTTATTTTTCTCATTAATTAATACTTTACAATGTAAGTTTATGAATATAAATAAATAAGATGATATAAAGTGGGTTTAATAGGTCGGAGATTTTTGATACAGAATGTTAGCCTACTAGTTTCGCCACTTGACTGGTGGCTTCGTCTGGGCAAGATAACTCTATACAAAACAGCTTAAAGAACAAAAACAGCTTAAATTACCAAAGGATGAAAAATATCAAATTCATATGAATTTGATATTTAATTCAATATAATTCAAAATATTCAATATAAAAAAAATATTCAATATAAATAAATATTATTTATAACCTATTTAGTAAAAATTAATAAAAATAAGCTTAAGATATGTTATGAAATATAATTTTAAAATCGATTTGACGTTTTATGAATTAGCTTCTACTGTTGACTGCTTTGGTTAATTCCATTTTCTTTCTTAATGATGTGGTTATTTGGTCTTTTGGATTTATTTTTTTCAAAATTCGACCATTTGTTATCCATTGTCAACATTCTCAAATGTTGACAATGGATAAAAGATGTCAACATTGTCACATTTGAGAATCATAGAGCGGAAACAGAGCATCTATGAGGAAGTGAAAAATAGACATTTTCGTTTTCGAAATAATTTTTGTCATATACGACAAAATATGTCTGCTGGTTGGTTGTAATTGCAGAAAGTAAGGCAATGAGCCCTGTACAGTATATTAAGTCTTTTGGTTACGTGTGTTCTGACCGTTTTACAGGATGAAGAACTCGAGCTTCCGGGAGCGAAAACACTTCTACCCATATGAGATCCACTAACTAATCCTCGGTTTCCAAATCCTTATGAATGTTTCTCTCGCAGACCAATTCAAATCCAGTTTGTTTGTTTGTTTGTTTTTTAACCAAAAAAGGACAACACCACGTAGTCGTTGCAATTGGCTTCGTGTTTTTTTTTTTTTTTCTTGAATAAAAGTGCATCTCGACTTTGACATCTTGATGGCCCTAGTCTGCAAATTATACTTTTCGATTATCATCAATTGCTTTTTCTTCTTGGAAGAAAGAGTAAGCAGTCTAAAGTGGAGTTTAGACTTACTCCAGACTTTCGCTGGAAAATAGGAGCAAATTTACCATTCGGTTCTGTCGTAAATAGCGGTATGAGTTCTTCGTTTATTTTGTTCAAAATTAACCGCAGTTAAAGTGTACAGGTGTAGTTAAAAAGTTCATTCAGTTGATAGATGTGAGCAAGAATACGACTATCAAAACATTCTCGCTGTCTCTTCAGATTCCTAATAGATAACTTTTCTTCTGTTCCTCGCATCACTTGCATATGCAGGAACTGATAATGAGTTAGCCGGCTTCATATACAGCTGACAGGATTTTCCTCGCTCGCACGAAACTCGAGTTTTCCATCCCGCAAAACAAACAAACCGACTAATAAAATACACAGTTAATAGACATAATATGTGGTCTTTTAGCGTTAGTTGTTCCTGCTGTAATCCCATATAATAGCAATAGAACATCCAGAAGGAGGCTGTAAGATAACCTGACCATATACACCCTTTCCTAAGTCACAATGAGTTAAAAAATAAATAAATAAAAATAAAAAAACGAAATTTATACGATTTTTACATAAGTGTTATAATAGAAAAGGGAAGAAGCAAATTGTATTACTGAGCAAAAGATACGCGTACAAATCCAATAAACATTCACAATCGCTTTTCCTCCTTTGAAAACTAAAATATGAATCTCTTGTTCATATACAAGGCAATAATAAAGTATTGCCTCGTTTTATAATTAGACTTTTAAGAGTTCATTTACCTAAAAAGAAAACAATTTCAAAAGTCTCTTCGTCAGTAAGGCATTTTTTTTTATTTTGTTGAGCATAACAAACAGAATTACACATTAACAGTTTGCGCCATGCATTCCTTTGAATTATTATTTATGTTAGTTTTTGAGCGTGTACTCGCGTTTTAAGCAAAATAAAAGAAAAAAAAGGATGATGTTAAAGATCCATAGAATCACGTGACTACAATGTTCAACTCCATCTCTCACCGAACCGCTGAAGGGTAACCTTGGAAAGCGATCTTCTAGTAAAGGATGGAGTTCATTCGTCCAAATCGGCAGCATTTCTCACTACAGGAAGAAGAAATCGTTGAAGAATTAACATGGTCAGTATTGTGACCGCTTTCGATCCCTGGGGACACTTTGTTTACACCACTTCTATTTCCGGAGACTGTCCGGCTAGAATTGTCCGCAAATGGATGACATCAGTTCCTACCAGTTGTTAGTGACATTACTCCTTTATTTCCCGTTCCTGTGAGTTGGTCAACCCCAACGGATACTTTCTGGACATTGTATTTGCTTATTGGTTGGTTGGTTCGTTTGTTTGTTTTCGGAATCGCAACAGAATCATATGCTGCAGGAAACTACAGAAGGCTCGGTGGAAGTTTTCGACAAAACATTTTTTTTTTTTTAATCAGTGAAATGCATTTATGTTGCCAAGAAACGTTCGTTCTATTAATTTATAGTTTGTGTATCGGCTTTAATATAACAATCTTAGAAATCGTTTTAATTTTATTTTGTAGGTACAGTCGTATTTGTTGCAGCTACGCACGTGTAGACTTCGAATCTTATTATTTTTTTAATCAGTAATGAAATACAGTATTCATTAAAATAAAAACTCACTGAATCCTAATAAGACTTTAGAGAAATAAATACCGATTTCTATTTCACTTCAAGTCAAAACCAAGATTCAAACTGATTCAAATGGAAGAAGGAAGATCACCCCCTACATTGTTACCAAGTTATCCTTTCCTTTTGAATACCAAACTTAACGATGTGTGTGTGTGTGTGTGTGTGTGTGTGTGTGTGTGTGTGTGTGTGTGTGTGTGTGTGTGTGTGTGTGTGTGTGTGTGTGTGTGTGTGTGTGTGTGTGTGTGTGTGTGTGTGTGTGTGTGTGTGTGTGTGTGTGTGTGTTGTTTGTTTGTTTACAGCAAGGAAGTCACGCACGCATGAATAACTAATGATCTTCATCCGGTCCTTGATAATATATCAAGAAGTCCGTTTAAAAACATATGAAGTTCAGTAACGCATGTATTCAAAAGCAATCATAGCCTTAAATTGTATATAATTATGCTAAACACGCGCCATCATCCAGTCTCAGAATTATTTGTAATTTGTATATTTTAGATTATAAATTGAATTGCATTGGTGACATACATCAGCAAGCAAACATTTTCTATTTTTTTTTTTTTTTATGTGAATGGACTAAGCCTTATAAAATCCGGAACTTACTTTGAATTAGCTTGAAAAAAGTTCATGCATGGAACTTTTTCAAGTCACTTCAAGCCTTGAATAAGCAGCGTGGTAGTCTCACACCGGGCAATGAAAATCATTTACCATCCATTGACATTCACAAACATCAAAGTACATGGTTGGATTCCACCTATACTCTCTTCGGTGCAAGGGTATACCTATCCACTCAACGAAGCTAAGCTGGGAAGGAGTAAAAACTAGAATTCGGTTTGTAACAGAACATGAATAAAACTAGCAACAGAAGAGAGTATCAAAGGATCGTGTTCACTGTACTTTTTAACTGAAATCCCCTATTCAAGTTAAAAATGTTGCAAGTACTGTACAGCTAATTTTGACATCTTCTAATAAATATTTTTAATCATTCCAAGAATACGAGGTTTTTCTTTTTTTCTTATGCAATTATGTACATCCTCTCGTTGCCAATTTTTGATATTATGTAGATCCAGTTGACAATTTTCTTTAGATATATATCTCTCGTTGCCGATTTTTGATATGGACGAAAAGGTCCTCGACCATCTTTGCATTTGTAATTCTCCCATCTCGCCTAAATTCGAAAAGACTGATGCTAGTTTAACTTTCACTATCAGGCAAAAGCAGTCAAATGATTACCAATCAAAAGGCTTCAGTGTCTCATCTAAAATTCCAAAATGCGACTCCTGATTTAGATTCGTATATTGCGTTTCAGTAGAGTGCATTTTATAGTTACACTATATTTAAAAGCAACGTGTGGATCTGCCACTGTGGTATTGTGAATTTGAATTATCAAAAAAAAAAAAAAAAAATCCAAGTCATTTAAAGATCCAAGGATCTTTAATTTCCGCTCTAATAATTAAAATATTTTACTTACACCCAATAAAAAAAAAAAAAACATTACTGGCTTAAACTGTCCGAAAATATCGATTAAAAAGGGTATTCCGTTAAAATATTAAATCGGACATTTTGTAGTTTTCCAAGCGTAAAAATACACACAGTTGGCAAGCAGGAGACTTCAGAATGGATTAAATGTCTTATCTTAGCATTAATCAGTTTTTGGGTTGTTTTTTTTTTTTTTGCTTATAAAGCAAAGTTACATGGCTGTGACAGTCCGTTTAGCCAAACAAGTTAAGTGGACGTGAGTTTTTTATTTATATGACTCCAACGCAAGAATGGTTGTAAACTTATAGTACATACTATAGGCGGGATAAGAATGAATTTTTTTTCTATTTTATTAATTATGCATATATAATAAGCTGAATTCATACCTTTGACTGATTTTTCCAACTTCAAATGTGAAGGGATATCAAGAGCACTTGCTAATTGCAGATCTATTTTGTTAAAGTGCTACACGATCATTATTGTGTGAAATTGAGTTCGTTTATTTAAATATGAAAACATCGTTAAGACTACGGATTGTAATTGTTATGGTCTCGATAGCTTGAGAACGGAGCAAACAAAATTTCACACAGAAATGAAGTCGTGAAATCAAATCATTGTTTTGTGTTTATTTCTACAAAATGGAGAACAAAGAAAGATGGTTCCTTTGGACTGGATAAAGCTTAAGACATTTCTGTTGCATTACAGCTAGGGATTCGTTTCTTATTCCCTCTAGGGTTGTTTATATTTTGATATGACTCCTACCCACAAAAGATTGTAAACCTACAGCACATCTATGCAAATCGTCATCCATTGCGAAACTATGCAAAGTAGTTTCGCAATGGATGACGAAGAGTTTCTAAATTGCTCCACTTTTCCTAAATTTTTGGAAAGTAAAAATTGACAATAACTTTTTCGCATCATACTAATTTACTTGACTCTTATTTTCAAAGTTCATAAAGGATAGACTGACGCTTATTTAAAAAAAGGTACAAGAATTGTCCTTTGATGATGTGTGACGAATGAATATGAATAGTTTGAAAGCCCACACACCAGATAGTCGCATGAGATGTACGTAAATTAGAAATATGTGCGTCCAATGTTTCATTGTAGGCGCTTTCTCAGTATGAAGATATTTAACAACTGTTACCTTATCAACAGAAGACTACGTTCATGATGAAAGATTAAGATCATCACTGCTCAAGGAGTGACCCTACCTCGATGTAGTGAAGTGGCTCATCTCACAGACACATTAAAATGTATTTTGTTCTTTAATTAAAGTGATATTTTTTTTAAATCAAAAATGCTTAACAGTTTCTCTTCAAAGTATAAATATGAAGTTTCATCAATATCAGTTCATCTCGATTTGTTTCGTGCATAAGCAGACGAACACGAAGGAACCAATAGGAGCTGATAGTTGTTCTATGTAAAATCACATCGTACAAGAATCAGAAATTCGGAAGTAAGCAACTCAAAATACGTAAGCTCATAGTAGCTAAGGAAACTGAAGCCACTAGTCCTAGTTTAATTCCTCCAACATGATATGGATTTCTATGAGTTCGCGATACATCTGGGATTTCAACTGATTATTACAAGCTGGATTCCTGGCAGAAATGTATGCGGATAACATTGTAGTCTTCACTTTAAAGGATGGTTTATATCAATCTCTTTGGCATTGAACATGAGTTATCCAATTCTACAGTATCATCATTAGTTCAGTTGTCATCAATTGCATTTCGCGCGCGCGTGTGTGTGTGTGTGTGTGTGTGTGTGTGTGTGTGTGTGTGTGTGTGTGTGTGTGTGTGTGTGTGTGTGTGTGTGTGTGTGTGTGTGTGTGTGTGTGTGTGTGTGTGTGTGTGTGTGTGTGTGTGTGTGTGTGTGTGTGTGTGTGAGAGAGAGAGAGAGAGAGAGAGAGAGATTAACTACTCCTAAGAATATATTTCATCATTTTCAATTTAAAGTTTCGTAGTATTGAAAACATTCAATTTATATACATTTAAAAGCCCCCAGACGGAGTTTAAAGAAACGTCAATCACAACGATCAAAATGTGGAGAAAACATACTATAATACATAACGAATGGGATTCGTATTGAGAAATATTCGATATGATGCGAGAAAAATTATATCATCAATTTCATAACAATAAATCTTCTCGCTTAATACAGTAGTACTGCAATATCCTCTAAACACGGGACTTCAATTTCCATTAAGTTGCATAGTTCTTTCAAACAGCTGAAAAAGATTTTGTCTACTTCGACCAGACCAGATCTCTGACACGTCAAATAATACGAATTCAAAATCATCGAATATATGAAGACTCAAGTATTGGATCATTTTTGAAACTGTTTTACTGCATCAAGCAAGAAGACAACTTTCTTTTTTTTTCACTGTGCTGTTTCTTTTGTAGTTGTAATTATACTTAGAAATGATTTCCATATTTTCTGTTATCTTCTCTGCTTGCTATGCGCTAACAATAATCCGTTTCTGATAACTGTCACATTAGGTTATCCTATCTAGAAATGGAATTTTGGAATAAGAATGGTCATCCCAGTATGTAGGACTTTGCTAAAATGCTTAAACTAACCGAAAACAACCGCGAAGGTTGGAAGGTTTCGTCATAAAATAGTTCACTGATAATTTCTAAGTTAAACTGTTTTTAAGCATTTGTCGGCCTGGTTGGTTCACTAGGAAGTGTATCCGTTCTCTTCAAAGAGGTAGCGGGTTCGAATCCTGCCATGGACATAGATGTTTGTGATTGTCTTTAGAGGATAGATTGGTCTCTAGAGCAAGATTTCCGGAACAGATAAAAATGAATAAAAAAAAAATAGAAAAATTATTTTAAAAAATACTAACAAAATCCTTAATATTTCTCCCAAGGTACTATTAGGTTTACAACTTTTCATGGGAGCGAGTCACACTAAAAAAAAAAAAAATGCAAATCGAAACTGTATACGGAAAAATGCAATAATTGCACAGGATGGTACTCTGGTAATCAGAACGGTTGAGAGCGAACTCAGGAAAACAAATAATAATTTTTTGAGTCGTAGCTTGAGTTACAAACCATCATATAACTAGGAAGTAGGTTATATTATGAAATGTATAACGTTGCAGCCTCTTTTACGATATTAAGACAAAGTACTTAACACCTGCTACTGGATAACTAAAAGCAAGAAGATAAGTGTAGGATTACGTTTTCGCTTGGGTGAGATGGATATCCTTAGGGAGCGATTAATATTAACTCTATTTCTTAATAAACACACGCAAGATTATGTTCACGAGGCGTGATTTTTTTTTTTTTTTCATGTGACTCCCGCGTGAAATGCTGTAAACCTATTTTTTTTTTTTAGTACAGTGGTTAGGAAAAGGATTTTTTTTTTAAATTATTCATTTATGTTTTAATATAAACCCAGAAACTTTCTTCTAAGGAACAAAACATGAAACTTTTTCAAGCGGTGATCACACATCTGACGATGAAATATTTATTTCCCACTTGAAAAAAAAAAAAAACACTCGGATTGTTGGGTGGAGAGGGGATACACAAATCGTTTGGCCAACAATGCAGGCTAAATATCTCTAAGGAGAGATGGACAACCCCAAAAAGTATTTTTGTCTACTTACTTTTCTTTTCGGAATTTCTGAAAAAAAATTAAACTGGGCAATAATTTTTTCTTGCTGAAAATAAATTCATTCGCTCTCGTATTGTTCAAAGGCAGGATAACTCGGGATCGGTTCGCTTGAAATGATATTTTGATAGCATTTAATGAGAATAACGAGTAAAATTCATATTAGTGCACAAACTTTTTATTAATAAAAAATAAAATAAAAAAGATACAAATAGTTAGCAACTGCTATTAGGATTGAACTTTGTCTGAAGTTCATTATCAAAATTGTCTCTCATTGATTAAAAAAAAGTGCATGAACAAAGTTTGCAACCTAATTTTCTTACGAACCTTAAAAAACTTGACCAAGATATGAACATCCTTGCTTAAGGAAAATGAAACATGCTGCCGGCGAATTTGGGCTCTTGGTGACCTCACTTTCGCTCCTCACCTGATGACACGCACTCTTTTATTGTATGATCTAAGGGTAAACATAAAAAAATTAGCTTACGTTTATAAGATACAAAAAAAAAAAAAAACCTTTACGAAAAATGTTTGTTACGAGTTATCATTCTATTCTTTCACTTTACTATAACCATCTATTTACTTATCTTCACGCTAGATGGCAGGACTAGTTCATATGCTAAAACATACAAGGAATTCTGAGATGAATGACGTAGAAATGGTAAGCAAAATTTATCTCAGTTGGTTTATAACTATGTTGAAACATTCAAAATTTCTTTGCTGGTTGCTAAGGATTACGCAATCAGTTAAGAATTGTTAAGATTTGCTTTAATAGAGAAATCTTAAGCTTGCCGTTTTCCAAAAATTTGTTTTAAGCTACCTTTATTTATTTATTATTTGGAAAAAAGAAAGAAATCTCAACATACACTTTTTTTAGATATTTTTATTACAAATTCATCAAAAGTAGAGTTTAAGATATTTCTTTAATATTATTTTTACAGCTAATGAAAATGAATTAGTTGATCATGTAATAGATGTGACAAATTTACCCTTCTGAAAGAAATTCGGAATTTTCTCCCCGAAAACAAAGTAATTTATAGACACAAAACCCTTGATGGCTTAGCTACCTCAGTTAAGTGTCCTACATGGCCAATGGGTTTACCTGAAAACTTTTAGCACTTAAACTATGAGAGATGAGCACTTATGTACTGCTGAAATGTAACGAATCTCTCTCTTTATCCCAGCAGTTACACGCTAACGTGCAATTACTGTGATAATGTATAACAACATTCATTATCACGACAACTGCACTCAGGCCATGAGACACCCAATTTGACAGACTAGAAAATGGAGTCATTTACTCCACTTTCTATTTACTATTCTGTTTCTGTTTACATATTCTGTTACAATAATACTCTTGCTTCGTAACATAAATAACAAAAGTGTGCTATTATCACTTTATAATTTTTCACTAATACATGGTGAAAACCAAATATGGTCAGAATTAATTTCAAAAAGTGTCTTTCTTTCTTTCTCGCCTCCCACCCCTTGCGGTGTTTGTTCAGAAAGCTTAACTTTTAAATTAGTGGAATGCAGTTGTCATTCAATAAATATAATCTACCGTAATATGCTTTGAATAGTAATGATAACCATATTTTTTACTGAAAGAATGGCGTTTCTTCTCTTTCTTTCTTTCTTTTTTTTCTCATTTTATGCGATCTTTATAAATTTGGATGAACCGATCTCAAACTTGATTTCAGAACTTCTGTATCACCAATCGATGTTAAGAAAAAAGTAAAATAAAGTTTTTTTTATGAAGATAAAATCTTAATTAAAACTGAAACATTATTATTATAAAAGTAGACAATCATTTATTTAGTTATTTCGCAGATGTTTTCCTTTTGTAAATTCCTTCTGCAATTTACTTTTAAAAAAAAGGGAGATGGGGGGGAAGACATCACAGTGGAATTTCTTCTTTCTTGGAACCTTTTCAGTGGCGGTCATGTTCTAGTGCAGTGCTTCCCCAAACTTATGGATGTCAAGGCCCCCTTTGGAAAAATTAAAAGATTTCACGGCCCCAATCGGGAAAAAAAAATCATAATACAGACATATATTATAATAATATTTATTGTATTTATATTCAATACAAAACATACACACCAAGTGTATTTCTTTTCCGCGCATCGCCGCACCTGTGTACACTAGCAATGGAACATTCATTTAAAGTGCGAAAAACTTGGCCGTTTTAAATGAGCGCGAGATTTTGAGTTTGAAAGGTTTTTTTTTGTGTTTCTTATCAATACCTTTTGAAATGAAACTTATATGAATAAGTTTCATTTCAAAAGGTATTGAAATTGATATTCATTAAGCGTCGAAATACGCAGGAAGCAAAATTCGTGAACTAACACCAATGTGTGATTTTTTCCATTAAAATATAAAAAAATAACATAAAAGAAATAATAAAAATTAAATACGTTTCTTTTAAGATAAAAAATATCTACTTAGTCTTAAAACATTTTAAATTTGTTTTCATTATTTCACGGCCTCCCTCAACAAAACCTACGGCTTACAGTTTGGGAAGCGCTGTTCTGGTGGAATCTTCCACTATTGTCATGACTTATCTCTCTAAAGTTGGTTGAGAATTACAGCCCATGGATTAATAATAGCGCTTGTTCTTCCCTGAATACGTCAAGGACTCACTGCCGGAGGCCGATTCTGACCATTGTTTACACGATATCTCTAACACCTCTCCTTAAACTGATTCAATGAAAAAACCCTGACAATCACTTCAGATAACTCACCCCTCATTCACCACCCTTCTAGCAAAAATCTGAATTTTACATTCCTACTTTTACTCAACTTCCAGCGATGACTTATTCTTTCCCTTCCTACCATATATTGAAAAAATTTCCATACACCCATTCTATAAAACCCTTTTAGAAACTTATCTGTTTCTATCACACCTTCTCTCTTCCGTCTATCAACTAATTTTTGTAGTCCACAAATCTTCAAATTTATCCTCATTCCACAGACTTAAATCATCTTGGTCAAGCGGCTCCGAATCCTCTCAACCGCCTCCATATCCCATAGAAACCTAGCCGAACCTAGCCAATCTGAGCACAGTAGTAGTCCAGATGCAGACGTATCAAAGCCTTGTAAAGAGGGATAAAGACTTCTTTGTCCCTACTAGTCAGTTATGAAGCAGGAAGAAAAGCAAGTGATAGCTATGCTGTTTCGGTTATTTTTGCAATACGACTTCGGAAGTTCAGTTCCATGTCAACCACGACTACCAAATTCTTGGCCTCATCAATTTTCAGAGGCAATATTCCCATCAACATAATATCAGATTGAAATCTTTTCGATTCAAAGTGAGTAACTTTACATTTTACCATATTGAAAGAAAATCCATTATCCTTTGATCGCAATGTAAGCTTGTTCAAGTTATCCCGAAAGATCTCTATATTTCTTTTATTTACTATTGCCTTCTCCAACTTAGCATCATCAGTGAATGACGTCACATTTCAGTATTGGACAAGATTATAGCCATTTAGAGAAGTTCTTTGCCTTTATACTTTTTTTTTTGTATCACTTGTCGCTGATACCCAAGATTCGAAGAAAATATACCAGCTGCACAATCTTTCAAATATAATGTAGATAATATTAATAATACAGGCGAGATAAAGGTCAGATAAGCCGGGAACAGTCCTCTGAAGACCAAATGGATTTCTTCTTGCCCCCTCTTGCCTATAAATAAGTATGGTGTGGTCACACCTACTGTGAAAATCATCTACCGCTTACAGACACACACACAACATCTCGACCACTGGGGGATTCAAACCAACAACCTGTTGACTGCAAAGCAGAGACACTGTTTACTCTGCGATCATAGCCAGCCACGATAAAAATAAAAACTTTTTTTTTTCCTTATTATAAAAGGGAAAAAGTCAAATAAACTTGTTTAGTGATTGGTTAAAGTCTGGGATGTAGCCGTAATACAGCGTTCGCTTTGCAGACGAAAGGCTCCCGGGTTTAATCCCTGTCATCTGCAACTTTCTTCTTATTATTTCCCCATGTACATATTAATTTCCTGTAGGATTTGAACCCACTATTTGAACTGAAAAAATAAATAACAATAAAACTGGTTCTAATATTTGCGGATTTTCAAGTTGTATATAACTTGTTAATGTAAGTGAGAGTCAAGGCCATTGGTTCTTCTTAAATATTATTACATCCAGAATTGATTTTAAATTTTCAGTTCATTGACACGAACTGACAGAAAAGCGAACTGTTTCAACATCACACCATCAAGCCTGGAAGACATTCAAAAGTCTGTACAATCACATAAAACATGATACACCAAGCAGAAAATTATTCGTATTAAGGATCTAAGTGGCGTCATATTTACGTGCGATGAATACTAAATTTAAATAAGAAAGGGGCACGCACATAATTTCAGCTTAAATTGTGTATTACTAAACTTTTGCAACCGCATGCTTCTAAAGATTTCCTTCTGGCGATTTCCTTTCGAGAAAATACATGATGATCTATTGCCAAAGATGTCATGAATATTTGTTGTTTAGAACTTAACTAGAATGCTATTTTCGGATTAGGTACATGTAAAATTATCTACTCTTTACAAGTTTATTTCATAAATAATTATGGTAAGTCCACTTTTCCAACAATTGAAATGCACTCCCTCTCTTTTGCGGCTGTTTCTTTTACTGTTTTTTATACCTTTTTTTAATTTATACGTATCAGTTGGCTGAATAGCAGACGATAATGTTTAATGTGCAATTCTTAATTGCATATTAAACATTATCTACTACTTGATGTTTAGTCTAACGAAGGTAAAGTTTACTATTAATAAAAGTGCATACTGTATTGGTAATTTTAAGGGAAAAATTGTTATTATATATTTATTTGAGGACGAAAAAATAGAGAACACGAATGAGTTTAACGAAATTTCTTTTTTTTTCCCCCTTCTTTTTCGTTTTTGTTTTCTTTATTTATATGTGAATCGCATCCACGAAACTTTGTGAACCTATAACTCATTAATACCTACCTTGGGCAGATCAGGGTGTTAGATAAGCAAGAAATGGTTTTATATTTGGTCTTCAAATTCATTTTCGATGCGATGAAATTCATTTTCCAGCTAACGATTATCGTCAACATTCATGACAGAATGAAATCCTATTGTTCTAAGAAGCACTCTGCCAAACTAAGCCAATTTTAACAGATTTCGGTAAAAGTTTTTGTTTGCTTTTATTGTATACAATGTATTAAACGTTGGAATTTAATTATATTCATGTGTTATGGTAACGATGATTAACTTAGCTATCACTGCCTATTTTCCCCATTTAGAATGAAAACTATATAGCTTTTTTCCATCTAAAAATTGAAAAAAAAATAGGAGGTTCCTTGGAAAAATATTTTATCACGTATTTAATTCAAACAAGTTCTTATTTAATTCAATTGCTACACACTAGCCATACATTAGTACTGGTAGGATCGCGTCAGAGCAACCAGTCTTCTTTTTTCAAACATTAGGAAAAGTGTTGTTTGGATTTAATTTGTTACCCTGCTGATATTTCTTTTAATCTACATAGTTAAGTAAACTCCAAATGGGAATGGTATAATGCAAGAGTATATAATTCAGGTTAATCTATCCTTAACCTGACTTTGGCTATATTCTTTCACCTAGTTTGGTGATAGAAAACTATCTAATCTACTTAGAGGATTTTTATGGCCAAGACCTGCCAAGTATCTTTGGATTTAGTAATTTTAAAATAAGATGGTTAATCATATGATTAAATATATAGTTTTGTCGCTTATGTTCTCATGACCGGTTTGCCTGGTTGCTAGATGAAAATTCCGTGTGAGACTGGCTAACTCACTTTCAACTAAAATGTCCTCATAAAAGTTCTTCGCGTCCTAGATGAGATCCAAATCAGGTCTTTCTAAGCAAAGATCTCTGGTGAAACTAAATTGTGTTTCGGCGATTCTGTCTCATTAGGATTGAGGGATATTATCAGATTAAATGATTTGTATTTGTGAAATGCATGGCCCATAAGATGTTGTTGTCAGAGACACGTGGTTGGTGGGTATTGTTTTCTTCAATGTATTATGCTACCTTTCATAGGTGACAAAACTCCACAATGAACTTACTCGTTGAGACTGTCAGGTAACATTAAGAGATTTATCTGCTATTCAGATTCATAAGGGAATTACAGGAGAAAAAAAAAAGTATGCCTCTCAACCTACAAAAGGTTTATGTCAACCTATAGTATATTCATACAGTGAATGTGTTAAGGAACTGTTTCTATTTTTTTAATTAATTTTATTATTTTTTAGAATTTTTTTATTTTTTTTTATATAGAAATCCTATTCTAAATACCAAACTTTTTTGAGTCACTTCAAACCCCCCGATAAGCGGGCCGATGGTCTCACATCGGGCGATTAAATTCATCTTCCACCTAAAGACAATCACCAACATCCATACTGAGGACGGGATGCGAACCCTCGACCTGTTGGCTAGATAGCGGATTAAACCACTCGGTTAACCAGGTCAGTAATAATGTATTGCTGTTCTTATATTCCTATCTCATCATGAATGAGATAGGAGTATCAGGCAAATGCAGTTAAATTTGGATGGATAGTAGGATTTAATTAACTTAATTGCATTTGTAATTTGTTTCTTCTGCTAAGCAAATAATGACAATTAACATCGTTAATTTGACAAACGCCTTCGTAGCTCAACTGAAAGAAAAAAAAAAAAAGAAACTACACACGACTGTTCACTAAAATCGAATCATGTCAAGTAACGGCTGATTTCTCACCTGGCCTTTTCTCCAATGATGAGTACATTCCGCTTTGCGAGAGAGGCGGTGTTTTCTACTTCTCTCTCTCTCTCTCTCTCTCTCTCTCTCTTAGAAACTCAGAATTGTTCTTTCCACCAAATGACTAACAAAATCTTTGCAGTAAAAGTCATTACTGCAAGGCTTTGTCATTCAGTCGTTCTGAGTTGTATCGAAGCTTCAAACCTTATAACTGTAACAATGACAAAGGAATTTAAAATTATTCATTTTAAAAGTCTGCAGTTTCTTTATAAACTTTATATTTTTTATAAATTATTTATTTATTAGACATTTTTATTGGCCTAATTAGCCTAGTTGTTGTTTTTATTAGCTTATTTTTTTAAATAAAATTAGGCTATGAATAACAATGAATTTTACCGTCACACAAGCATTAAAAAATAATCGTTGCCAAACGAAGTTGGGAAAGGAAAATTGAAGTTTTGTCATTAGAAACGGAGGGGAACAGCAGAGTGAAGTCTGCTTCAATTATGAGATTACCGCTAGCAACCCACAGTTTTCCACAACTGAAATAAATGCTTTGTATCGTTATTAACGGATCGTTTATTTGGAGTCATATACCCTGATTTGTCAATGTCGTTTCTTTGACTAAAGAAAATCGACATCCCTTTCATACCACTAGCAAAATTGCGAAGTTCTCTAATCGTTTTTTTTTTTTTTTTTTTATTTCCAGAATCACTTCGAACATATTTTCCGAATTACAGAAATACTTAATATCGTAAATCTGTCAAATTGCAGCCATACAGCTTATTTCTTCTTGACGATGACCTCTACAGTGTTATTAATGACGGACGGATAAAAAAAAGAGCTAAAAAATGTAAGTCAAATTATTTTACATTTTTGAATTTTATCAGTTTAACAATATTGCATTGAATGCAGTATGAACAGGGATACAATCTTTTTGCTTTTAGAAAATCGGTTTTCTCTGCGCGCGAGTGCACACACGCACACACACACAGACAAAAAAAAAAAAAAACTGCCCTAAAACTAAGTGAAAAAATACACCTATGCTTGGTGTCCTGATTGTCTCCACAGTTACCCATAAACAATGCAATAAAAAAAAAATACTAGTGCTTCAGTTCTAGTGAAATACAAACTTGCTGCATTTCTGCATTAAAAATGCAATAAATAAATCAATAAAAAATCTTCCCCCTACACTTACCTTATGAAAGACGCTATTCACTCCAGAAATTATTTTACTTGTGATTATTTATTGGTTTAGCTGATTGAATAGCCTCTTTTCTATAGAATTATACTGCGACAAATGTTTCAGAATATGTTTAGCGAGTAGGCGATTGTCACCATTCCGGTATGAGACCATCATCTTGCTTACTGGAGACCTGAAGTGGCTTTAAAAGAACATGCTTGGTCTTTAGTCCAAATTTTCGGGGTTATCTGGTTCTTATAAGTTGGTAATTATAGATTCTGACTTTATTATGCTTGGTGTTGGTTTTCCAAAATAAATAAATAAACAAAAAATAAATTTAAGGTTGAATTAATTAATTTACATAATTCAAGGAACCGTTGGATTAATTATAATAACAAAAAAAAAAAAATTATTGAGTCCTTAAACGCTGGTTGAATATTTTCAATTAGAGCTATAATGTTCTAAGGGACCTTCGGGCAGCATCTATTCCGCGGTAGATTCTTATGAAGCCCTCAATTAGAGATCACGATTGCAATCAATCTTCGCACGCTAATAAATACGTTCGGTTTTCGCACTTAATAACTGGAGTTCGCTATTAGATTTATATTTTCGTCTCAGAACTATCACGGCTTCGTAATGAATCACCTAAAAATGCAAAATATAACACTGCTATTATTTTAACTATTGTGCTAAATAAATAAAATAAATAAAAATAAACTAGCAATATCACTAATTTTGTACTTCAAACTTTCTTACGTCACTTTAGCTATCAATGTGTGTAGTACTTCGCTGCAATAGTCTTGAAGAAAACGAAAGACAACTATTTTCATATTTATTTATTAATTTTCATTATAAAATTTATAAGTATAAAAATTTATAATATTTTATAATATTGTATGATATTTTACATCATTGTTCAGCGTTACTATTTATAATTATTATTGGTGGCCCTGTAAAAGCTACACCATCACCAGAAGAGACCGTTATATGTTCGACTTTTGTTACCGACACTACAGGAACTTTTTCTAGTCCATTTTTCAGTCGGTTCTCAAGTTAGTGGAGCTTTGGATCAAGCAAATAAGGTTTTCCCCCTCCATAAACTGATTTTAACCCAGTTTATGGGGGCGGGGACTCGGAAACATCGGTCATAGAACTCATACTATTACAGACAACCATAAGAGTTTGTGCTTAGGAGCATCAGAGGGCATCAGTCGTTTTCCGTATTATGGTCCCAATACCTTAACATCCAATAGTATAATTATATAAAGAATCTCATGGATCTTTGGGATCCTGTTAGAATAATCAAGACATGAAACACAGGGAAATATGGTTTAACCTAAACTTTGTATTGAACATTGATTGCACAGGCTTTACTGAACCAATAACAGACTGAGCAACCAACTCAGAACACGTATCCACTTCCATTCGTTGCTACAGGATCTATACTTTTCCAAAGTACTTAATTAGTTGCTATAATAAATCGAAGCATTGAAAAAAGTCGGCTAGACTAGTATTCCATCATTTTCTTCTCTTCTTCCGAACTTAGCAAATAAAAGTATACAACATCCTGATCTAGAAAGTAACCTAGAAAATATAATATGGTAACCTTCCATACACATGCGCTCTAATTCACTGTTTGAACCTTTAAAAAAAAATACGCTTTTGCCAAAATGTCATCATCTATGATCGCCGATATCGTCCATTTCATTTTTTATTACGCAATTTACTTATATTCGTTAACAAACAACTGAATACAAATATCTTATAATGGCGAAAAATTCTTGCTGCGTCATCATTATTTCTATTGAATACTTTCTACGACTATATTAGGTAATTACGAGTTATTATCGTAATTAAAAGGTGACACAACGTTTTGACAATGGCAGACGATGAAATTTTGGCAACAGAAGGACGTGATGTCATAGATTATAAAATGATGATGTCATGTCTGCTTCGAACTATAAAACTAAATTGTGGATTTGTATTATGTTGTACACAATTATGATTGTTGTTTTTGTCAATAACAGTTACTGTAAATTGGAGCCATTACTTATCTGGAAAAAAAGGTGTACGAAGATTTTGCTAAAGGGCTATACAAATGAATCTAGAATTTATGATCTGTTGAATGGAACTATCAATGATAAAAAAAAAAATCATTTACAAATTTAACATTTACTTCGAATCATTTACACTATTTTGGATAAGGAATATCTCCAAACTAAATTAAGTTCGAGTATTTTGACTTTTTTGTCTACGATATTCAAACCAAAATTCTACGTAAAATCAATTGTTGAATTCAAAACAAAGATTAAATCAAAAATGGGATCTTATAACGCTTAGGCCGTGCCATTTCGGTGTTTTAAACGATTAATCGAAACTGGATATGCGATTTTTTTTTCTAGTACCTACAGATCACCAATTTCGAACAAATGGAGAAATAAATATGGGCTGATCTGATTATTATGAGAAAGAGAAATAACAAAATTAGAAAATTAAGGGAAAAGAATGCGAAAAGAAAGAAAGAAAGTGGAAAAATAGAAAGAAGCGAAGAGAAAACGATAAGTCGGCACCGAAATAAACGTTCTCTTTTCTGTGCAACAGAACTGGAATGTGGTTAAGGTATTTTGCTTTCAGTTTTCTGAGAATCATTAAAGCGAGTAATTAGACTTCCTCGACTGTATCGAATCAAGAAATTCATGAAAGGAACTGATGATTTGCGCTATTTCTCCTAACGCCAGATAATTCTCTCTCTTTGACTTGCGATTATAGCGTTGCTACTTTGGAAGACCTTTCAGTGCCGCTGAAGTTCTCAAATTCTGCACAAGACGCAAGTTACTTGGATTCCTTCGCCTTCAATAGGATGACTTCCTCGGTTGCGAAGAACCATCTTAGCCATTTCAAGGAACACTAGTTGGTAATAAAGGGGTAGTTTAACGTTTTTTGTTTGCAGTTCTTTAGAACTGCAAACAAAGGACACTAAAGATATGAGGTGAAGTATATAATGTGTGTGTTCTTTGGTCGGTTTGTCCGTTTTCAAGGATAAAAACCGGAGTTTTTGTAAGAGAGCCGCGCAAACTTCAAACGAGACTCCTCCACCTGAAAAGCCTTATAAATCTCTTTTTCACATTACAGGATTCGAGATCAGATCGTCCAAAGACACGTTTCTCTCTCTCTCTCTCTCTAGCTACGGAAGCTCCCTAAATTTTCTTAAAAGAAAGAAAAAAAAAAACGTCTCATCCCCAATTCAAGAACTTCTGTTGGGATATCTTCGAATTTATTGATTACGTATTTCACTATCTGCTTTCGAATACTGAAATATTTGTGTGCAGCAGCACACAACAACGAAATTTTATGCTAAATTTCATTAACACATGCGTAAAAAAAGATTGTTTGCATTAGATTAGAAACGTACAGCATTTATTTCACTTTTGGATTTCAGATTAAAAAAAGGAAGAATACGGGAGAAACATTTCGTGAAACTTTCCCAATAATATGAAAAAATGAGAGAAATATTTATAGATACAAGTAAAATGAAAACAAAAGGAAGAAGAGAAAGTAAAAGAAGGAGAAGGAAGGAAAGAAGAGTAGATAAGATAGAAATAGAAAGACAGAGAAAAAAGTGGAAAGAAGGAAAGAAAGATGATGGAACAGAAAAAGAGAGAGTAAAGGAATAATACACGAAAATGACGCGCCCACACAGAGAGAGAGAGAGAGAGAGAGAACTGAAACAACGACGAAAAGAGACAAATAAGATAGAATTAAAGAGATTGCAGAGGAATTGAGAGACAAAAGAAAGAAGAGAGAGATGTGACTGAGCTTAGAAAGAACGAAAGAAAATAATGACAGATAGACAGACAGACAAAGAGACAGAGAGAGAGAGGGGGGTCACAGCATGACAGAGAACGAAGAATAAAGGAGGAAAGAGAGATAAAATGAGCAAAGAGAAAGAAATGGAAGGAACTGTAGAAGGAGAGAGAGGAGAACGATAGAGGTAGGAGAAAAAAATGGAAACAGAGAGAGAGAGAGAGAGAGAGAGAGAGAACAAAATAGAGGTAGGAGAAAACACATGAACAATAGATAGATATATAAACAGAGAGAGAGAATAAAACGATACAAAAAAGAGAAAAAAACAGAAAAGATAGAGAGAGAGAGAGAGAGAGAGAGAGAGAGAGAAAGGGTTTCCTTTGTCCAGCTTAGCAGTGGACATGAAATGACTTCCGTAATTAGCAGGGAAGCTTTATTATGGGAATGTACGTTACCTTCCTGCGTGCTACAGGACAACGTTTAATGGCTCACTCTGCATCACTAAGCCCAACCCTTCAACGAGAACAGCCTCACGTATTCCGCTGTGAGAATTACAAGTTCATCAAAGAGCGAGCGAGTGTCCAGTCCATAGCATCTGACGGAGGCGGTTACGACAGGAAGCGATAGCGATCTATGTTCGTTCTCTGGAGGTCATAAAAGTGAGTTTATTGCGGAAAAGCATTGAGATGTCGAATCCGCTGGAACGCCGAGGACTGCAGGCAGTTGTTGCTTTCTAGGTATAAACGCTGATTCAGATCTGACGATGCCGACTATCAAACGCTACTCGGAGGAAGTGTAGATCGCCGTTTTGCGGATCTGACTGTTAAGTGACGAGCAGGTGGGAGAGGAACTGGCCGGCACCGTAGCGTGTACGGAGCTCTAATTATACTCAACTGAACTATAATTTTGTGTGGAACACTCACAAGTTCCGCGCGGCTATAAAATTCATTGCAGCTGCTTAGTGGATGATAGAAGAGGAGACCGCATTCCTTCCTCCCTCCCTCCCTTCCTTGCACAGATGTCGTCTGTGACAGACAAAACTATTTCTTGTCTTCTCGCAGGAGGTACAACCATTCCGGATCACCACCCCATAATCTTTCGAAATGATTTGTTTATTATTGTGAGCGTGTGTTGCAAAACATATTCTCTAACTCACATGCACTTGTAGCTTACGCACGCACCACACACACACACACACACACACACACACACACACACACACACACACACACACACACACACACACACACACACGCTGTATTGCAGCTTGCCATATCTGTATTAATATAGCTGCTTAACGAACAAAATTATCAGGAAGATGGAAGGAGAATGATCAGTACTTGCAGGCATTCGTGATTACCAACCTTTTTTTTTTCTTAGTGAAATAATCCCTCATCGCCCTCTGCGTTGAGGGATTATTTCGTTCTTTATTTTAGTATATTTTTTTACATTTTAGTAAATAAATAAATAAAGATTTTACAGTTCCGTTCTGTTTCATCATAAGATTCAGTTTTACTTTTCTTTAATATTTCAGTTCCTTATTTTTCTGTTGTAATGATTTACTTTTAATTAAAAGTTTCAGTTGTGTGTGAACGACTATGATGTGGAAGCAAAATCATCATCACTTGACGGTAATACGAGAGCATCTTCTTGAGTTCGTATATTGCGTCTGTATGAGACTCAGTTCAAAAGGGAAAAAGCACATATGATCGGTCATGGAGTGTTGAATTTTTTGTGTCCGGGAGTTTCCTATTTAATGTCAAAGTTGTTTATTTACATTATATACTATCTACATTAAATAAACAATTATTAATAATAGTATATTTATTAGGCTGAATGCGGTAAGTAAACCATGCCATGGTAGTAGCAAAACCTGTAATGCAGCAGTGGAGTGCTCTAAAAAAACAGCTAGTTCATTATAGAAAACAGTATTGTAATCAACTAACCCTCCTAGTGTATTGCACTGCAGCCATAATTGTACGAGGTGTACTAATCCGTGGGAATTTGGGAAGCAGTTTTTCAGCTTTCCAGAGATGAATGCGCTTGAAGATGAGTGCTTGAACCCTCGCAGCGGCTTTCCTCTGTTTCAATTCTATTATAAATATGCTAGTAATAACGATATTATTGATATAATAATAATAATCACCACCACCATCACCATCATCATCATCATCATCATCATCATGCTTGTCAAGAATTTAGGCTTAGAGTGGCCTGTTCCGGCCTTAGAAGTTATCGTTGAATCTCTTTAAAGGACGTCCTGGTTTTCTTTTTCCTAATGGCTTGTACTTAAGGCTTGTTTTGGTAATCTTTCTGTTTTCATTCTTCGAACGTCTTCCATCCATTTATGTTTATATTTTTTAATTTTTTCTGTTACTGGTTCTTGGTTTAATTCTTTCATAATTTCTTCGTTTCTTTTGTGATCAAATAGAGTATACTTTGCAGTTTTTCTCATAAACTTCATTTCTGCTGTTGTTAATCTTTGTTTGTCTTTTTGTTTTGTTGTCCAGATTTCGCTTCCATACATTAAGACTGGTAGGGCTAATGTATTATACTGTATACTTTTTGTCTGGTTTGTTTTTGTACTAGGTTTGGATTAAATATAGAGTTAGTTACACCTATTAGTTTTAAATATTTCGCAATTTTTACGTTTATATCTTTTTCATTTTCTTTTATATCTTTTTAAATCAAAAGCCATAGTTTTTGATTTTTCTGTTGATATTATCTTACCATAATCCTTGGCAATCTCATTGAGATCTAAAATAGCTTTCTGTAAGTTATCTTCAGAATTTGCAATTATTATTTGGTCGTCGGCAAAAAGGAGAGTGTTTAAGTTCACTGTAGGAGAAAGTTTTAATTCCTTGATGTAAATTCTTATTCCATTTTATTATTATTTCATTTAGAATAATAAAGATAATAAAACAATAATAAAAATAGAAGGAAGGAGTACGTAGGCTAAGTTTCTGACTTTACATTAGTTCCTGACCTTTTTTTTTTTCGTAGTAAAAAAAAAAATGTCAGGAACTAATGTAAGGAGGTGATGAAAATTACTGCAATATTATAAGGACATATCACGACACTTTGATTGTAAATAGGTTTTATAAAGAGAATAAGATCAATTTTATAATATAAAGTCTTCTTCTTCTCATTTATTATTATTATTATTATTATTATTATTATTATTATTATTATTATTATTATTATTATTATTAATGCATGTAATTTATTTGAGACAATAAATCTTAAAAATTATTATCACTGCTGTTGTTATCGTTATTATTATTATCATATCATAAAAGTCAAAAAGGCTTCACTGACGATTTTGAAATTTCTTCTTTATTATTATTATTATTAATGGAGGAAACAGAAGTCTATATGGATAATAATTAACTTTTATTTAATCACTACGCCGATGATTCACTCTAGTCACTAATGAATCTCTTTAATGATTCATTAGTGATAAATAAATGTTAGTTAATTAATGTCCCAACATTTCTGCTCTTCCACTAAACATGGTAACGATCTGTTTATAAGTAACCATATCAGGTTACATTTTGAAATTGTTGTTGAATTCTTTTATTTAATATTGATTTAAATTTTACCTTAATTTTACTCAATGTTTACTGATATGAGATTCAGTCATAAACAATAAAAAATAATATATATATATATATATATATATATATATATATATTACTGTTTTCTTACGAAGTAAAAGTGTGAGACTTTTTTCTTTCACTTTCTAACTGGCACTAAATACGAGTATTTTTTTTTTCTTTTGGTATCTACAGGAAAGTGGAGCTCATGAAACATTTACAGGAAAGAGAAGCATTAGGAAGCATGTTGGCTACAACACAGAATGGGAAATCACACTTGGCAAGAGCCTATTGGTCTGCATTTGAATTGTAAAACGGAAGTTCTCACTTAGACAATTTTTAAATGTTTCCAAAAAAAAAAAAAAAAAAGGTTTAAGATAAATAGTAAAGATGGGCGAAGTCGGATTTGTTGGGGCGTGCTAGTGAAGAGACAACGATCACATTTTCTTTGGAGTCTTTTATCCCATCTGGCATTCTATTGAGTTCACTCCCTGCCTTTCCAGTTCTGTGTGCATTTATCTGTCGGCTGTCTTAGTTGAAATATTACTGAATTGCTTTCAATCTCAAAAAACCAACAGAACTTCGAACTTACAGGGAAAAGAATGATTGGACTCGCTTTAAAAGTGATATGCTATTAAAATAAATGCGACAATCAGAAACACGAATTCAAATATATATTCAAATGAGAATAAAGCAATACTAAAAAAATGCGATTTTCAATTATGTAGTGTTTACAATAATAAACTACTCCAATGTAATTAAGTGAAGTCAGCTTCTTGAATACAATAATTAGGATACAACCTAAGGCAACAAAAAAAGGACGGAAGTAATGTAGAAATATGTTTTACCTAGAAATGAACTTAGAAATCATTGCCATTTGTGGCGTATCCCTAAGAATTATAACAATATTAAATGGACAGCGTGATAAGATGTCAGACATTTAGAGTCCGGCTATCATTTTGTTGACCAAGCCAAGCATTTGGTTTGGAACTGAAAATCCTGACTTTGAATCTCCATAAGTTGGTTTTATCTCATAGTTACAGAACTACCTGGAACACCTGATTCGTACCCTTCCTTCTCTTTGCGTAGCTTCTTATAGCAAGTCATGGCAGCTGCTTTTCTACCATAGAACATCTGTAACTCGCTTTATGAAGCCTTTGATGTATTTAAATATCTTTAGTTGTCTATACTAATGACATTTTAATTTATATAATTAGTTTGAATTATTATGTGCTTGCATTATTGTTTATTATGTGTGTGTTTAGTCTGTACAGTCAATTTCCTTTCGTACTCTGACTTTGCTTTCATTACAACGTAAATTTTCTTGTCTGCGCTTTTTATATCCCATAATTCCTCGCATCCTTATCTTTTCGCAATATTCCTTCCACATTATCTTCTTTTGTATTTCTTGCTTAATTTGATTACACATCCATTTCACTCCAACCCTATTGTTCTTCGAACTATATGGAGACATTCAGATATTGCACCATTTAAAATATTTTTTTCTAATATACTTCTAAAATGTTTATATATTTAACTAAATATTTATTCTAATTGAAAAAAAATTGACTTCTTACGATTGGTATTAGGGTTACTTGAATGATATGTTTATTGATTAAAATATATTTTCAGATTTTGTGTTTGTATTAGGAAAATAATTTAAGTATTTATTATGATGCTATTATAAATAAATCATTTCGCTATTTATTTATAAGAGCATAATATCACCTTAAGCCAAGTTCACCTAAGTCGAATTATCTAACTCCGCGGCGAATTCTTCAAGTGGTGTTTCTAGAAATCAAATCCATGGCCCTGAACTTGTCCTTGGGAAAAAAAATTATTCATCCTCATAAAATATGAAATTACACGTAATACCTATTTTCTAACTGGCTGAACACTCGACGTCAGATTACAATAAGTGATGTAACAGAACTGCAAAAGTTCACAAAAGTGAACTGCAAAAGTTCACTTCCACCATTTATTTATTATGTGAAATTTATGTGAAATTATATGAGAAATTTAAATGAATTAAATTTGAATTGAAAGTGCTAAGATAAATTATTGTTGTTATTATTACGTGACGCCTACAAGGAGTCCAAGAATTCATGGCGATTTGAACCTGCAACCTGTTGGTCAGAGGGCTATATCCACTCGGCCAACCAGGCAAACAATTTGAAGGAAGAAGTAGAATGCTATGATTGAAGGAAAGAGAAAAGGTGTTATTTCTCAAACTGTTCTATTTTCGTCAATCCGCAAAGAGAGAGATACGAGCGCCCCCTTTTAGTGAACAGCCAGTTAAAGGATACCAACATCAATAAAGTAGGGCTGCATGCCTTCACTCCTGAAACAAGCGATCTCTCTCTCTCTCTCTCTCTCTCTCTCTCTCTCTCTCCAGTAACCAGTCTGTTCTCTGGTGGAGTAGTCTATGATTGATTACCCCACCTGGCTCGATGGATATTTAGCCGTGTGCTATCTCTTCTAACTGACCGGGACTGCAAAGGTTGTCTCTGTTTGAACATGAATACCCAAATGGTGGGCGTTCTTCTACCTTCAGACGCCCTTTTCTCTTATGCTTCCGTGTCATAAATCATCATCAGCGTCCGAGTGACACAAGTGGAAACTGCGGCGGGAGCCAACCATCTGCCGCACACTCTGATACATATCTGATACTGTGGCACGCGCTACAGTTGACCAGGTGACGCCCATTTTGTCGCGAAACACAATGTTGGCTAAGAGAACGGTTGAAGTTTTAGATGACCCGCACTTCAGCCGTTGTCAATTTCCTCAAGGTTATTTCCCTAAATGTAAGGAGAGGGTATGTGAAATCACAACTCTCTCTCTCTCTCTCTCTCTCTCTCTCTCTCTCTCTCTCTCTCTCTCTCTCTCTCTCTCTCTCTCTCTCTCTCTCTCTCTGTATCCTATTCAGGTTAGTCCCTTCTCTACTCACTCCCTGTCTCTTTTCTTATTTACCTCTATCTTCAGAATTTTCCTTCTTTACTATATTATTCTTTTTCTTCATCTGGACTTTCCATTTTTAGTGTTAATTATCAATTGTTTGTAGTCTCTCTCTTTCTCTCTCTCTCCTCTAAATATTAGTTTGTCTTTCTTTCCTTTATTTTTTGCTTCAGTCTTTACTTTTCTCCTTTTCATTGTATTATTATATTTCTTCATCTTGACTTCCAGTTTTGGCTGTTCTTATTGTTTGCCTTTGATTTGATTCCTACCCTCTCTTTCAGGTCGGATTGACTTAGGAAACATCACATCCCTTCTTACCTTACGAGGTCTTCCAGAATGAGAGAGTAGATTGTGAAATAAAGTGGTGAAGAAAATGAATTGTTTAAATGGACGAGAAGATGAAAAAAATTAATAAACTAATTATACAATAATAATGAAAAAAATGAAGACTGAAGTGCGTATAAGAAAAACAAATAAAGATAGGAGAAAAAAGGAATAAAGGAGAATTAAAGTAGAAAAACAATGGGAAAGTCAAAGCTAGAGGGAAGTAGTCTAATCAGAAAACTTGAAGAAACTGCATAAATAATAAATAAATAAAGAACGATTGATAGATAAAAAGAAATCCAAGATAAGGAGAGAGAGAGAATGCCATATTGCATTATGAGTAAAATAATAATAAGGGAAGAAAGAAATTCTAAAGAGAAGTCAGTGAAAGAAAATATAAAATAATGAAGAAAAGAAAAGGAGAAAGTGATTCAGAGAAGGATGAAATTTATATAAAGAGGGCTAATTGAAGATATTTCTCTAAGCAACTTCATTCTTCGTGTTCATATACAAATGTCATATTGCATTATTATGAATTGATTTGCCTATTATTATTATTATTATTATTATTATTATTATTATTATTATTATTATTATTATTATTATTATTATATATTTTATATAAATATAAACGCGTTTATATAATATATATTAAAGATACCAAGCAATTTTATAAGCTAGGTTTTAATCTTTTTTCACAAGTAGGCAAACAGACAAGTAAGTCATGTTTGCACCTGCACGTAGTGCAAGTCTGAGGCAACTCGTGGTAAAGGTGGATTAAGTTCCGATCACTTTCCTTAGTATTTTTTCCTAATGCAAAGCACATCCCCTTGCGGAGATGTATGATGCTATGCATTAATATGTCATGTGATGTGCTTTACATTAGGGGAAAATACTAAGGAAAGTGATCGGTACTTAATCCACCTTTACCACGAGTTGTTGCCTCAGACTTGCACTACGTGCAGGCACAAACTTGACTTACTTATCTGTTTGCTTACTTGGGAAAAAGGATTAAACCTAGCTTATAAAATTGCTTGGTATCTTTAATATATTATATACCCAAGGTAAAAAACTTTCTATATATATATATATAGAAAGTTTTATATATATATATATATATATATATATATATATATATGTATGTAGAAGGTATTTTTACCTTGGGTAGAATAAATGTTAAATAGGGGCAACTCGTGGTAAAGGTGGATTAAGTTCCGATCACTTTCCTTAGTATTTTTTCCTAATGCAAAGCACATCCCCTTGCGGAGATGTATGATGCTATGCATTAATATGTCATGTGATGTGCTTTACATTAGGGGAAAATACTAAGGAAAGTGATCGGTACTTAATCCACCTTTACCACGAGTTGTTGCCTCAGACTTGCACTACGTGCAGGCACAAACTTGACTTACTTATCTGTTTGCTTACTTGGGAAAAAGGATTAAACCTAGCTTATAAAATTGCTTGGTATCTTTAATATATTATATACCCAAGGTAAAAAACTTTCTATATATATATATAGAAAGTTTTATATATATATATATATATATATATATATATATATATATATATATATATATATATATATATATATATATGTAGAAGGTATTTTTACCTTGGGTAGAATAAATGTTAAAAATACCAAACAATTTTAAACCTGGTTTTTACTCCATTTCTCAAGTAAGCAAACAGACAAATAAGTCAAGTTTGCGCCTGCAAGTGATGCAAGTCTAGCTGATCCTACAGGTAATGCAAGACCAAGGCAACTCGTGGTAAAGGTGGCATAAGCTCTGATCACTAATCTTAATATTTACCCTTAATGCCAAAACACATCTCCAAGAAGGGGATGTATGATGTTTTGTATTAAAGGCAAGGGGCCACTATCCAGACCGGTTTCGACCTTTATTGAGGTCTCGTCAGTGGGAGCTAGGCTAGAAATACCAAGATTTAGTAATATATATATATATATATATATATTATATATAAACGTGTGGCACTCATACCTTTCTTGTAACCTTAAACTGTCCATATTTAAGCAAACTTTTTTTTGAAAAAATAAGACTGGCTGTGTCTTTTTAAAACGATTTCCTTAAAGTATTTATTAGATAATTCTTGGTGAGTTTATTATCAGTTAGACCATAAAAGCACTGTTCATGGTAGTACGTACGGCTTGCTTTTTTTTTTTTTAATGATTAACGGGTTTAATAAAAGGAAAAAATCCAGTTTCTATCGCTAACCAATCTTTTTTCTATTTTCAATAACAACTAATAAATTCGTTTAAAAATCGTTTTTATTAAATACCTAATAAAATCGAGGTGAAATTTTCGAGTAAAACGGTGATGGTTTATTTTATTTTATTTTATTTATTTATTTATTTGCTTTGTAATTGCGATACACTAATATCTTATGCCGTGTGAAGTGACCATCTTAGAAAAGCTGGTTACCACTAAAGTATATTTTATATTTTGAAATGCTTAAAATATGCTTGATCAAAAATGACCTGCAGATCTACTGATTTGCTCGTGAGACATTGTGAGATATTTAATTATTGGTTTAATTGTTAATTTGAAAAAATGAAGCAGATTCATTTTTTTCAAATTAATTACAAGAAAAGTTATTTAAAATAAAGAAAAAGAAAGAAAGAAAAGGAATTGCAGCATCACAGCGAAGTCGTTTTGTCAAATTCATTATATTAAAAAAATAATAATAAATAAATAAATAAAGCAAAAAAAGGGAGGGGTCGCTCAGAGCAGTCTTTGGTTGGCTTCGGAGATGAAGAACAGAAAGGAAAAACGAAGTAAATAAAATATGGGAAAAAAAAGAGAGGGGGGGGGGAGAAGGCGAAAACAGAAAAGGTAAGGGGAGGAAGGGAACGTATTGCATTGATTGAGAAAGGACTGAGTGATGCAGGTGGTCCAACTCCTCGTGGTCATATTTTAATCTCCGAAGAGCGATTTTATATGAGGGTCACGTATTTCTCATCGATGTAAGGGTGAAATATTTCTTTAATTTGTGAAATACATGCGTTTCCTTCCGTTTTGTTTTGCGTGCAGGTGTTTATGCTATCACTTGCAAGTTCTTTATAGTAGCTGCGCTAAGCAGAAACTTGATATGGATCTCCAAAATTCTGAAAAAAAAAAAAGAAGAAAAGAAAAACATGATACACTTTTCTGAGAAAAGACTGCACTTCCATTTTTATCTTTTCAAATTCTATTCTTTTCAAAGGGCGATTAGTTTTTTTTTTTAACATCAACCACATGTTTTCAGCGACTTTCTAATACCATTAATGAATCTGATATGTGCTTATAGTTGAATCATTATTAATTTTTAGAAAATATCTCTCACTATTCCTTCGGGCAATATCGTCGCTCATCACTAAACACTACCCAAACACGAAAATTGTAAACAGCTTTTGAATATTCAATCGATTTAAAAAAAAAAAAAAAATCTTTAAATGTATATAGAATAAATTGAATGTCAAAAATAAGTGTGCCGTTCCAATCATTGCCGTCATCTTTTTCTCAAATGACACGTTATTGTCCATATATAGACTCACCGGCAATATCTTAATCATCTTTCAAGGTCACTTCACTGGTGTTATTCCAAGTTTTCTTATCTGTCCAAAAATAATGATAATAATCCCGTTTTTTGATCAATCACTCTACATGCTGCTTAATGTCGGGAAAATTGCTATAAGTGCTTCGATTAGAAATCCTTGATAGCGCCTATAAAAAGCTCCCTTATTGAAAGTTCTCACAGGTCGAAGAGGTGGGGAGTCTAACCCACCAAAGAGGCATATTAAGGAGCGGGAGTTTCCTGTGGTGTGAAGACTTCGATCGTGAACACCCGATTCACTGCACTGTCTGCCAGAACAATGAAGATATAAACAGGCTTCTCTGTTGTGATCAAACTGATAACAAATAGGTCGGTATCAGAGTTCATCAACGACTTGTGTCCAGGCTACCACGTGATACGATGGCGCACGCACACACACACACACACACGTGCTAATTCCAATTAATTGGGGTTATGTTTCTCTATATTCCTGCCATGATCTATCGGTCGGCATGACTACCAACACTGAAAGAGAAATATGGTTTCCTCTGTGGACTAGCAAGTTGATCGTGTAGTGCCATCTATAATTACTGTTATTTTGTCATAAATCATAGTCTTCGTGCTACCAGCTCTGTACAGCTGCCCTCCTGTAAATAGATAGTTGTCGCTAAGCGTTTCTTTTAGAGCTGCTGGCTCCACCTGACCGCGTTGTATCTAATTTACTATTCTACATAACATCACTCTCCTTAAGTGATCAACACTTAACGTAGAACCTCGATGTTAACTGTACTCTCCCTGAACTGTCTACTAAGTCTTTTTGCAGACTCCTCTGCTATTAGAAATTAGTGTGACAATCACGTATAGGGCTTGTACAAATTGGAAACACCTCCCATTCAGAGCTGTAATGCGATACTGCATTGAAATATTCGTTTCTTTATTGCGGCCAATTCAAATGAGAGAATTTGATACTTCCCCTTTTTTTAAGTGGTGCGATAGCGAAGTATTATGATGTTGTTCTGTTAATACATTTTTATTTTATTTATTTTTTTTATAATTGTAGTTTGCTTATCTTGATTCGGGAGGTTAAGAATTCTGTCTCATACAGTTTCATTTAGCAGATTAGATCAAAATGGTAATGGAAATGTGACATGCACAAGGAACTGCATTTAATAAGGTGGGATGTGTAAGAAGGAAAAAAACATACGTTTACTCTCGGAGAGAGAGAGTGAGAGATGAAGTGTTAAACCAGTGGATTTGTGTATGAGAAGTTCAATGAAAAGAAAAATGAAGAAATAATTCAACGCATTTTAGTAACAATTGAAAATATCAATCAATAAAATTCATATAATAAATGCGGAGTTATTATATGCTTGCAGACGGACAAAAAGAATTTAATGCGTACTTATATATTTGGCGAAAGATGCTTAAAAACAAATAAGAAAGAAGAAATGATCTCGTCTCTACTATTCTACAAAGTGCTTCATACCTAATGTGTTAAACCATGTTATCTGTAGTGGACTGATGTATGAGAACAGTCATCATGTATTATACTACTGTCATTAGTATAATACAGCAATTTTCAACCGGTGTGCCGTGAGAGGTCTTCAGTTGTACCGCGAGATTTATGAAAACAAATTAATTGAAAGAAATAATGTCGTAATTTGTGCATTTATTTATTAGTGTCTGGTCTTCAATCTTCTTGTGTGTGTAAATCAATCAAAATTATGCCTATTTTTTTGGCCATATGATCAAAAAAATTAAAACAATATATTTTTAGTGTGCCGCAGAATTTTAATAATTAGTCTAGGTGTGCTATGTTATGAAAAAAAGTTGAAAATCTCACTGGTATAATACATAGACTTATTACTGAAATATTATATAAATATACTTGCTAAAATGATATCATCAACCATTGTCAATCCACTGCTGGATGAAATCCTTTCCAAAATGACTCCAAAACTGTCTGTCCATGGCTCTCCCTCCCCATGTCACTCATGCAAATCTGATGATATCATCAATCCACCGTAATTTGGATCGACGTCGTGGTCGTTTTTCCCCTCATGGAACCCAATCCAGAACGTCTTTTGTCCATCGTTGATCTTGTCTTCGAGCAATATGCCCAGCTCATTGCCATTTCAGATGTTTCACTCTTCCTATGATGTCAGAGATTTTGGTTTGATTTCTTATCCACGTATTCCTTTTGTGATCTAGTTTTGTGATTCCAAGCATGCTTCTTTCCATACTGAATTGTGTTGTTCTTAATTTTTGAATTCCCTTTGCATTTAATTTTCATGTTTCAGCCATATGTTAATATAGGAAGGATGCATTGGTTAACAACTTTCCTATTCAGGCATAATAATTTTCCAAATGCTTTTCACCCAAAACATGGTGTGTCTTTCAATTTCGTCCATGATATTTTGTTCCATTGATATTTGTTGTCCTAAGTATATGTTACTTAGGATCAACTACTTGTTCTATCATATGATTTTTATTATTTCTGGTTGGACATAGCTATTGAACATAACTTGGGTCATCTTTAGATTTATCCTTAGGTCAGATGTTTTGCTAGCAATCTGGAGTAGTTCATGAAGTCGAATCTGTAATTCATTTGCAGTTGAAGTAAAATGAATATTATATGCAAAATACGTTTGTTATGTGATTCTCATCCATTAAATGCTATTAGCCAGGGTTCGATGAAAATTCATCACATGCTTTATAATTAATTTATTGGCGAACTGTTCATTCAAAATTTATAGTTTCGATGAATTGTTGGTTTTCGATTAATTGCTGATCTTGCTTTTTCGAGGAACTACCTTTCGATTAATTGCTTTTTCGATGAACTGTTTTTCGATTAACTGTTTATTTCCTTAATTGTTTATTCGATTCATTGTTTTTCGATAAATTGCCTTTCGGTAAATTGTCGTTCGATAAACGGTCTTTCGATGAATTACGTCGAATATTAGTAGCGTGTGTTGGATAGTTATATAATTCAAAAACCTTGCTCTAGAGATCAAACATGGAACTTTTATTTAAGCCACGTCAAATCACGAATAAGCTGGATGATGGTCTCTCACCTAAAGCATTCAGCTGGATTCGAACCCACAACTCGTTTGTTGAGAACCTATTATGTTAAAACTTCGACCAACTAGAAACGGGATGTGGGTATAAATGTTTCGTGAATGTCTTTAGAAATGGGAGACCACTATCCTGCTTATATAATACGCAGGATAGTGGTCTCCCACCTATAATAATAATAAGCCTGAAATCATAAATCGCGATGATATTAAAAATGCGCTTTTGATCTGAAATCTGATCTCAACACAGAAGAAAAATCCGGTGAAATCTTTAAAATCACACGATGGTCTGTCAATCTCTGTCATCTTCGATAAAATCAATAATATACACTTACCGTCATTTGAAGTAATTCAAATATGTCGACTGGGTTGAGCAAAGAACTTTTTAACTCCTTTTGATTCCATCAGAAATAGCTTTGATTAGATGTACTTAGCGTCGACACGCTATAAATGTAGCTACTCAGTCTCGGTTTGAATTTCATTAGTCTATCTAATGAGCTACCTCCGATTGGTAAAATAAAATTATTAAATTACTGACTGTTTTCCTTCCTTCTGGCCATATTTCAAACTGAAGATAAGATCTAAGCTTTTTGGGTTTATGACTTTATGATTAAGCCTTTTGCTAACTTGAATATTTGGGATCATTTCCTTTTTTGGTCATGTCCGTTCGGATCATTCGATTTGTAAATGGAAATTTAAAAAGAGATCTGTAGACCCTTGGGAAGAAAGGAATGAGTGCGGTTACTATAGTAATCAATGATGCCTGAACCGATGATCTCGTAATCCGAAGTTCCAAAAGTGTCTGGTTGTGAATGATTGCATCAATGGACAATGAAGTTTTCGTTTATATTTCCTTCCAGCGTTGTTAAGTTCAGTATTAAGACTTTGGTACTAAAGACACACTTTTTTTTTTTTAGGAATCTATTGGATCATTTCCATATTTGTTAATTTTAAAATATGCCAATCATATTCTAGCTGATTTTCTGCTAAAAATCATTTCGTCGAAAAAGAAAAAAAAAAAAAAAAAAAGAAGTTTTCTTCTGATTGTTTAAAAGATGAAAGTGATCCTTCACTGTTTTAACTGCAAGCAGTTCCAGAATTCAAATTTAGTCCAGCGTTTACGATTATTTTCTGATTTTTCTAAGAAAAAAACCCAAAAACAAACTGTTGGTTTCTATACACGATGTTTCATAAAGACCTGACCGACAAAAACCAAGTTTGCCAAACGAAACTCCTTTTCTATTTCCGTATAAGATCAGCCAGCTTGTCTTCGGTTGCAAAATCACAATAAAATTTTCTTCGCGGAATTCGAACCTATGCCTTTCCATCCAGAGAGCATCACCAAGACCGACTGATCTACCATGACTCTAAAATTTACGAGAGGGACAGGAAACAAATACCATTTAGCTGGAACAAGGGACAAATAAGCAGTTTTTATTCCAAGTATTGCAAATTACTTCTAATGATATACAAACATTAAACCAGTAACCAAATTCCTCCCAAGCCCCACGTAATAAATTCAGATTCATTGATGCAATATCCTTCCTAAAATCTTCTTTCAGCTTATCAAGTGAAAGAGCAGATTTTATATTCCCGTGATCTTACTAGCGGAGCAATGGTAAGTTTGAGAAACCAAATAGATTTAAAATTGGTTCTTTTTTTTAAGGAGTAATAATTTTGTTTAATTCATAGATGCAGCATTAGTCTGCAACCACCTGGAAGCAAACTTCCTTTAGCGGGAAATCTGATGCTTCATAGACGTTTGATTTGATTTGACATGTTTATTTCTCTAATGCTTCTAAAGAAGCATTAGAGAAATAAACATGTCTAATTGTCAGTTCTTTTTTGAAACGGGCTATATTAGTGAATCAGAAAAGAACAAAAAAAGTTCAATGCATAATTGACTCCCGCTACGTGCTAAGGATGTTGATATTTAATGCAACTATACTACTGTGGTAGACTAACGAAAGCATTAATATCTGCTTCTTACAAAGCTGCTTTTGTAACATGTTAGAAACATTAGTCTCGTCTCATTTACGGTAATTTAACATAACTCGTCATCCACAGTGACATTTATCTGTAGTATTAATAATGTCATCATCGTCATCATAGGGGTTGTATACAGGAAGCTGGTCTCGAACAAAGCCCACTTAGATGTAATCTCTGTATGTTCTTCCTTGTTTTAATTAATGCCGGCCTTGGTTGCAAATGGTCTGTTGATCTTTAGGGTGGTACGTTGGTTTTTTCCCGCCCGTAATGGGCAAAATCTCATGCAATCTTGAAACTTTCCTGGTGTGTACATAATTAAAGATTGGGAGAATCTTAGTAATTTTTCCAGATATTGCAAACACGACAAATCTTTATTTTTCCCTTTTGTAAGAGATAATATTAGGACACAAATATTCCTCCATTACCACCAACATGCGACATTTCGGTACAATTTTTCCTACTTTCAATTAGTAACGCGATAACATGATCACTATATTTATACCATCGTAGAATTTGCCTTCTAAGAAACTCATTTTCTTACAAAATTGGTTAGAGGAAATTCTCCAGTGGATATTATAAGAAAATAAATTCAATATTTTTCGACCCCATATATTTTATTCTCTTGTATGTAAGCAGATAGCTTTGGGTTAGCCTCCACAACACGAAGACATCTGCAGCGGTCTCTCCATCTATTAAAAGTACATAATTAAAAATGTACGTGTATATTTTGGTCTTATGTTTTGCTATCATTTGCATATGATCTTAAAATAGTGTGTGTGTGTGTGTGTGTGTGTGTGTGTGTGTGTGTGTGTGTGTGTGTGTGTGTGTGTGTGTGTGTGTGTGTGTGTGTGTGTGTGTGTGTGTGTGTGTGTGTGTGTGTGTGTGTGTGTGTGTGTGTGTGTGTGTGTGTGTGTGTTAGGAAAGGACGGAACTTTTGCCCGGATTAACCAAGGTCTAGAAATTTTTCTCCTTGATGAGAGATATCTGAGTCTGAATCTGTAAAATAAAGTGATACATGATTTATCGACTACACTATGGAGATAGTATTTGAGTTTATGAACTAGACGTTTAATTGAATTAATTCAAAATCTCCAAGTGTGTTCATATACAACCAACTCAAATGGAACCATGGGATTCTTGGATAAACGAAAATGTCAAGTAATAATCATAATAAAATAAAGCGGAATATACATTTTAATTGTATATATTACTTGTATGAAATCAATCAAGTGTTATCTAAATCACTTCCGCAGGAAACTGCTTAACTCACGTTCAACTGAAAAAAGAACCTTATAAAGGTTTTTCGCGTCCTAGATGGATTCGCATCCAATTCTTTGAGAGTCTCGTTGATACAACTAGGCTAAGGATGATTTAGTAGAAATTGTAATGGATAATGACATTAGTTAGTAAACACATGAAGAAGAAATGATTCGAGTCCTTTAAATGGCATACAGTCCTGGCTGGGACACGAAAAGTCAACGGCGGAAAATTCCTATAATGAAGACTAGCTTTCCCTGAAGCAGCTTTATAGGTATATTAAAAAAACTTTAATAAGTAATATTAAAGATTGCCTTTCAATAACCACAATAATGATTTCTGTACATCCCATTGGCAGCTAATGCACGCGCATGCCTGTTCTGAAACGTACTAACTCGTCCAAACATGTCATTGTTGCTTAAATTCCCTTGTCCTACTAGTAGGACTTTTTAGCGAACTGATATAAAAACTAATAGGTAGGAACCTTATGACATCTCATCAACTTTTCGGTATCTCTGTCCAATGTACCCTATAACTTCCCGTCCATCCAGTTGACGGTACGTATGTGAAATTTGTCTGCGCCTTTCGCGTTTACCCTATTGATTTATATCATACCATTACTATCGATCTTAACTCTGGCCACTTGACAAGCTATTGTCCCCAACCATCAGGGCGTATCCTGTACTTGTGTTAGCGGTGATGGGTTAGGTAGGCGACAGCGGATGTCCTGTCGATGATTATCTCAGCGTTACGGATAAAGTCAACTTCGAAGCTGATAATAATAATAAAAAAAAAAAAAACAGAAACTGACAGAGCTCTTCATGTTCCGTGATTGTTGCGGGCTCAGGAAGCGGAAATACAGGACGAAGATCAGGTCATATTGATAATAGCAATGAAGGAGACTGTGGAGTGGCATCTATTTAGATAATAGAATGTAGGAGAAACATGATGCCCTCATTAACTGCCCTTAGCTTAATAGGGGATTAAGAGTAACAAGCTTTAATGGGACCTTCGTACGGTTACCACATCTACGTAACTCTCTCGCTAATGAAAAAAAAAAAAAAAGCCAAAAAGATGAAAAAAAAATCACAAAGTTAGATCAAAAGAGGAAGAGATGAACAATATGGTGTGATAGACAAAAATCAGAAAAAGATTTTAAAAAGATTAAAAAATGCGACAAATAGATAAAATAAACGAAAAAGATGAATCAGTGAGAAAGAGAGAGAGAGTTCATATTTTCATCGAAATTACGAGGTAACCACTTCTTCTGTTGTACATTATTCTCCCTTTACACACCGATTTACTTTTTTTAATTTCAGGTGGTACTTGAGCTTGAGGTTACAAACAAATGAAAATAAAACAAAAGGATAATATCAAGTGCATTTTTTCTCTCTACCCTTCCCACATAAATTTACTTCACGTGTTTTTATTTCAAAGGGTGCTATTATACTCATTCTTCTCCTCCGCCCCTCTCTCTCTCACACACTCTCTTCTTTTGTGTGTTTCAATTAAACTCCCTCATACTCTATCTCAGTAATAAAATGAAGATTTCTATTTATTTTATTTTGTTTTTTTTTTCAAATAACCATAATTCATATTACTAACGGGAATGAGAAAAGAGTAGCATATGTTAAATAATGGGGGGGGAGTCAAAATGAGAAAAAAACAGCGAAAGATATTCTTTACAGAATTTAGCTCCTTATCATCATCAATCAACAACAACAACAACTGTTCCAATAGACAATCAATCAGGTGAGATGGATCAAAGCTCTCTATCTCTTTCTGTCCTTTCTACTCTTTCTTTGTGAAAGATACACTAACTCAAGTTTCTTTCCTTTTTTATTTATATAAATGTTTTCTACTTGGTCTCTCTTTCTTTCTCCACTTTTTTGGGGGTCTTCCTCTCAGTCTTTTACTCTCAATCTTCGTTTAATTTCACGCAGTATATTTTCACATAAATGTTATATATCACCATTCTCCTACTTTCTCGCGTACATCTGCTTGTTTAGGAACAAGTATGAAAAATTATTAAATTAATTTACTGCAAATGCAGTAACAACGACGACAAAAAGACAGCGTCTGTTTCAGTCCTCAAGACAGACGTAAGGAGGGTGGAGCGCACACTATCTCAAATGATGAAGTGAGATAGTGTAAGTGAAAAGAAAGAAATAATAGAAAGAATAGAACATAGCAAAGAATGAATATACAATTGCAGACCATTAAAATGATATTAAGACAGATATCAATACATGAAAACAACTATAGGCTCTTAAATCTTATGTAAGGTTAAATCTAATGGAAATAGTGTTTGTTTTCTTAGCTGGTTTATTATATCTATGAAGAAAAACCCGAGTTTTCGTGAAGAATAACCGTTCCGCCGTCTTAAGGGTCTCCGCGGTTAGCCTACTGGCTATGCACTTCGTAACCATATGCCTGTGGAAAGAGTGTCCTAGGTTCGATTCCCGTCGACGTGAGGAGCTTAAGGATTTTCGTCAGCCATAGCCGAGTTAGCCGGTCGGGCGTGGACAGCAGGGTTTTTCCCAGTTTATCCTGGGGTTTTTTCATCCCGTAAACACACACAGGCTACAGTCAAAAATACATACTTAATCCCTCATTAGGAGGGCTCAACTAGTCCTAAGGGACGGTCGAGGAACGGGGGGAAATCCCAGATGAATCAATAAATAAACCGCCTTAAGCGACTTGCTAACCCCGCCTTCAACTAAAAAGGCTTATTATAGGTCTTTTGAGTCCTAGACGAGATTCGAACCCAGGTCTTTCCAATCAATTGGATTAGTGGAAAGCTGCTAAGGTGGCTCTGAATGTTACAGATGGAATCTACGCGACTCCGGAATCCAGTCACCTTTGATGTTGTTAAAAAGTAATTTCTACACTTAATCCTGAGAAATTTGATCATTGTCCAATGAATAAGTTATCAACTTTTACAAATCTGAACTGCAGCCACCGAAACTTTATTAAAAGCGATATTAATTTGTCGGTTTCACAAATTCAGTGAAATAGCTAAACTGTCAATTTCATACTAAATTTTCGTGATATATCCGTACTCTTTAATTATAATAACACACTTGACATTAATGACAAAGGAATTTTTTAGTCAAAAGTTCAACCCTGAGAGGCGTGCTAGTGGGATTTTTTTTTTTTTTTTCAAACTTCCAACAAAAACTCTCTTAGTATTGTTAAATTGCGATTCTAAATTATCTTATTTTTCAATTAAATAAAAATGAATAAACATTTTATATAAATTAATAAATTATAACTTCAATCAAACTGATTTTACAATTAAATAAAAACGAAACTCATATATAAAAAATGTTTATGCGAATTTACTATATTAATTTTATTTATAATTTAATTATACAATTTTAATTGAAAATAAACTTCAGAATTAATACGGAGAGAAAGAACAAAAAAAAAGCCATTTTTGCAGGTAGACAGTTGAAATTGTTTGGGAACCCCTAGCGGCTATTTGCTAAAACTTTTTTTTTCTCTCCCCTTTGTAGTTATATGCTATTGTTAAAATATTGCTAAAATTAGATACAGGTTGTTATACCAATGACATACAATTTTTTTTCATCCTATAATGGCCATTACAAAATATATATTATTAGTTCGCATGGACATATATTTATGAGGCAATAACCATGCGAAGCTTGGCTTTCAACTTTCTCAACACTCGTAAATAATGGGCTAAAATTATTTTGATGTTTATTTGTAAATTTCTTATTAAACTCGGCTTTCATTAACGAAAGCAGGTGCTTTTCTTCCAAATTTGATTGCTTCTATTTGACTGTCCAAGAGGAAGAAGAAAAACGATTTATTTGAGATAAACTTGTGGTTTGGGAACATGAAGCAGTGGAGCAAGTTGCGTGTGGTAAAATCATATATACAGTGGAAATTGAAGAGGACCCACAAATATTTCCTCGGGGGAGGGAACACTTTGCTTTTTCTATAATCATACATTGCATAGTATAGAAATTTTCATCTACAGTTCGCATCTTGGCCTCTAATATTCATCTCTAGCATATAATTTCTCTCTTCCTAACAGGCGTGTCTGAAGACACTGACTAAACTAATACCCGACATCTGTATTTGTTGCAGGTGCTGAGAAATTATGATTGCCACGTTTAGGAAAGAAGTAATATTGTTTTCCTGCTAACTTATCTCTGTTTTTGCAAAGATAGTTGCACGTTACGTAAATTAATTTAGCGTTCAAAATTTGCAAATATCATATTTACATAATTTAACATTTACATTTAAAAGAATTTCACACCGGTCAAATTGAACGATAAAATAGAAACGTTTATTTGTATAATCATAGATTTCTCATTTTCAAAATAAAAAATAAAACACGTAAGTATTTTATACAAAGTAGGCAAGCGAATATTTGTCCTAAAAACTGGAGAAAGTTTCAAAAGTGAAGCTAATAAATTTAAAATTTTAGAAAACATTTCAACTATTTAAAATGTTAAATTATTAGGTTATAAGTCATAAATATAAGTTACGTTATTACTTCTGATAAAGAAATAAAATGAATTACAGTGATAAATGGTATCGTGACGTCACTTCCTTCTCATATTATTCAGCAAAACTTTTTTTTTTATAGATAAAAATTAATTTTCGTAATAAACTCCATGCTTCAATAACAAATGCAAATGATTTGTTTCTGTATTCGTTACAATGCTAGCGAGAGTTTGATATTATCAGACCGGTATGCACCGCGAAATGTGCTGCTAATGCTGGGATTGCACAGTGAGAATTTGAATCATGTTCACAGTATCTAAGATGCAAAGACCGATCGATCATTTGGAGTAAATGCTCACCTAACACAGATGTATCACTTCGTTCCACTTGTTCTTTCATTGGAAACTATTTGCAAACCGCACACAAATTTTCCAGACACGATTGACGGTCTGTGACGATAAAAGGTGGTTAAGTATCCCCATAATATATCACTCGTATAACACACACTGTTGCATCCACATAAATTACTCTGGAAATAAAGAAGGGATAAAAAGAATACAACGAAAATATTTGATAGGACGATTGACATTACGCAATGTATGATTCAAAACAGATTGATGGCGTGCAAGGCTTAATAAAGGGTGAATGCACTCAGAGATTAAAGATTTTGGACGATTTGAGTTTTGCTTATGTGCTGTAAAACTAAATTACATTAAAACACAGATTTGACCATTTTTTTCATATTAAATTTAATCATGCAATATGAAAAAAATGATTCAACAAATGTATAAGAAATATAAATAAAAAGAAATATGATCCAAATTATAAAAGAAATATTATATATAAAGCTAGATCTAGGAACAAAATCAAAGGTCCAGCTTTTTCTTCAGTCACCCTTGTCTCTAGCAATTAATTCTTCTCGTCTCCAGCTCTTTCATAAAGCCAACTACCAGCTTTCTATGTATCTCTGTCATTTTTCGCCAAGTTAGTTTGTCTTCCTCTTTTCATTTTTCTTCCCGGGATCCATATCAAAGCCACCCTAGGATTTTTCTCCTTAGCACGTGGTAAATCCATGGATCTTCCGTAGTTAGTCGGTTTCGACGATTCTAGGAAAGACATGGGTTCGAATCCTGTCATGAAGAATCTTTATCAAGAGTTGAAGGTGAGCCAATCTCATCTGGAAGTGATGAGATTGGCTCACCTTCATGGTCAATCCACTTCCTCCTACATCTATTTATTTCACTGACAATGATTTTCTTTCTTTCTTTCTTTTTTTTTTTGTACTTTATATTTTTTTTTATTATATGAGGACGATTTCCATATATTATTCAATCTTAGGAAAGCGCCAACGCTTTTATCAATCTTTTTGATATATTCTTTAAATTTCCAGCTTCATTATCAACATTAACTCCCATATATGCAAAATTCTTAACTTCTACTTATGTTGGTCAATCTTAATCGCTTTCTGATATTTGTTGTTCAGTGTGAGAGAGCTTTCCGTTTATGCATATTTATTTTAAGTCCAGATTTTCAGCTGTTTCATATAATTCTTCCGATTGTGCTTGTATTTCAAAGTACTCTGGTGATATCAAAACGCTATCATGTGATAGTCCGAATCTTATAGCTATATTGCTAAATTCCATATCTGTAAATAGATTCCATCGGGGGGGGGGGGGGGGGATAAGGGTTGGATTCACATAAAAACAAACAGAAAAAAATATTTCGCTTGAACTAAAGCTGAGGGAAAAAACTGCTACAACGGAAACAGAAAGCGTAAAACAGTTACTTAAATACACACACACACACACACACACACACACACACATTGAATTAACTAAGTTTTAAATGCTGCTTCTATGTTTAAGGGATACTTCCATAACGCAGTCAAAAAGATGACATGCCATGTATTTTTTGGCTGAAAAGTCCTAGGCTCGAATCCTACCTGGCACGTGAGGAAACTATGAGAGAGAAGTTTGTGCCCTTTTGTAAGGAGGGAAGAATTTTTCTTTCCTTCCGAATATTCAGATTTTCATCCCACAAATCATACAAATTAGTCGCAGAATATGCAAAAGTGCCATCCTGATGCCGAGGGATAGCGTTCCTGACTTTCCAACCAACAAACTGTGGATTCGAACCCTACTGGAGCCACGGATGTTGACGAATGTTTTTAAGTGATAGATGAAATTCAACACTTAGTGAGAGATTCCAACCTTGTTTACTAGAGGTCTGATTTGATCTGTAGAACAGAATTTCTATATGATATATATATATATATATATCATATAGAAATTTGGTTGGAAAGTCAGGAACGCTATCCCTCGGCATCAGGATGGCACTTTTGCATATTCTGCGACTAATTTGTATGATTTGTGGGATGAAAATCTGAATATTCGGAAGGGGAAAAAAATTCTTCCCTCCTTACAATCGTGTCAGGCTTATATATATATATATAAGCCTGACACGATTGTCCATTTGCTTTCAGATAATATTAAAAAAATACAAAAAAACTAATATACCATTAGAAATGAGTCTTGGGATATTAATAAACCATCCATCTCAAGGTGTAGTAGCTAAATATCATCCACGATTCCTCAAAAGTCTTGCATAAAGTCAATATTCTTAAAAAGTCGAATCGAATTTTGGTTTTCCACCATGCCTTTCTGTTCTAAAAATAACTGTTATAAATTTTTTTTCAATGCTTTTGTAATTCCAATTTATATCAGATCATTTATCTTTAAACAGCTATTTCATTTAAAACATTTCGGTTTTGTGTGCTATGTATAATTTTTTTGAGGAAGAAGGGATGGTTAAATTTCATCCGGTAATATTTCCAAAGCTTTAGTGAATATGCTAAAACAGAAATCGTGAAGATCCCCAATTCTTCTTATTTTGCATTGTGATGTCAAGATGTGTTCATATAAAACTCAAAGTAATTGAGCAACATTTGTTGCGCCGAATGATTATTCGTATGAATTTATTCTATTCAAGTCTTCTGAATTAGTTTTCTGTAGGTTCCCCAGCAAGCTGTCTAATATATGATCGATGTAAAGGTCAAATCCTGAGGTTACTTACATTGTTGGCATACTTAGGTGCATCTTCATAGTATGTATGCACTGAGCCTTATTCCAAGTCAGATTTTCTTGTTACGAAGTTGAAATTTATGAAGTATTCTGCAAACATATTCAAGGAAATCATGTTTAGAATGACTATGCAAGTCATCGAAGTTTGGTATTTTGTTTGTTACTTCCCATTGTGTTTCGAAAGCCTTTTATTTTAATATTTATAGTCGACTGTTGTAGTCGTAATTTGCATCTTATTGTTCTGAAATTGATTTCAAAACAAGAAAACCAGAAAAATTTGACTATGGACGAAAACAAAGAGAGTGAGGGAGAGAGAGAAAAAAATGAAAAGTATAAAGAGAAGGGGGGGAGAGAGAGAGAGAGAGAGAGAGAATGGAAATGATAAAAGAAGGAAGACAGAACAAAAAGATGACAATAAAATAAGGAATATAATAGAGAGAGAGAGAGAGAGAGAGAGAGAGAGAGAATAAAATAAGCATTGGAGAATCCATCGATAAGAATATAAAAGACTTCCTCCATTTTCAGATTAAATATACAAAATGACTCTTGAGTACTCTAAACTGATAATAAGAATCCGACCCGGGTCAATGTCACGATGCTTCCTCCATTAGGTCAAGCAAATTTAAATGATGAAGATTGACGGATGTGACATATCCGGTTGTATAAGCAGAAGAAACAGTTTTAAACACAGTGTGAAGATGGTGGATGGAATGTTAAAGCAAAGTGGGAGCCGCGAGTTCATTAAATTAGTCATTTAAGCGTATCTAATATCCTCCGCTCCTTCTACTTGCAAGGTGCGGCTCAGTTTTAAGATTTGAGAAGAGAAAAGCCATTTTAATTTATTACCTTTAGCGTTCCGAAAGAATGAACGAACCGGCCGCGAGATGATTACGGACACTGAAACAATATACTTGGATTACTCTCTCTCTCTCTCTCTCTCTCTCTCTCTCTCTCTCTCTCTCTCTCTCTCTCTCTCTCCGTGGCGGTCCAAACGGCGAAACACATCAGGGTTTACAGATGACTTGTCGTAGTTACGGAATAAATCAGTGCATTAACGTTGAATTATTTCTACTTTGCCAATAAACACCTTTGATTTATGGCCCAGAATTATAGTTGTCAAATTACCAAAGAATTATGGCTCTCATTTAGAAGCATTGCTACTAGAAATACTTCGTCAATAGCGAATGTGGTTGTTCTCTATTGACATTACAGACCTTATGTGCATCTTAGGGTTATCTGTGATGGGTATCATAATTGTCAGGTAGTTAGTCCCACTGTTTTCGATTGAGTCATCTTCGACGATTTGATTGTGAGTCATTTACAGAGAGAGAGATAATTAGCGTGGACGCCATTTATATGCTGCCTACTCGTTCGTTTCCTTTCTTAATTATCTTTCGTTCAGATAGGATAATGGATTGGCATGTGCATCTCTTTGTGACGAGTTCTAGGAAGAACATCGTTCCGACTATCACCAGAAAAGCCACTGAGCTTTGGATTACAAATCTGCGAAAAATATCAAAATATAACGAAGTTAAACATAATAGTTACTGGCAAGGCAAAATCCAAGTAAGTGATAGTATGTGGATTTCAGTTACCATGGTAAAGATTAATGCAACTGTGAAATATGTTAGACTTTAGATTACACGAAAAAAAAAATGAAGTTAACATAGAGAAAAGGACTTTTTTTTTGGAAATAGGATCGAAAATTTATTATGTCTTTGTCGCTGCATTTTAAAAAATGATCTTGTCCAGCTGATTACGAAATCACTAAAAAGCGGTTAAAAAAAGTCGAATTATCCATCTAGTCACGTGATTGCTGCAATCCAATAAAAACATTGCTACCAACCTTGAGTGTCGCAATCGGAATTCTTTAGAACAGATAAAGAAACCGCGAATATTATTTTATTTATTTTATTTTTGTCTCTTAATTAATGGATCGAACATGTTCGGAATTCCTGTAGAAGAAGCGAACACTAAGAAATGCTTAGAAAAAGGAAGATTTTGAATTCCTCATCATTGATCTCTGTCCGGGTCGAAATAACGACATGTAATTGATGCCCTGACTTTTAGGGCAGGTCGACTGCATGAAGCCTTGTGCTGGAAGGCTGAGCCCTTTCCTACGTGAGACAAATTTTATTTCGCCTCATTTTTCACCGTCCAAGGCCCTGCCTGGCTTTAGTTAGTCTGGGAACGTTGTGCCGAAGATACGCTTGGACGACAGCGTAGTTTTAGCATTCTGTCGTGTCTTGTGGCCATTTATCAGTCGCTGTCAGTCGGCGGTTTTGTAGACCTCCTACCACGTGGTTCTTTGGGAGGATGACTCGAAGCACGTTCCTGCAGCTGCACGCGCGCGCGTAGGTATCCCCTTAGTTACCGAACCATGAATTCTGTCACAATGTTACGCTTTTATTACTAAAACAACAGGGAAAAGCTGTGTCACCTCATAAACTGTCGGAACTTCCATCGGCGTATTCGCTCTCCGATCCTGCCCTTCGCCAAGCAACATACACGGTGTTCTACCACACACGTTGTATCCGAACGCTGTGATACAACGTGATGACGTACGTCACCCTAGATGCAGACACCTTTTCTAATTACCGACCCGTCTTTTGTTGGCATTCTCTCTCTCTCTCTCTCTCTCTATTCCCCCTCCCCTTAGCTGTCACGGTGCAAATTGTGCTGGTTTTAAATAGACTAGCGGTCCGTAAGACCAGGTCCTTGTTTGCTTTTCGTTGCTTTCCTTCGTTACCAGACTTGGCCTCCAGTTCTGTTACTGGCGCTGTATGAGCTTCCATTTCAACTGCTGCTTGCATATTTTATCTGTGTAATTATTACTGTATGGAACTTAATTGTTTTATTTTGTATTTCTTTCAGAGAATATCTTTAAAATTCTTTTGAAAAGAAATACGAATCATATACACGTCGAGAGCATGGTCTGTGTGCTTATTTTTCAGTCGTGTATATAAAAAAATTTGCAGCCATTGGAACTGATTTTGTAAGATGATGAAGCCTAGCTATGATTGACCAAAATTTTTGACATTATGAGATACTTGCAACAGTATCCCTAAATCTGTCCGTTACATTCTTATTGCCTTCTTTCTCTCTTTGTCGATTTTTTGTTACTCATAAATACTAAAAAAAAAACTGAAGAAAAACTTCTTTCACTATATGACAATACATACCCACTTCTTATCCCGTTTAGGACATTGACTTCCAACTGTTTTTTCACATTCGCCACAATAGTTTCCGGCATAAATTATATTTATATCCTCCAGATGCGATCAAATATGAAATGATTTGTTTATTTTAAGAGAGGTGTAATGTTTACATGGGTGAATATCAAAGATAGTAATTGCTACAATGAAAATCAAACTGTATTCACAATTTAATTTTTAATAATAAAATTTTGTTAAGTTTTTTTTTTTTTTACTCAAAATTTTGTTTTTTTTAGATATATTTATAAATGGACATTTGCGATAATAGAAGTACCAATTTGGCACATACTCTTGGCATTTTCGCTACATGTGGCGATATGAGGTGGGATTCCGGGCTGTAGGCTATTTCTAAAGTTTTCTTTTTCTTTTTTCTTCTTTTTCTTTTTCCTTCTCAAATGACGATAAAGTAGCTGCTCTCAGACAGAAATAGCTTGGTTTTCCCAACCAGCAACTCGTTTTCTTTCTGGGAGAAAAAAAAAAAAAAAAAAATCGGTCTAAGAAACATATGCAAATTAACAGGAAAATAAAACGCAGATTATGTAGCCGGAATTAAGCAATTATGATCACCAAAAATTAGGTTTATACGAAGCAACTTTTATAAGAGGTCAAAACAGATCACAGGATCTAATACGTAAAGGAAGATGACATGAGACGAAATTGCAACCTAAATCCAACTTAAAAAAAAAAATCCATTGAGGACCAATGGCAATAATAATAACATAGAAACAAACAAACAAAAATCATAGTCCCTTTCGATTACAGGTACATAATACATTGACAGAAATTAATAAGACACATGCTAATTAATGGTGTTTTTCCGGCTAGTTTATCTGGCGTTTTTCATCCCGCAAACAGACAAACCGGCCCCATGAACATACGCCTCTACAGTCAAAAATATATCCCCCCCCCCCAGCGGCAGACCAAGCGACGGGTCGGTTGGGAGTAGTACTAACAAGAAGTCGCATCTAAAGTAACACGCGGACCCTGCATGGGAAGCGGGAATAACGCGTAGTAGAAGAAGAAGAAGATATATATATATATATATATCATCCTGAGAATTTATATTTATAAGGTCAAAGCAACTTGTTTTGGTAAAATACATACGAGCTCTGCATTACTTCATCCTTAACATCCTTTGGCTCCCACTGACGAGACCTCTGTAAAGGTCGAAACCGGTATGGGTAGTGACCATTGCCTTTAATGTTTAGCATCATATATCTCCGCAAGGAGTTGTGCTTTATATTAAGGGGAAAATACTGAGAAAAGTGATCAGATCTTTATCCACCTTTACCATGAGTTGCCTCGACTGGCACTACCATGAGTTGCCTTGGACTTGCACTGCTTGCAGGCGCAAACTTGACTTTCTTCTCTGTTTGCTTACTTGGGAAATAGGATTAAAACCAAGTTTATATAAAATTACTTGGTATCTTGAATATATATATATTCGGTATTAGCGAAAACGTACAAATATTTCTGCAATCCAGCATGAAAAACTCGAAAACAACGTTGGTTCTGAATAGAGAAGAAATTGGAGAGGTAAACATAAAAAGATGTATCTTTCAAGGAGACTCATTATCTCCTCTATTTTTTGTATCTTGTCATTGATCCCCTTAACTAGAATTTTAAATAAAACTGCCCATGGTTATCAAACTGGGCAAAAAAGTGCAAAGATATCTCACCTTTTATACATCGACGATCTGAAGTTGTACGCAAAATCAGAGAATGAACTCGGATCGTTGCTTAATACTGTGCACATTTTCAGTCAAGATATATCGATGGATTTTGGCTTAGACAAATGTGCAATTGCTGGAATAACAAGAGGAAAGTTTGAAGATCTGAACGAAATCGAGCTGCTCAATGGTGAAATAATCAAGCCAATAAAATTCGAAGATAGTTACAAATATTTGGGAATTTTAGAACCATTAAAGAAATTAAGCATTAGAAGAAATTCTGCACAATAAGATCAAAGAAACAACTACAGAACTAGATACATAAGACGACTAAGAAAACTCCTTAAGTCAATGCTTAATGCTGGAAATTTGATAAAAGCGATTAATACCTGGGCTATATTCAGCAGGCATTGTTGAATAGACCCAGCTGGAGGTGGAAGATTTAAACCGAAAAACTCGAAAATTAATGACAATGCACCATGCCCTCAATCCTCGCAGTGACATTGATAGGCTCTATCTATCACGAAAAAAAAGGAGGTAGAGGATTATTACAAGTAAAGCAAGTTATTGAAGAAGAAAAACGAAATTTGAATGATTATCTGCAGAAAACAACGGGAAAATTTCTAATTGAGGTTAGGAAAGAGGGTTTATTTAAACCCATGGAGACAAAATCGGAATACAAAACCAACCAAGTAAAAGTGAGGACTGAAAGATGGAAAAATAAGGCATTGCATGGAAAATATCTTCACAGCATAGAGGACAGCGCTGACAGCAACTTGACCTGGCAATAGTTGAGAAATGGAGCACTAAAGAAAGAAACGGAATCGGTAATTTTTGCAGCACAAGAACAGGCCATTAAAACCACCGTTATGAAGGCAAAAATACAAAAAATTCAAGAAGACAGTAAATGTAGATTGTGCAAAGAAAAGGAAGAAACGGTAGACCACATTATAAGTGGGTGCAGCAAAATCGCACAAATTGAGTACCGTAAAAGGCATGATAACGTAGCTAAGATAATTCACTGGCATTTATGCAAGAAGTATGGGTTTAAAGTATCTAAAGACTATTGGAAGCATAAAGTTCTCCAGAAAGTGGTTGACAATGAAAAAGCTAAAATACTCTGGGATTTCAAAATCCAGACTGACAAAAGCTTGGAATGTAACACACTTGATATCACAGTGGTTGAAAAAAGTGAAAACAAGGGTGTTAAGTTTATCGAAATACCCAGTACCAGATGATAGTCGGATTGACAACAAAGAAAATGAAAAAATTACAAAGTATCGCGATTTGCAAGTCGAAGTTGAACGAATCTGGCAATAGAAAACGAAAGTTCTTCCCATAATAATAGGTGCTTTAGGAGCCATCCCTAAAACATTGAAAAAAACATCAAGAAACACTCGAGTTAGATGGCTAAAAATTGGGCAGCTGCAAAAGGCCGCTTTGTTCGGTACAGCTATCATTTTCAGAAAGTATTTCCCCAACTCATAGGCCCTTGGGTACGGCTCGAATTAGTGGATTTTAAAGAGCCTTTTACTTAAGACTGAGGAAGCAAATCAAGTTTTGATGAATATTATATATATATATATATATATATATATATATATATATATATATATATATATATATATTCAAGATACCAAGTAATTTTATATAAACTTAGTTTTTAATCCTATTTCCCAAGTAAGCAAACAGGTAAGTCAAGTTTGCGCTTGCACGTAGTGCAAGCCTGAGGCAACTCGTGGTAAAGGTGGATTAAGCTCAAATCACTTTCCTTAGTATTTTTCCCCTAATGTGCTATACATTAGGGGAAAAATATGATGCTATGCATTAAAGGCAATGGTCACTACCCACACCGGTTTCGACCTTTATTCAGGTCTCGTCAGTGGGAGCCAGACCTGAAAATGCTAAGGTTGAAGTAATGCAGAACTTATGAATTTTAACAAAACACAAGTGCTTTGACCTTTTTTTTAAAAAATCATAAAAATTTATAATTTTTTTTTATAATATATATATATATATAAGGTGTTCGGGATAAATTTGACATATTTATAATTAATTATATTTTTCCGTAAGTTACATGTATTAACACACACTTCTCTTCATTTAAAAGTTTGGACCCTTCTTCATTCATATACAAGATGTCAGAAAGGATGGATAGCTGGAACCCACCTGAATCATGGAAGAGAATAACTTGTATCATGATGATTCGTGCCCGCCATCAAAATAAGGATATTACGACTGCTGCCCAATGCTCCCTGAATACAGTAAAAACAATCAGGCATGAACTAGAGACTTGCAATGGTGACTACGAGGATGTAGCAAGAAGAAAGATCCCTAGCAGACGATCTGATTGCGTTCGTACAGCAGAATTCCTCGCAAATCTGCAGGAACAGGTGTTGAAGAACCCTGGCATTGGAATTCGGGCTTTGTTCGTGGAGTTGCTAACTGTAGTCAAGCCCTGGATAACAAGGGTAGCCAATGGTAGGCCGTATGTATGGCAGCAGGATTCGGCCCCTTGCCACACCTCTGGGAAAAGTCAAAAATGGTTGTCTGAAAATTTCTACGACTTCACCAGTCCAAATGTTTGGCCTCCAAACTCCCCAGACCTTAACCCCATGGATTATTTTGTATGGGGCGCAGTTGAAAAAGACACCAATCGCACTTCCAGTAATACAAAAGCCCAGTTAATGGATAAAATTAAAACAGTTTTTGCGGCCCTTCCCAGGGAGACTGTAGCATCAGCTTGTTCGAGGTTCCGAAGCAGAATTGAAGCTGTAATCGATGCTAATGGTGGTTATTTTGAGTAAATCTTGTTGATAGTATTGTAATTAACTCTGCCTGTAATGTTTTTTTGTCAATTCATTAAATTTAATAGATACAAAGAAGATTTTCTTTTTCCTTACAAAACTGTCAAATTTATCCCGAACACCCTGTATATTGGCGCATATTTACTCGGTAGATAATGTTATGAAAAAATTAGTTTGAATGACTATAACGCCGAGAATAAAACGAATAAAGTTTTAATGCTGAGATACTACTAGTTTCGTTGAACAAAATTCAACTTCTTCAGGTATCAAAGACAAAGAATTATGTAAAATAACAGAGACATTATAAAATTACATCAACAGAACTAATATAAAAGACCGAAGTAAGTTTAAAATAGGAATGCTTGCTGGAATTCCAATTAAAGTTGGCTACATGCGAGAGTTGTCACGAGATCGCCAGTGTTGGACAAGTGGCAAATGTGTGCGTCAGAAAGATTGTAGCTGAGGCTGTTGTTTATATGGGATGAATCAAGGGATATTTCTTTAGATTCGACTATCTTCCTTTCGAGCTCATCACAACACAAATGTATATTAGAAGTTTGCGGCCAGTCTACGAGGTGTTGAAGGCCTTCATCCGAGTTAATAGAGAAGAGGACGTGGCTTGAGAGAGCGCTGGCCCTGGTCCTATTGTAGGAAATGTCTCTTCTCTGTTCCTCAATACCTAAAAAGGATAGATTTAGCCGTCTGACCGTAATATGGTTTGTTACATTCACCCATAATCTTGTAGACTCCTGGATACTGAAGAGGGAGATATTTTATTTTAGGTCTACTTAGTATTGATCGAAGTTTTCGAAACGTAGTGAAACAAGTTCTAATGCTGAATTTCCTATGAATTTTCGCTAGTTTTGGGGGGAGAGAGCTGATGTATGGTAAAGATATGAATGTTCTTGGGGAAGAAGGATCTTCAATAGTAGGAGAACGACAGTGAGAGATAATTTATCAATTTTCTTAAGAAAGAAACTATTGTTGACAAAAGTCCTTTTTAGTAAATTAAGCTCATTTTCAATCTCTGTTTCATCTGTTAGTAAAGATCTGCCGCGATGTGTCAGGGTTGAAATAATTCCAAATTTATGCGGAGGGTAGTGATGGGAAGAAGCATGAAGGTATCTGTCTCTGTGTGTGTTGGTTTTCTAAAAATAGAGATTTTGATGTTATCAGTGCATCTTGTGAGCTTTAAGTCCAAAAAGGAAAGACAGTTGTTGGGTTCCAGTTCGTAGGTGTAATTGATATTCTCATGAAACTTGTTGAGATGTTCTAGAAAAAAAACCGTGTTCCCAAATGAGGAATACATCATCTATATAACGGTACCAGATTTTGGGTTTTAGTGTAGAGGAATTAATCGCCTTTTCTTCGAAGTCTCTAAAGAATATATCAGCAAGAATCGGAGAGAGCGGACTGCCCATAGCCAATCCTGAGTTCTGTTTGTAAATCTTATTTTCGAATTTGAAGTATCCTGAATTTACACAGTGAGAGAGAAAAGAAAAGAATTTCTTGGATAGTTTGTTCTTGAGAAGATGGAGGACCTCTTGCATGACTGACTTAGTCCACCTTCAGCCTGGTTATAAAGGTTCATCCGTCACCTTTACAAATATTAAACTGGCGCGAACCCATTCTTTCCATTGGATCACACATAAGTTTATTTAAATCTGTTCAACTAACTTATGTGTGAATAAGAATTTTACAAATCATGGAATCCAAGCTAATGCTAGCCTATACAGGCTTATATATTTTTGGAAATACAGGAATCATCAAGAATAATAACAATAATAATAACAGAGGATTACTTTAGATACCCAGTCTAAAAAAAAAATCCCAATTTGTAATACTAAGATTTTCATATGATCACTGGGATCATAGAGATATTACTGTAATTAAGCCTAATCTTAAATTAAAACCAGTTAGAAAAAAAATGCACGAAGTTAGATCAAAAGTATTTTTATATATGATGAGAATAAATAACCAAACTCATCCTTAAGAGAAAATATCCCTCGGCAAGTTATGAAAGTTTAGGTCAAAAAGCATCTTGCGTTGTAATGTCGCAACTCTCACTAAATTTGTTGCTTTCTAGAACAAGTTTGGGGGGGGAGGAGGATTAACAGATGTGACGCAATAGACGGAAAGGATAAATAGGTAAATGACAGTAGTTGGTGACAAACTATTAATTCTTGACGTACAAACATTGTCACTTTTCTTTGTAAATTCCAGACGCCGACGTCATATCGAAGAATTTCCTGTCCGTCTGTTAGATCTTCATAACAGCTGCTGAGAAGGGGAGAGGCTAGTCGTGACCAACATCCATTAGTTCTCCGGGCAATCTACTAGCAGCTTATCATCCTTTTCCATCTGAGTCTATTAAAGATTCCTATAATTCTCAGCCATTAAAGATAGTTTCCGCCGCAAATCTTATACAAACAGGCTTGTTTTGAAAGTAATCGTATACCGTCCTGACATGCAAGGGCGTATCTAGATGAAATTAGGCTTAACTAATTCTGACAGCTGGCAGCATCTCGCGCCATCGTGGGTGGTACGCCTCCCCCAACCAATTCTTCAGTTTCTTAACTAGGTCCTGACAGAACATCAACACTTTCTTTCCCTCCCCCCCCACTTGTTTCTAGTTGGGTTGGAAGGATAAGAGAAAGAGTGAAGTCTGTCAAAGATTATTTTGATGGTAACCCGTACGGATAACACAAGTCCAGACTCGCTCCTCTTTGGAGGTACTCTTCGTTGGATAACGTGAGAAATTATTACACTGCTATGACGTAATAAAAACATTGCGGCCATACTGCGCATGACAGCAATATGACTTTAGGCTACTGTCATGCGCAGATATTCTAACAATGGTGTCGTCAGTTGGTTATTTTACGAGACTCTTCTTACAATTATTTTGTTTAATTTATATTCATTTTTTGCCACGGATACGGTAGTCTACTTCTATATCCGATTGTTTCCTTTTTTTATATATAAAAATAGTGTGTAAGTTGTGCCATCAAATCTGATCTTAAGGAAGGTCTGATAGCAACTGTTCGTAGTAATTACTGAGACTTGTCAGCTTACATGATTACTGCAATTGTCCAATTGCAGTAATTTCATCGCCATTCTTTCCTATCAAATCAAGGAAATTCAGCTAACATTAGAAAAATGTTTTCTAGATCTTCAAAAGGCTAAAGCTTAATAACTTCTTACTGAAAAAAAAAAGTATTATATATAAAGGATTTGACAGCATCTCCAAGACGTTTATTGGAAAATGGGAAGGCAACTGTGAGAGTGACCTGATTTAAAGTGAAATCATATTTTTCATTCCTTCATTGTGAAATGGGTGTGTTGAAGAAGCAGTGTGTGTGTGTGTGTGTGTCTGTGTGTGTGTCTGTGTGTGCGCGTGCGTGCGTGCGTGCGTGCGAGAGAGAGATTCTGCTGTGAATCTTGGTAAGATGACCACAGCAAGTTATGACGTGTTTATATATATTTTTATAAACATTTTGTCAACACACCGCTGCTGATCATTTTCTTTAATTAAAAAGATTTTGTCTTGTAACCCAGAAATTTCGTTTCTAGAATTACATCGTCAATCAGATTATCTATTCACCAAGCCTTTACGATTCCTTTCATCAGGCATAGACATTGTCTTCTAGAATCATTTTGCACCAAAATCTGTCCAATGCCACATATTCCTGTGTGCGGCCATAAATTTTTAACCAAAATACAACATCCAGTGGGTTCCACCGATTCTTCTCTCTTCGCCTACTTTCCTAGGCTGAAAAGCGTCCAAAGAAAAATATTTGAAGACGTGGTAGATTTTTGTAGGCTATTTCCAAAGAATGGCCTACAAAAATCCTGCCAGAAATGCATTGAACAATGGAAGATCGCTGGATGCCATTAGGAGAAGTGTACTTTAAAGAAGATAAAATAAAGTAACTTGCCTAATTTCCTAAAAAAAAAAAAAAATCAGTCCTGGATATTTTTTATAACCTTTCTTCGTAAAAATCTAGGTTGCTCAAGCTAAATATAAATATATTACAGCAGTCTAATTATCCCTTCTGACTGGCGGGCTGAAAAAGAAAAATAAATACCCACCAACAAAGATAGTTTATTAACTTTACAGGTACTAACTTAAATTCAAAAACAACGATATAAGCGCATGGAGAACTGTGCAACCACTATTACTACCGGAGTCTATCAAGTTCCCTGTAAATGCTTATCATCCTTTGGACAAACTGGCGGCTTTGTCGTAACGTATTTCTGAACACCCTGCCAAATCTATACTGAACTAAAAGAACGTCATAAGTATTGCATAACATGGAATTAATAACACCAACTACATGATCCTTTGAGATGATGCTAAGCTTTTAGAAAGAAGCACCTACAGATTGCAATGTCTTTTCAAAGAAAGTAAGTTCTTCTTCATTGCTCAAATCTTAATCTTGATTGGCTTTCTATGCCAAAAATCTGCATTATTAAAAATTGTATTTGTTAATTGCTACACGATGACTACGCAACGATTCTGCTGGATTTTTCAAAAGCTTTTGACAGAATACCACGTGGAACACTGTTACGCATATTAGAACAAATGGTGATGGATATGACACTGGTTAAGTGGATAAGAGGGTGGCTGCTGGACAGATATCAAAGAGTGGTATGTGGAGGGGAAGAATTGAAGCGAAAACAGGTGACTAGTGGTGTGCCGCAATCATTTCTACATAAATGATATAGGAAAAACCTGAAAGGAAATATTCAGTTGTTTGCTAATGATGTGAAATTAGGTAGAGTAATAGTTAATAAAGGCGATGTGGAGAGCGTGCAGGAAGATTTAAATAGGCTGTCAGTATGGGCAAAAGTTAATGGGTGTCAGTTTAATGTAGAGAAATGTAAAGTTATGCAATTTTAGATAAATATATTACAAGTCATGTATCACATTGTTGACACTGTACTCCAGGAAGTAGTTGAAGCTAGAGATTTAGTGGGGGGGGGAGGATGGTAGACAAAGAGTTAAAGTTTAGAGGCAATATTGCTAAGGCAGCCCATAAGATTACTTGGCTACTAAAGAACACATTAACAAGTAAAGATAATGAAGTTGATATTTCTCTTTATAAGGCCTTGATACGCCACATTTGGTTTACTGTTATCAAATCTGGGTTTCTTGGGGAGGAGGAAGCAGCGGAGAAGATTCAGAGGCGAGCGACCAAGATAGTGAGTGGTCTGTTCCCTATGAAAATAGATAGAAGATGGGTGGATAGCAGAAGTTGATTGAGAGCAGAAAAAGAGGGGATATGATAGAAACATCATATCAGCATCCTATGTCTGTTAATGGATTCGGAGAGGTATGATAGTTTTTGTGGAAAGTTTGGGTCTCCCGCTGCTGCATTTTGCAAATGCATTTGACAGAATATCACATGGAATGTTTTGTTCTCAAGATCGTCTTATGTTTGTGTCTTCGGACTCCATGAAGGTGCTCGTACCACAAGAACAATAATCACAACAACAACAACAACAATTATTTTATGTATATTCGCTTATGAGCTAAACATTATGACGATTCAGCTTGTTTCCGGCTACCCGTTGACCATTGGCCAACAGCCGACCATGAGAATCATGAGGAACGTGCTTCCGCTGGTCGACGCCAGTTTGCCTCGCTCGATCGCTGACCTTTGGGAAGTTATTTTGTCTAGATGATCCAGAATATGTCAGGACATATTCCATGGTCTAGCGGAATTAATGCTAAGACGTGTTGAAATGGTTATTTCTGCTTACGATTCTTTTAATAACAAATCTTTCATTCGGATCGTCTGTTGTATGTGAATACAATTTGAACATGTGGTATTCTTTACTTCAAACATGATGTGTGCGGAAAAGGTGACGCTTCTGCTATCAAGAGCAGTTCTGTCTATGAAGTCTCTAACGGTCATACTGATTTAAATGCCATCGCTTATAACATTTGTGTGTGTGTGTGTGTGTGTGTGTGTGTGTGTGTGTGTGTGTGTGTGTGTGTGTGTGTGTGTGTGTGTGTGTGTGTGTGTGTGTGTGTGTGTGTGTGTGTGTGTGTGTGAATATCAATAGCTAGTTGGTTAGTTGTTTATAACTGAACTCTTCTCGCTGTCCGATTACCTAAGTGAAGGTAAATAATCTGCAAATGCTTCCCTTCATTTGGAACAGTTGAGTTAAAGGAAGGAATGCCATTTTTCAGATCTTATGAAGATTCGTTAGTTAGCCAGTCTCACACGGAGGTGACAGGTTTTTCTTCCTAGAAATCAGCAACTCAGCCAGAACACGCATGCTGCTTGAGGACGTTGTCTCCCAATAACTGAATACATTCAGTTTCACTCTTCTCGTGAGATTTTCACACCACCTCGGATAATTAAAGTCTCCCATTTAGCACTCATCAGATTGATTTGGAGATGCATTTCCACGTCACCAGCAACTGATCCACCAGGTACGCAATAACACCCCACCAAATTTGATTTTGTTAAAATCCGCTTCACATCAGATGGCTTCAAACTTACTATTACGTGAAAAAATGATCACACTTCCTCCTTTCCTATTTTGTCTATCCTCCCAAATATATGATGCCTTTTACTCAATTTTAATTATTACAACTGCATCCAAAAGCCAGGTTTCACTAACATAACAAACTTAATTCATGTGTTCCTCCTGGTATTGTGTACAGACATAAGTTACCTCCATCTTCTTTATATACTTGTATCGTAATTCGTTGGTCTTTAATGGTAGCTAATATCTCGCCTATACAGATATCCTTGCACATAAGTAATAAGTCCGAACGCATGACTCACCTTTCTTACTAAGCACGTTGTATCTTTATCACAGTTATGTAACTTGATTATGTAACTTACTTAGGTATAGATTTCACCATTCCTCTCAGCATGATCTAGTTTCCCCTCACTTTCCGTATTTTGGTCTCATACCATAAATGATTTCTTCGGATTCCTGGTACCAAAAGCATTTAATAAATCCATTCTTTCCCCAAGCCCACTCCACACATCCAACAAATTGTAATCATTCCTTCTGCACAGCCTGTGCATCGAACCCTTGGTCATCATAGCCATTGTTCTTAATTCACTGCTATCGTATCTTGCTAATATACTAACGAAAAACTTTTCTGTGTCATTTGTTACATTTTTGATTTTTGCTGCAGGAGAACTCGAAAAGTAACGTGATCATCAATGCCATGTTTTATAAGTGAATCCATATCATGTAATCTTATTCATTTCAACTAGAAGGGATTTTTTATGCAAGAAGTCAGATTTATAGCAGTATTGGTGCAATAGGCTTCTATTTAATTTCGAAGATTTTTTATGTAGTACTTATTAAATGCTATGTTGGAGTCTCTAGAAAAGTATTGCAAATTGTAGTCATTGTACAACATACATGTTGACGGGAGAAAACAATTGTATTATTATTATTATTATTATTATTATTATTATAAGTATCTTTAGATGAGAAATATCTTATCAATTTGAGTTCATGTCTTAAAATTTCCACTTACAAGCATTACGAATGCTTTGCACTCATCTACGATAAATAATCTCACTCCCATGCCGGTTTATTGAGTGTTGAAAATAGTAATCACCAACAAATAAATGTGATGGTTAAATATTGCCAACTCTTAAGTATTTTTATCTATAATTAATAAAAAAAAAAGAAACAAACTCTTTGGACCTCAAAGTCCTTCGACGACTAGCTTGTACACATTCAGTTAGGAAAGGTAAGAAGAGTCTATTTCTAAACAGCTATAAATCAGAGCGAACTGTTTCATCACTGTAGATAAAAACGTACCAGAACTTCACTTGATGGCTAATAAAATATTTATCGTAATACTCATCACTCACATGTCATATGTGTATACGGCAGGAAAATGAACGCCTACTGCGTTACTTCACCAGGTTTGTATAATACGTTGCAAACGAGTGCTAATTACAACTAAGGTGTATTTTGAAATAGCAAGAATAGTTGAATCCCATCTTCATGAAAATGTCTTCATGTTTACCTGGAACTTCCTATAGTTCAAATAGTTTATTAAAGCCAAGTAAAAAAAAATCTTCTAGCTAGAGACTGGACTATATCGATGTTCCAACAATGCTATTTTGCTATTTCATTTAGGGCGCATAGCTGAAGGCCATTCTTAACTAGACCCGGGGGGGGATCAATAATCATTGATGTAATCAAAAGAATCAACACTGATTTTCAAGTCGGCTTCTTCAAACAGAACTCATATTTTATTCGAAGAACTGTTCTGAAAAGTTATTCAACAAATGTTTTTTGCATCTGCGTGTGTGCGCATATATATATGTATGTGTGTATATATATATATATATATATATAAATGTAGAAAGTATTTTACCTTGGGTATAATAAATGTTAAAGATACCAAGCTATTTTAGACCTGGGTTTTACTCCATTTCCCAAGTAAGCAAACAGACAAATAAGTCAAGTTTGCGCCTGCACGTAATGCAAGTTTAGCTGACCCTGCAGGTAGTGCAAGACCAAGGTAACGCATGGTAAAAGTAGAATAAGCTCTGATCACTAATCTTAATATTTACCCATAATGCAAAGCACATCTCCTGGAGGAGATGTATGATGCTTTGTATTAAAGGCAAGGGGCCACTACCCAGACCGGTTTCGACCCACTGATGAGACCTCAATAAAGGTCGAAACTGGTCTGGGTAGTGGCCCCTTGCCTTTAATACAAAGCATCATACATCTCCTCCAGGAGATGTGCTTTGCATTATGGGTAAATATTAAGATTAGTGATCAGAGCTTATTCTACTTTTACCATGCGTTACCTTGGTCTTGCACTACCTGCAGGGTCAGCTAAACTTGCATTACGTGCAGGCGCAAACTTGACTTATTTATATTTATATATATTTATATATATATATAGAGAGAGAGAGAGGGGGGGGGGAATAGTGAACAAATTAATCGGAATACACATTTTAAAGAACAATTTTAATACCGCAAGAAAATAAATACAAAAATTAAACTCCAACTTTAGCTAATAATTCATATGTGCTCCTCTGTTCCTAATAAGTTTATTAATTCACTTAGGCATGGGCTCCTCCAACGTAGAACACATTTTTCTTATTTCTACATCTCAAAACTATTCTTTTATGATGAATTGTATTAAGTTATCCTTTAGTCCGCCGGTTAACCTAGTGGCTATGGGCTTCGCAACCATATGCCCGGGGAAGGAGTGTCCTAGGTTCGATTCCCGTCGACGACGTGAGGAGCTTAAGGATGTTTCTCAGCCAAAGTTAGCCGGGCGTGGACAGCAGGGTTTTTCATCCCGCAAGCAAGCAAACCGGCCCGTTGATACACGCTGCTGCAGTCAAAAATACATTTCCCCTCAGCGGGAGGTCGGCTGTACTAACTCGAGTCGTATCTACGTAACACGCAGACCCTGCAATGGAAGCGAGAATACGCGCAAAGGAAGAAGAAGATTAAGTTATCCTTTTATCACAAGAGAGCCTGTGTAGCTCAGTGGATATGGCGTTTGCACACCACGGCGCTTGGCCGCACGAAGGAAGACTTGGTTTCGAGTCTAGTCGGCGACTAGAGGAAATTTTTCTAAGCCTTTTTTCGACCGGTTCCAGAGTTAGTCGATCTCTGGCACGGGCAAGCAGGTTTTTCCTCCCGGAAACTCGGGTTTTTCGTCCTGTAAACTCAAGAAAATCGACCGTAGAACCCACATTATTTTCAGACATTAAATATATTGTGTTAGGGTTAGGGACCACGAAATGGCGACACATTTGAGTCGTCTCTCTTCACTGTGTACCGCTTAATTAGTGATAGCCTTGGGTCATCTATCTCTGATTGGTACCAGTGGAGGTTGAACTGCCCACTCAGTCTCCAAAAGTCAGATAGGGCTAAATGGCCTCGCCTACTCCCCGTATACGGGAATAAAAAGGAGTTAGTTGATTTTTTTTTTTTTTAATCACAAGTTAATTTTCGAAGTCTCTTTTTCACTATGGCCCACAAAATTTTCTATTGGGTTGTTGATGTCAGGAGAGTTACCTGTCCACTAGAGCAATTGGAGGTTGTGATTTTTGATGAATTCTTTCAGTTTTTTTTTTTTTTTTTTTTAAGTGTGGCATGGAGTGAGATCCTATTGGAAGATGGGTTCTTTGTCTTTCTGCATCTGTGGGCCTGCTCCCTTCTTCAGTATTTTTGTCTTGGTCACTTTTCATCATACCGTCAACCGGAACAAGTGATCCTGGACCATCATGTGTAAAACCACCCCAGAACATCTTTTTAGATGGGTATTTAGAAGTTTGTTGAAGGTGGGCGAGAGAAGTCTTCTCAGCCACTGATTTGCGAATATAGAATACTCCCTCCCTTGGACAAAGAAATGGCTCTCATCTGAGAATACGATCTTCTTCCACTTCTCAACAGTCCAATATTTGTACATTTTTGCCCACCAGAGCCTCTTTTTCTGTATAGCCTTAGTCAACAGGTGTTTATTTTTTGGTCTGTGGGCAGTCCTCCCTGCTTCCAACAACCTTCGACGGACTGTCATGTCATATGTTAATGTTTCTGATATGTCATATCAAAACATTAATCTTACTTTGTATCAAGTCTCTATTTAAGTCTACAGCTGACAATCTTGGACTCATTTTACCGATCCTAAGTAGTAACGATCTTGAGTAAGTGTAGTTTTCCTTTTTTCATTCATGAGGAATACGAATTCCGTAATTTTCAGTCGGTTTTGATGATACCCTTCGATTGGAAAAATCCTGGATTCGAATTCTGTCTAGGACGGACTTTTCAGTGGAAAGTGAGTTTGCCAGTCCAATCTCATAGGGGGGGAGGAAGTTTTTTTTCTTCAATCGAAAAATTGTGGACACGTAATGGCCTAATAAAATCAGAGAAAGAAGAAGAAATAATTACTACAAGAATTCATAAAGTCAATATATAATGTTTAATAAAATTGTTGCCCACTGAATACAGTTTATGAGTGCTGACTATAAAATCACAACAATGGAGAGTTGTTCAACTCATATTGTTGCGTTTATAAAATATTACCAAACACTTCACTTTATTTAAAATTTCAAATTAAACTGTTACAAAACTTTTTCTTTATAAATTTATCTTTGATATTTATTTGATGGATCAATACTGGTATTAAAGAAGAAATTGTAACTTAACATTCGACTTCAATTCCCATAAAAAGGATTTTAAGTTCTTATATCGGAATAATCAAAAAAAAAGTTTTAAGCTACCGACTTTAGTTGTGGTTGAAAGAAATGTGTAGACAAGAAATGGCATCGATTTGGCAGTGCAAGGGTCGCAATTCCCTTCCCTATAATAAACATCAGTGTTCAATTTGATGTCAATAAGATACAACAGAGGTTGGGACTTCGTGCGGGCAACAATTGATTTCCACTGATAAAGCTACTAGTGACAGCGACAATGAACGCAAAAACGTTGCACGTGACATGCAATAATGAGGCATTAAGACTTTCTATTAGCAACTCGGGTCACGTGCGTGCATGGTTGAGACAGTCGCCGACTTAGCAGTATAAAAAAAGGTCTTTGTTCCCAAAGGCGGGAGAAACAACTTAAAACCTTTATTTTCTTTTGTATTCACACCGAAGTTGGTTTTTGAAGGAAACAATACGAAGAAAAAGTAAATGAATTGGATCCTTAGTGATTTTTTTTTTCCTAGGAAGAAGGCCAAATATTGGAACTGTTTCATCTTTCTGTTTGCGCTCAGTTAAATGATTCTTCATCTAGAAAATTTTTACATTGAATGCAGATGATTACTGTGAAAGTGAACGTAATAATTATTCATTTAATGAAACTAAATAGTTAAATAAGAAAGGGACTGCATTTGGTCCTTGCGTATTTGTTCAAATACGTCTACTTTTGAGAGGGGAAACATCCTCATCGCCTCCCCATGAGACTTAATTCAGCTTCACTTGAACGGGAATCAACAGGTTGAATAAAGTCTGTAGAAAGCGTCAAACCTTGTGAGGATTTTCGATTCAGAATTTTCAAGCCAAATAGCATCGTCGTTGCACATGATTCTATCCATCTGCGCATGCGCACACGCAAAACAGATATAAGAGAAAACGTTGCTTTAACACATCCAAACTGAGCATGCCGAAAGATAGTTTTTATAAGCATTCTACGAAGAATATTAAATAAGAATTGGTGGGAAGACCTTACTGGTTAGCAACAGGGTTTCGTTGGTATTGTACTCTGACAGTGACATCGGCACTAATTACACTATCAATTATTTCATTGTGAAATGAATGAATATGATCAAATATGATGAAAAAACATGGCATGTTTTTGTTCCTGTTTAACATACTACATTATCATCCATCTTCTCCTAATAATGGAAATTGACTGAAATATAAGAAAAGCGACATGTATGAAAAAATATTTACGATATTTTAATTTGTTTCCCTTGCGTGTTAGGTTCAATGGCCTGTCACCGCCAAAGCACTTGGCTTCATAGAAAAACCTAATTGATGTTACGATAGGGAGGTTAATCCTAACTGCAAAATCTGCTATGTTTGTCAATTGCGTGTATTCATTCGAAGCTCTATCTGTCTTCTGGGAGGGACAACTCGAATTTCCGAAGGAAACATCGTATGAGATGCTTGAGGGAAATTCGAACCCTGGCGTTTCTAACCAAAATCTTTTTTTTTTCTTTCTATTATTTGTTTATAACCTAACGTTACTTGTAAAAATAAATAAATAAAAACTAATTAAAAAAAAGTCAGAAATTAAATATGTCATCATTATAATCTTTCTTCTTCACTATTTCCGATTCTCATTTACTAGTTAGACTTGTAAACATTTTTTTTTTAGTTCTTTGAATATTATCCTTTTTTTTTTTTTTTTTTTTGCTTCAGTCAATATTGCTCTCGATATCTTTCTCAAGGTAAACTAAATAAGATGGGGGATTTCATGGATTTTTATTTTATTTTATTGGTAGTTTCTTTAGTCTTCCACTTCTCAATCTATCTCATTTTCAATCAGAATTGAGATCTAGACTCAACTCCTTCATCATCATCATCATCCACCGAAATTCATAGTTCCGTGTTCATTGCACTTATTTCACTCCCAATCGTTTCACTCCCTTCGGTAGGGGCAGTCACCAGGAACCACGAGAGTGCAAAATGCATGTAGTTAGTAGTTCACTTTTTCGTGAGACTTGGCGACTGCTGTTTCCGCTGACTTCGAGAAACATGGATGTTTGCACTTCCTCTGCCCATGGGATCGAAGGTGAGGTGCACTGGCTCTAAGGTATTCTTGTCACGGAGGGGATAATTAGCCAATTCATTACGACAGACTTCCTCCCTTGTTCGTTACATTGTCCTCTGTCATAGTGTTGTTAACTCGCTACCGGTCAGGTACAGTTACGGGGAGAGAGGGGGGGGAATACACGGAGAATAATGTCCTCAACCTACGATAACTTCGATAAATCTTATCAGAGACAATCTGCGAGATGCGTGTATTTCTCTAATAAAATCTTTCTTCCTGGAAGCCAAATGGTTGGTGTGGTCAATCTGTTTCTATCTCGAAACGTGCACTGTGTGTACGGGAAAAAAAAAGGGGGGGGGGGGTGTTACTTATTCTCAAAATCGAATCCTTTCTTTCAAACTATTTATGCTTCTGAATCAATGGAATAAGCCGTCACTTCTTCCGACATTGCTTGTGCTTCAGCGGGTTGTGAAGAGAAGCAAGCTTTACGTGTTCAAGTTTTTCTGTGGGATATTTAAAGCTAAAAATAGGTTAAAATTGGCAGCTTGAAAGAATGTTGTCGACCTTGGCCGAAATGAACTGAATTCTCTTATCTTCCTGCTTATTGTATATGCGGTACTCGAGGGAAAAGGGAGCGTAAATTTTTAACAATTAATTTATCAGAATAATAAGGACAGTTTTTTTTTTTGTTGTTGTTGTTGTTTTTTTTCCTCTCGACATTACCTCTACAAAGGATTTATTATGCTCGTTACTTTTTTGATACAATGTTCTGAATGACGACATATGAGTTTTACCTAATATTAAAAGACAAACGTCTTTTAAATCTCTTCTGTTTAATAAGCAGCTACTATTGTATTGGCGGAATGCAAAAATATCTCTAACTGAAAGGAATTTAAAAAATAATTACTTGATAAATGAAGTGGCATATTCAGATTTCAGTAATAAAGGCCAATTATGAAAAGAGCGAGATGAAATGTAGGAAAGTATATATATATATATATATATATATATTAAAAGAGGAAGGAAAAGAAATAGAGAAAGAAGTATTTCACTAGTTCACTCATTCATTATATTTCAATTCCTGATTGACGAAAATAGCAATTCTCTGAACTGAATGTTTAGTGTTGTAGGTTAATAATACTAAGTCTTCATAAGATAATACAAGAGAACTATCTTCGTTATTCATGACTAGGCGTAGAATTAAATTATGTCCACGCTATTAAAATTATTTCAGGTAATAATTTGAAGTAATCGCATAGACAGTTGCATCTTGGGTACAGAATATTTGAATTTTTCGACATTACATTTCAAACTTTATGAATGTACATCTGAAAGATTATGTCTTTGCTTAGAGAGAATAATTACCTATGGATGTGAATGCTGGATCCTCACTAAGAGCCAGAGGAAACAAGTAGAAGTTATCGGAATGGGTTACTTCAGTGTGAGAGAGCCATCAGTATGGATCCTCTGAGGAATATTCGACCAAAAATGGATAAAAAGCAATCAAGTGTGTTCGCAGATTGGAGGGAGTTGTTCAACGAAGATTGACAGCTACAGAAAGGATAAAGACACGTGCTTTGAAATAGTATGGACACGTCCAGAGAGATGAGGACTGGAGGGATCGTAGAGAGTGGAGTCTGAGAATAAGCAGCGGAAAAGACTGCAAAAAAGCAAGTAAGTTTAGTGAGTGCTAATTCGTTGACGTTATCTTTATCAGTTTCCTTATACAGCTTTTTTTAATGTTCAGTATTCATTACATCGGTTATTTTTTTTTCCTTATGTGAAACTTATTTATCACGTCATATGGATGTAGTGACCTCTCCTGCTTAATCAGGCACATTTTCAAAAACTTTTTTTTTCCCCAGAACAGCTTTCTTGAATTGTAATGTTCACAGCACAACAATCTGCCGGTCTGGTTTGGCCTCGTGCTTAGTATTATCACTCTCAAACCATTAGGCAGAGAGTTTGAATCTCATTATGGACATGTAAATAGGGGTGAGTGATGAATTTCATTGTTCTTGTGAATTTATAAGACTACCACCATGCTTAATGGTGGTCTGAAGTGACTTGAAAAAAAAATCCATGTTTGATCTCTAGAGTAGCGTTTTTCGATTATCCAATCCTTGCCCTACACATAGTACTAATGTATTATTAGTTTACAACCTCTCGTACACGTGATTAATATTTAAAAAAAGTTAAGGATATAAACAAGTTATGAACGTTTTGATTTTATTCGTGAAAAATTAATAATAATAAAAGAAAAATACAGCATGTCCATAAAGTGCTACGCTTCGCTGATAAAAAAGATAATAATGACACATACACCAGTGTATTATCATTATTATTTTTTTATTATTTATTATTATTTTATTTCTTTCGACGTACACTTACTTATGTTGAATTTGCTGCACCAGAGTAATCAAAGCTTAATGAACTACGCTGGTCACAATATAGATCTAAGCCTAAAATTAGAGCCTACTACAGCTTAGTTATAATTACTGTATAATTAGTTTACAAGACAGCTTGCAAATTTTAATACATTGCGCATATACTCAACGCACTAATATGAATACCATGGTAACATTTTCAAGGATATTAAAGCAGTCTGGGAGGGGGGGGAGAGTAATTCAACGATCGTTAAAGACTCAACTTGTTGGATTAGTGTGAAGCATTCAAATATTTGAACTTTCGTAGTTGCGCTTGCAAGTATTTGCAGGTCAAAATAGTTGGAATGATTTAGGTTGGGTTCGATTGTTTTAAATTATCGTTATTTCATCTAAAGGCCATGAGGTGGCAGAGTATTGAACTGAGTCTTGCTCTCGGTACTGCTTTTTTCCCCCAAGGGGAAGAAAAACCTAAAACAGACTACTGCCTCTATTGAAAAGGCTTATAAAATGCAAAATGAACACCATTTTAATGGCAACTGCACAGACATGTGATAAGGGATTGATGGAATGAGGAAAAAACAGAGAGAGAGAGAGAGAGAGATATTACTTTCTTGAGAGGAAGCCCACTTCCTTACAAGACAGACTAACTCAAGTTCATGTTAAGAAAAAAAACTAGTACCAGTTTTTTTCTCTGTTTAGGACTCTAGTCTTATTGATAGCTGCAATTTTTTTTTTCAGATAGAGGGCGCCAAACTCAGGACTCTAGTCTTTGTGTTGCTGCTACAATTTTGTTTAACTAGTCCATTGATTACACTATGTTGTTATAGTCTCGCGTATTGTGACAAACTGTGTTTATGTGCTCTGAAGATGCTGGTTATATCACCAGCGAAATATCAGCAATAAGTTAATAAATTAATTATTTGCTTATTTTTCTGTGTTCTAATATATACCGTTAAAAAATAAACAACATGTACGACGAACACATAAATCTGTCCACACGTTTAACTCAAGTTCAGTTGAAACTCTTATAAAGGTTCTTCTGTTCAACCTGTTTCAATAATTCCACTCTGCCTAAATAAAATTTGATGCAATTTAGTATGTAGAATCTCGAATAACGTTTCTTGAATTATTTCAAGTTTGGCTTCCGTCGAAGCATTTTTAGTGGTTTGGATAGAAACTGGAAACAATACGAAAGTAAATGTTGCAAACGACATAATAAATATTTTTGGCCAGATTATTAAATAAATAATCTGGCCAAAACATCTATATTGACGAAATGTTGAGTTCTATGTCGAGATCGAGTTTGCAAGTAAAGTAAAAATAATAATAAATAAATAAAAAGGACTTGTTGCACTACAAAACACGGACAAGAATGTTACGGTGTTTAAACAGATGTTTTGTGTGCATTTTGCAGGGAACGCCTAAATTTGCATGTCAGGGAATCCCCACAGATTTCGGTAGTATTAAATGTATATAATGTTTGTTTTCTTATCTGCTCTTTTGTTAACGCCCTTTTGACATTAAAGGAACATAAAATACACCAACCTAAAATCTTGGCATGACTTTTAAAAATATCTCTTACACCAGTAGAACAAACGCGACGTATGAAAGCATTAATTTACTTGTGGCATCCTAAGACAAACACAGAAAGACAAATACTGTAAATTAAAACAGATGAAGTGGAAACATTGCATGGACGTTTCTATTGAATGACTGACAATTAGCACTTACTACACTCTTTGAGAAATCTCATAGATTTCTGGTACAAAGTGACTTGTAACTTCATGATTTTCTTGAAAAGTTGCCCAATGGGAGGCTGCCAGGCGTCATCTTATCCACACGATTAACCATGTTTGTTGTGTGATGCTCAAAACTAATCATATAGTTTCGTTATGCATGACAAATGAAATTGAAAAGCTCTTCCATCTTGTCAAGGGAAAATTTCAGTTACATTTGATTATCCGAACTGCTCGTGCAAATACGATGCAACCAAGAGATACTTTTTCAAATATAAGAAAACCCTAAAGACTCCTACTTTATTTTTCTCTAGTTTTGGTGTAATAACTAAAGACAGCAGTATGATAACAAGGAGTTAATGAATCAAATAAAAAAAGTGTCCGGGAAATAGGAAAGTTTGGAGGGGGGGAGACAGAGTTTAGAAACAAATAGGTTAGGTTCTGTTGATTTTCCTAAGCTATCATCACGTCATAAAACACACTAAAAATAACAAACATGTTAAGCTTAATTCCCAAACTCGCACGTTCATTTTCATTACTCTAATTGGCGTATTCTGTTGCTATTTTTATTCCTTTTTTAAATCTTAAGTAGCCTTTCCTATGATACTGCTAATAAAAACCAATCTAATGACAAACCAATTTGAAACTGTCAACCACGAAATTCAGATTTGAAAAACAGAGGAAAAAAGAGATCAACAAGCCTTATTTGTAAATCATTGAGAGTTATGGTGCTGTACCCAGCCAATAGAAACAAGCAGCAGTAGTAGGATCACATTCTATCGCATTGCAGAGAGGATATAATAAGTAACTTCCTTCGTTACCTAGGAAACAAGCGATTATATCAACCAGGCATTCATGTCTTGGGAAATAGAAACCAGCGGTGTACTTCTTCGACGCCTATGGGAGGGAAGGAAAAGTACTCCAACCTTCTTAAGTTAAACTCGTGTCCTCTTTCTTTCTTTCTATCACTACTAATTGCTAATTATGTGCGTGTTCACACTCCACTAGGGGCCATTCTGGTTACCGAAGGTAACTCTGAGCGCTTTCCACATAATTCCACCCCCTCTTTCCCCCTCCTTTGCTTTCCCGCTTTTGATAAGAGCAAACCTTCCCTCTACTAATGTCAGGCGAGTGCCTAGCTAACGCTTTTAATACACACGTAAGGTTCGCCTGTGCGTTTTCGTAATTGAGATAAGTTGCTGAGGTTACACACAAAGTGCTCAGGCCGCAGCTTTCGAGCCTGGCCCATTCCCTCCAGCTTGTAACGAGAGGCGGTCGGCAAAGCATCCATGTTCCATTTGATCGTATCTCAGTGGGTGTAACCGAGTAATATGCAAGCTGGGGAAGAGGAAGAAAACTAGATAGAGGGTAGAATATGAAATTTACTGCAAGCCCTAAGGGGGAGAGTCTCTGAACTACGAAGACTTCGTGTATCTTCTTTACATTAATGAAATTAAATGAGCGAACTTGGATCGCTTTAAGATTGAACGTCTTTGAATACCAACATTGCTAGGAAGTATAAACAGGCTGGAACTAGGAGATCCATTTAACTCTCTATAGACACGTAAGCTCGGTAAAGAAAACAAAGACTTGGGCCTAATGAATGCGCAATCTTTGAGTATATTAGAGGAAGAAAGAATAAAAGAAAATTACACCCATAGAAAGACTTGATAAATATCTCGTTGAGGAGACGAATTGAAAAGACCGAGTCGTTGTCTTAAAGAAAATTTAAATTGCGTACATCACTCGAATATCCTGTCAGCGATATTACTAAAGGATAGGTTTTAGGATTAGTAATTGCCATGCTAGTTTAATAGAGGATTTTGTCTACGACGCTTCCTTGTACAGCATTTCCCAGCCCTCGAAACAAAGACATTTTTTAACAGATTTACTGTTTGTTCTTGATGAGTGAATAGCCCTTGCTTTGTATATTTTGTTTCACATAACAAGGAAACAAACACGTTTGTTACGACACGCTACTTAAGCTTGTAAGTACATAATTAACAAAAGGAAGTTCACGACAATCCTATCTTGTCCCATAAATTTTCGCTGTCAAAGCGAGCTTATAACAGCATGATTTACGTAAAGTGCACTTTTACAGAAGCATGTTTACTAGTCCTCCACTTAGCTACTTTCTTCGCAAATATGAACAACATACGAAATAAAGATATTTCTGGAATTTATTTTTATTTTATTAGTGCGGGACTATTCAGAAAAAAACAAATGAAAATGAACTGTATCAAAGTGAAATACTGTACATTTAAAAAATAAATAAATAACGTAATCAGAAAATTAATTATTCTATTTTAAAATGCTGCATCCGATTCAAATTTTGAAGAAGAAATAAAAAAAAAAATCGATGGATTTTCATTTATTATGATTTTAATATTTTTTTAAAGAAGTTTGTTGGTCATTCAGATTACACCCAAATAATTAAGACTATGAGGCGAATGTCTTGTGTTTACAATGCGTGTTCTGATATTTCTAGCCTCCGTGCGCACTCAGGTACATGATGCCCTTAGGTTGGAAAGACCCAATTGTGAATCCATAAAAAAAAACCGGAAACCTTTTATTAGAGATTTTTAACTCAGGCTGGGTTATTAGGGCTCGTACGGGGGTGAAGGCTTCCTTTTTTTCCTCCTGAAACTTCATTTTTCTTCTAGTAAAACTTAGTTATTAATTCCAGTCAACCTGAATGAGATTCCGAAAAAAAAAAAAAATCTTTAGCTGCATGAGACAGACAACATTCACCTCTCCAAACAAAGGATATGATAGTTACCAACTATGTTACTGAGGCTCTGATTTAAAAAAGAGAGAGAGAGAGAGAGAGAGAGAGAGAGAGAGAGAGAAAAAAAACATAACAGATTATTTTGGACTATAAAGCGAGTGTATTAAGTCGGTTTGCATTTCCTAGTTGTCAGTGGGGAAGATAAGAATCCAGAAAGAAAAAATCCTGCCATCCCTTCGCATAATAGACCATCTAATCTACTTTGAACTAACATTATGAATAACCATCGTGGTTTGACGGAATTCTAATAATTATTTTCACTCAAGAACATGTATTGTCCTTTTTGTCATCATCGTTCATTCATTGAATTAAACCTAAGCAAATCTCAGGTAGTAATAGTAGTTCTTTTTTTCTTTAGTGACAATGAACAATTTACTATTAAGTTTCGCTTTTTTTTTTCATTTATAGTTATGTATTTATAATTTCTTTCCATTTCTGCCTTTTCATAATGAAAAAAAAAATAATAATTCAAAATATCGTATCTCAGAATCCAGATAATTTTTTTTTTAAATTCATACGACGTTTTGAATTTCTAATCTCTTCAACAGATCTTACATTTATCAAATCAGAATTTTAATTATCAAATAAAATTGAGTAAGTCCCTGCGCCACGTTCAATAACATCGTACAGCCAACAAAAATGACTGTTTTGAATGCGACCTCTTGTGGTGAAAAAGAAAATGACTAATCTTTAAAACGAGTTGATTGACGTCATAAATAAATACGTAAAGACAAAGTACAATTAACTGATCGCTCGCGTTAATTTCGTTAACATTGTTTTGGGTTATTGAGAACGAGACTAAGTTCCTTTCTCCAAGCAATGCACGTGTTGCTAGGAATTGTCACAAACTGTATCATACTTCAAAAGGGTTACCTGAAATGGGTGAATCAGCGTGGCGGAATTAGTTTGTATTCCATTTGGCGACAGTCATTTGTTTCCACAAGTGTATAATCGTGTTACTATGCAGAACACGACGGTTATCTGCTGATGGCAAATAAACATTGCTGTTATGGAGATGTGTTACACGTAGTTATTACAATGCTCCCCACGTGTTGTCCTAATTTCACTTGAGGTGACGTGGGCATCCACCTGGAACCAGAGTTGTCAACATTAGGATTGTTGGATTGTGTAGCAATATGCACACCGCCACGAATGGCAAATGCCGCAAAGGAGAAAGCAGAGATGGCATTCATTTGAATGAGATGGCAATAGGAAAGGATAGACGCATTTAGAGAGAGAGACAGAGAGAGAGAGTCAGTGCGACAACTAGTATTTTGTGACGTTACCACCATAAGTGAAGAAGCACTTCTTAAATGCCTTCAGTTGTTGTAGGAAAATAATTAGTTAACTTAGATTAGATAAATTAATTATTTTTAAATTCCAAATTTGATGAATTAATTTATTAAACTGTAACAGACTGATTTCAAGTGAAGTTTAGTCCCACCTCTTACTACATTTCATTAAAATCTGTTGAACGGTTTCAACAATTTAGCTTCGTTAGTAGGACTACAAACCAGATATGACTTGGATAACAAAGCCATTTTCTCCATTATGGAGAGAAAGAGTTAGACAAAAGAAAAACGGTAGGGGGGAGAGAGACAGAATCTTAATAGACCTATTAAACAATTTTGTGAAGAAAAAAAAATGAAAGTTACGGAAAATCTAATAAATGTGGACTGAACTAAATTTCTGCTACGGTATTCACCTTTCTATTTCTGACTTACATCTGACCTTAGACGGAGAGGGGGGGGGGGGTTAGGAAAGCAAAACCTCACGTTTTCGCTATTGCCCGTGAAATGAGCACTATGACATGTTCTGAATGCTAATGCGACTCATTTTTCATAGCAAAAGTTGACCAGAGAAATTAATAATTAGATGTCCACTTTATGACTCATAAAAAATTTGTCTAGTGTTTGAATCGGTAATATTATCTTTGTTTGTGTATAGACGAGTAAAGACGAGCGCTAAATGGCTAAAAGAAAATCAAATCTTATTCATTATACTATTTTAAAATTTTCTTAGTATTCTTAAAGACATTTTTCTTCACTAGAATCCAGCTGTACAATGCGATCTACTGTGCTATGTTATTACTTTTCTTTCTCGCGGTACTTATTATAGAGCAAAGTTTACGCCCATTCTCTGTGTGGGGAATCATAAAAATTGCCTTTTCACGTGCTGCTAGCGATAACAACGCTTGCACGTGTAGCTTTTGCTTCTTGAACAACTAGGTAGTTCATTTCGGCAATTTTACTTTGGATAATTTAGGACATGATTTATTTGTCATCGGGAAACGAGACACATGCGCACTGTGAGTTTTGCTAACTACTTTTCATAGCAGTCTCTCATTTGATGAGAACTTGGATTCGAGTTTCCGCACATGTCCAAGAAAGAAAATCAAAAACGGGGGAAAAAAAAAAAGAAAAGAAAAAAATCTGCTAAGTCGGGATTTTTATTATACCATAGGCAATATTTATCTTTTTTACTCGTGTGTGTATATATAACAGAAGCTGATCTACTTGGGGTGTGCAATTATCTCTTAAAGAAAATCTGAACAGCGATTTAGGACACGGCGTCATAAAAGATTAATCGCCATTTAGAAAGGACAGGAGTCATAATAAAACAAATGAAAAAAATTAGTTCAATCTCACACCTTACTATTATAGAATTCCTAGCATTTTTGATATTCACATGATACCCCCCCCCCAAAAAAAAAAATTAAGAAACACTTTAGACCATAGTTTCCTTTTCCACACACACACACACACACACACACACTTTCGAGTTCCGTATGTCTCTGAGCTGGAAAATTGAACTCAAATACTTGAATTCACAGATATGAAGAATTTCCTAGATCTGAACAGAAAAACTAAGAATATAAGCAGTTACTGAACTCGTTTTATATCCTATTTAAGGCCTATAAATATATGCACATCATACAGTTATCACATCATCACAGGCCGAAAAGCTGAATATAAGAAGACTCCAAATTCAGAGTTCTGAATGTTGTCTTGTCTCAATGCTATTCACTGCCGTTTTCTCAAGTAGCTTTCGTGGCTACTGGTTACAACAGAATTTGGTCATTAAGATCCGTTAGAACCCTGGTGTTTTATGGTCACGTGATATTTATTTCCTTTTTATTTGTCGAAAAGTTTCTACAGATTGGGAATATATACTTCTTTGAATAAAATCCTCTAATTACAGACGCAAAGGTGATAAGCTTAACTAATCCAAGTACTTTAAATCTTATTATTTCCTCAGTGCAAGTGCCCACTCCCAGTAATATAAATTTCATTAGAATTTATCGAAGATTTAAGTTTCATACCAAGTCACAGAAACACTATACCTCCTTATAAGAAGTTATTTTGTATACTATTATGTAAAGAATTCAGGAAAAAACTTGAACTAGACGATCCTGAACCATATTTTTTTTATCGAAAAAGAGGTCACTAGTGTAGTTCAGGTGGTAATTGGTGATTTACTTAATAATGCATATATCATGTTGCTTTTTATTTTTATTCGATTAATTTTTATGTAGATGCAATGCCCATTCATATTTTGATAATTAAAAAAAAATCCCTCAGATTAAAAATATATATATGTTACGTCTAGATCTATTATTAGAACTAAATGAAACGCCTGCCTATCCAACGTTCCTTCATAGGTAAGTAGAAGTAAGCAGATAAATAAAGTTAGTTAGTAAAGCTAGTTTATATCATGATGATGTCCATTGACCAGGCGTGAGTAGTGAGAGTAAGCGTGTGTGAGTCGAAGTCTACGACTCACACACGCTCACACACTATAGCGTCTACGAGTAAAAAGCGTGAATCGAGTGATTCTTGTCTGGTTTTTAATGAAAAGTGGACCAATTTGTGCCGATCGACGATAAGCCAGTGTGTTTAATTTGTCGTGAGTCAGTGTCAGTATCAAAAGAATATATTGTATTCTTTTGATACTGATTTTGATTTATAAAACGACACTATGAGACAAAGCATGCGTCCAATTTCGATCACCATCAAGGGCGGCAAAAAAAAAAAAGACTTAACTCATTTTCAGCTTCTCGCTGAGTCCAACTTTTCGTCTCTTGATAAATACTGTACAAAATTAGCCTTGTTGCGAAGTGAGTTCAAAGAGAGATTTAGTGATTTTCGTAACCAACAGTCTTCTTTAGATTTATTTTCAATGCCATTCGGTGTCAATGTTGCCGAAATGCCAGGCTCAGTACAAATGGAGCTGCTTGAACTCCAAAATAACTGTTCTTTGATAGAAAAATCATCAATGTGCCCTTGCTTACATTTTACAAAGACTGCATTTCTGAGGACACATTCCCTAATCTTCGCCGGCATGTTTTGAAGATGTGCGCTTTGTTAGGAAGCACATACTTATGTGAGCAGTTCTCCAAAATGAAGCATGTGAAGTCCAAGACAAGAACTCAGATTACGGACCAACATCTCGAGAATACTCTGCGCATAGCGACTTCCAACAGTGATGCCAGCATCTACAAGCTGGTCAAGGAAAAACATTTCCAAGTTGCCCATTGCCATTGTAAAAAATGAATGTTTTCTTCATTAAATTATCTTTTTTCAAGTATTGATTGTATTTACTTATCATGAACTAGACTCCTACCTACGCTCTTAAAGCTGGGTTTGTTTATTTTTATAGGATTTCATGTCAAGTATCAAATGCACAGTGTTCCTTATGAATCTGGAAAGCATCTTACAATTCTAAATACCGCAGTATAGCTTAGTGACCCGCGGGCTTCATTGAAATTTTTAATGCGGCCCGCACTGTCTGAAAGGTTGAAGATCCCCCCCCCTGGGTTAAAGGTTGCCAAAGTCTCAATCTTAAACAGCACTTTCTTCAGAAAGAAAGGAAGGCATCCAAATGCAGAGCCAGAGATCTGAAATGTATCACAAGATAGTTAGCAGTTAATTATATTTTATCATATTTTATTTTATTTTTGCAAGAGCATTATTGGTCAAACTTCTGTTAATTTTGTGCTCTCGAAATCGACACGCTATTTTAGTTTTTAATCTTGCGTTTTTAACCTGCCTGCTTCGAGAAATGACCTGTGCATCGATGCTTCAAGGAATCAGTAGTCTTTTATAATGAGGCTGTTGGAGCTGCCAAAATGCTCTGTGGTGCATCTGCTCGTTTTTCCCTTGCTAAAATCCTCGAGTGGTGTGACGTTCATTTAGCAATTCAAATCAGATTTGTGTCTTTTATTTCCATATTTAAAAGCCAAATCTATCATCTACAGAGTGTTCTAATCAAGGAGCTTGTAAATAATAGTTTAAAACAGTCTCTGAGGGGAGTGAGGGGTGGGGGGAAGATAGATGTTCCTAGAAGGAGTTGGTATCATCCATCATCAAACAATGGGGTTGCTATGAATATTCTATTGTGTCCATGTAGGTACAACATGTCATGTAGGTAACACAGGGGTACAATGAATTGCGTATTAACCCCGAAGGGCTCACAGGCGATCGTGAAATTGGTCATTCTTTCGCTTCCAATGCACATCCCCCCCCCTTAGCATAGCTTTCTCCCTGGGAGAGACACCAAGTGATAGACAAGCGTGAAAGTGTATTATAGTTGGCGTTGTCATGCCAAAGGTGGTCAGGAAGGATGTTTTCTTGGCCAGCTTTTCATTTATCTCTCGTCTTTGTCCTTACTATGCCGAGTAAGCGTATAACTCTGATACCGCCGCATTCACAGTTTGTCTCAAGGGTCAAAGGACAACTTCCACAGCTACACCGTCTTCTTATGTGAGTTGGAGCGGAACCAATGTCTAAAGGGAAGCTTACGCAGTTTACACATGCGTACAATACTGTCACCCCAGAACTTATACAGACCAGCTTTATAATATAACGCGGGCATCTCAAAAAGTCCGCGTCACTCGCATAAAGGTTATACCAAAAGGCGGGGGGGGGGGGGAGAAAAGGGGATGAGTAACTACACACATGTACATCGGTGTCGTGGTGGGATAACTGAAGAATAATTTGTCAGTCTGTGTTCGTCCTTTCTCTGCCCATCAAACCACTGCCGGACATATGTCGGACAAGAGTTGAACAAAAGGCTAACAGTTTCCAATAGACCGTCTTTAGGTTTACCAATAGAATGCCGACTTATTGGATCCCGGAGCTGTGTTTTGTGTTCACGACATATGTTCGTGTTTGTGTTAGCCCTTCACCAGGGGGCACACACAACGTAGCTATTTATGAGTATCTATGAATGAAAGTAACACGCTCTACGCTTGATCCCTGACAAGTCTGGTAAAGTATAAGCCTTGTCATACACGACAAAGGCCAGAAGCATAGAAATGCTACTTGTTGAACATCTCCCTGGTTCTGATCATCTGTCCCTTCTTCTGCATATTATGTCCTCCTGCTTCCACGTCAGACCCGAACTTCGTTCTTAATTCTCCATAACAAATGCATGAAACTCGTTGTAAAGCATCTGCTCTCTCTCTCTCTCTCTCTCTCTCTCTCTTTTCTTTCACTTTTTCCTGCTTGTTTCTCTGTCCTTTCTCCTCATCCCTCTCTTCTCTAAAGACGAAATCGTGGAAAAGTTGAAATCCCTTAGGTCAACATACTGTGTTTATGTAGGCCCCCCCATAAAAGAAGAGGGGGAAACAAATCCTACAACTGCTGTATTCGTACTACACTCTATTTCCAAGTGTGTGTGTGTGAAAGTAAGCTAATCATATGTGGGATTTCTATTTTTTTTTTCCAACGGTCATGACGTATAACTTGACAAATGACCAATTGGATACATAGGGAATAGGAAGGTTTAAGATCATTGGATCACGATATCTGACTATATTTAATGGTGTGTTGTAATAAATTAATAAATGGATATCTGTGGATGGGGAACATGTCAAACCTTTACGTTTGGTGTAAATTCCACATTGAGACTATTTGTTAAGAAATTTCAATCTTCTACCAGTTTCAGATACATTATAGTACACTTCATCAGAGACTGAAATTAAAAAAATAAAATAAAATAAAAAAATACAATAACTGAGTTAAACAATCAAATTAACGGAAACAGTAACACAGAAGACTGAGTTAAACAACTTACTTGTCGTGTTTAACTTAGCCATTGTATTATTATTATTATTATTATTATTATTCTAATTATTTTATTCACATAATTGATACACAGTCAAAACAAGATATCACATAAACAAAAATTTGACTGGTGATACAGAACAATTCAGATTCTACCCAAGAATCTAAGAATAGTCCGTCGGTAGCGTCGTAAAATATGGACTGTTCCAAGTAATGCTGTTTTCTGTAGATCATATGGGATCACTTCATTGATGTTTAATTGCTGTAAATAGTTGAATAGCTTATTTGAAGTTGCACCAAGTGCACCGATAACTATTGGGATGACTTTGGTGTGTTTAAGCCACAGTCGGCCAACTTCGATTGCGAGATCTCGATATTTAGTCATTTTTTTCTAGTTCTTTTTGTTAATGTTGTTATCACCGGGTACTGCGATACCAATAATCCAAACTTGTCGATGTTCGATAATTGTGATGTCAAGTCTATTGTGTTCCAAATGCCGATCAGTTTGTATTCTAAAGTCCCGGAGAATTTTTGCTGTTTCGTTTTCCAATACGGTCTCTATTTTATGCTGCCACCAGTTATCAGAAGGAGAAAAGCCATATTTTTTGCATACATGCCAATGAACTATTTTGGCCACTTGATCATGACGGTATTTATAATCAGTGATTTTTGCAGCTATTTTACTGCAGGCACTGATTAGCTGTTCTAGAGTCTCATCTTTCTGATCACATAATCTGCATTTGTTTTTATTATTGAGTTCAAAATTTTTGCTTTGATTGCGTTAGTTTATAATGCCTGTTTTTTGAGCTGCTAGAATAAATTCTTCTGTTTATATTTTTTAATATATCCGTGTTGTAGCCATTGTCATATCTTGTTCACGTCAATTTTGTCCTCAGTATCTCGAAGAAATTGGCCATGCAAGGGTTTATTTTTCCAGCGCATATATCGGTTATTTTGTTGTTGCTTTTTGTAATCGGATTTGTTTCCTGTTGCTTTTAGAAGGCCCTCTTGTGTAATTGCTTGAAGCATTGGCTCAGAACTATTGTCGATGTAATTTCTTAAACCAATTTCTTCTTCTTCCACAGTCTGTCTCACTTGCAGCATACCCCGTCCACTTATTCTTCTCGGTAGGTACAACCGGTCATCATCACTTCTTGGATGTAATGCATTATGCATAGTCATTAGTTTTCTAGTTTTGCGGTCCAGTTTGTCCAGTTCTTCTTTTGTCCAATCTATTATGCCAGCTGTATCGGATCACTGGTATAGCCCAAGAATTCATTGCTCTAATTGTGTTTAATCCATTTAGTTTTGTTTTCAGAATATTTCTAACTCTTTTGATGTATTCTGATGCTGCCTGTTGTTTAATTTTCGAGTGGTGAATATCATTGGCTTCTAATATTCCTGGGTATTTATAGTGTTCGTCAGCTGAAATTGCTTTTATATATTTCTCTTGATCAAAATTAAAACTGCTAGTGTCATTAATTTTTCCTCGTTTAATAGATAAAATTGAGCATTTATCAAAACCAAATTCCATTTTGATATCCTGACTGAAAATACGAACTGTGTTCAATCAAGAATCTATTTGCTGGGCCTATTTTCCATATAGCTTCAAGTCATCCATATACAACAGATGGGAAATTTTAATATTACATTTCGGAATTTCATATCCAAGTTTTGTTTTCTTCAGAATCATAGACAAAGGTATCAAAGAAATGTTGACAAGGAATCACCTTGGAAAATTCCACGTTTAATGCTGATATCTCCAAGTCGTTCATTATTCACTATTAATGTTGTTTTCCATGATTTCATAGCAGTTGCCAGAAACGAACATATGTTTTTGCTAATTCCAAATATTTTTAGTGATTTTAGGATCCAGGAGTGTGGGAGGGAATCGAATGCTTTCTTTTAGTCTATCCATGCCATGTTTAAGTTAGTTTTTCGTCTTTTTGAGTTTCTGAGAATCATTTTATTAATAAGGATCTGGTCTTTTGTTCCTCTAGATTTTTAAAAATTACCTTTTTGTTCAATCGGATAAATTTGATTATCTGATAAGTAGAGGTATATGGAATTAGCTATGATTGCAGTGAACAGCTTAAGCATGGTTGGTAGGCATGTTATTGGGGCGATAGTTACTTGGGTCTGCACCCTTATCCTTATCCTTCATGAAGAGAAAAGTGCGCCCAGATATCATCCAGTCTTCCACTGAGCCTGACTGCAACAAATAATTAAATTGTTCTGCCATTCGATCATGTAGACTAGTTAGATGTTTTAATCAAAATCCATGTAATTCGTATTTGCCAGATGCACTCCAGTTTTTTAATTTTCTAGCTTGAGCACTGACCGTTTCTTTAGTAATAATGACATTTTGCATTTGTTTTTGTTTCATTTCCGATTCTATTTCCTTAATCCATGAGGCATCTTTATTGTGTTCAATAGGATTATCCCAGATTGACTTCCATAATTTGAGGGTTTCTTCTTTTTCTTGTGAATGATAGTTTGCATTTGTATTTCTCTGGAGAGACTGAAAGAACTGACATTGATTCTGTCGTAATTATATTTTGTACATAATGTATTATTCTTGCTTCATATCTTTTAATTTTCTGTGCAGTCGCTGTAATTCTTTGTTTTAGTTCTTCGTTAACTTCAGCAATTGTTTTGTTGGCCAAATTAAAATGTGTTAATCAGTTTGTTTTTGATGTTATTAATTTTGAGCCGTCCTTTAAAACTCTTTAAGTTGCTTAGATCAGCTCGAAGTTTGTTGACCTTTCGTTCTAATCGGATTTTCCATGGTGCAGATTGTTTCATCCTCGGCAAAAGCCGAGGATGAAACAATCCTCGGTTGCAAATTTTGCTTAGTTGCAAACCGAACTTCACTGAAATGATATAGGATGTGCTGTATAGGAGCTGATTTGTTTACTTTATGCTGTTGGTTGTGATTGTTTCAATTACAGCATTTGTGTCTGAGAGGAGCTGTTTTAGCTTAGATTGTTGTAAAGCTTTTAATGGTGGTAGTCTTATACGGTCATTTATGGAGTTCATATGTTCCAATATCCCTGACTTCATTTTACACTGCTCTTCTGTCAAAACATTCTGAGGTATGTCGTCAGCTTGATGCTTAATGAATTGAATTCCAAAGTCTGATATAGCTACCTCCCGATGATTTGCTGTTACTGGAGTTGTTGGTTTATTACGCGACTCTTGCAACTCAAGTTCAGTAAATATTTTGCTACGGAAAATGAAATTCTTTTGGTCCATAAGTCTTTGTTCTGTTATTGCAGATTCTGGGAATTTTTGTTTCTAAATTAAATGCATACGCTTTCTGAAACCTCGTTTTTCTGGTGTTGATCTGTAAAAACATTCCATAACTTCTCTGTTTTTTTCTACAGTCCATTTTTTACATTTGGTTTCTTCCAGTCGCTTTTCAGCTTCCTGCTCTGATTGCGCAGCAAGGAGAGCTGGGTCCTGTAGCCCACATCAGATGTTGGGAATCCTGATGCCCAGGATCCCCAACATCTGACGTAGTCCTTGATGACCCGGGCGTCGACTGATCTGGTATGGATCTCTTCTTCCTTTTCACCATTAAGATGGGGGGGGGACATTGTTAGTCTGGCTCCTCAGTTGAGACCTGTCTGACAAGAGTGGCCCTATGCTATCTGCTGGCAGCTATGCTACCGCTAGAATAGCTCTCAACATCACTGAAGCGCGCAAGCCCCACCGCCACGACAAGGCCGTGTTTCTTCGGGGATTATTATTATTATTATTATTATTATTATTATTATTATTATTATTATTATTATTATTATTTCACTCTCCTGATGAAGTGCACTATAATGTATGCCAAACTAGTAGAGGTTTAAACTCAATAAAAGAATTGGTCAACAATCTTCCTGTAGAATATATACCGGGCATAATGTTTGACAAAATAAGCAAAGATTGGTGTATACGCAACGAGCATTGCTGTTTAGGTATTTAAAGTTATTTTGAAATAGTTGCGGATAATATTCATATTCAATTAGTTCAATCGCTAAATTTGAATATGTTGTTTAAACTCGTTTGATAATACAAAAATGATACGCAATGTCGTGATGTATTGGTAAAATATATGACAGTATGACATTTGACTCTATATACAGTACATTTGTATTAAAAAAATCTTGGCCTTTCTATTTTCATGTTTCTATTCAAGGATTAAAAGAGTGGCGTATGAATACATATCCATACAGAACTTTTACTTATTCAAAATAAACATTTTGTTTCAGCTGTGAGGACTTCAGAAACCCTTCTACTAGAAAGACTGACCTAAGACGCTAGTAATTTTGCAATGACTTTTTAGCTGGAGGTGAGTTAGTAGGTCTCACACGAAGGTAGTTATAATATTCAACCAACTCTATGTTAGTATACTTGACATCATGCTATTAAGTCACGAGGGTAGACAAGTAAGATAAAATTGTTCATTTCGAAATCTCGCTTGACTTACTATTAAAAGGCTATTACTTATTACTTATTACTTACTATTATTTTGATATTACTATCAAAATTTTATTCCAAAATTTCGTAGATTCGTTTCTTTTGTGCTTGTTCTTGTTTTGAACAGAATCTTTTTAATCCGGACCCTCTGAAATATGTCCATTTGCCAGATCATAGCTCTGACATTGGTTGAGGATGACAGGACAGTTATATATTCACAACATGCTGCTAATAATCCCATGTATCCATCCTGTGAACGTTGTTCATTTTTTCATAAAATGTTACTAAGTTAAAATGATTATTTTGTTGAACTATAAAAAATGTAAGTCTTTTAACGAAGTTTTAATGTCAAAAAAGATTATAAAATACCTTCCTACTAGTTAAAATTTTAAAATTATTTTCTTGTAAATAATGCGAACAAACAGAAATACATGACAATTTTAGGATAGCCTTGTTTCTTATCTCTGTGTATTTGCAAAGTATTTTCCAGCACGCAACCGCTGAGCTAGAACTAGCAGAGCAATAAGCAACTATTAAGACGAGGATGATGTTGATGGGCTCATATATATAGATTGAATATTATTTTGTGGATTATTAGTCTCTGTTTGTTTGAATTCTACAAAAGTATGATATTCCTCGAGCGATTTTACTCCCATACGAAAGTGTAGTCATTTACAGCCAATCAAAATTTTAATATTCAAATAATTAGGATGTCGTACAGCATAGAAATACCTAGCGATCGTGGTCTGAGGCCATTGAGCTTACTTACCGATAGAAAGAGTACATCAGAATAAATAAATTCAATCAACTAGTTGGAAAATAATTAAATGCATCGAATTTAAGAAAATGTTTTCTAAATAGATAGCCTAAAGATAACTATATTAAGAAAGGCAATAAAAACAAATGAGTGAAAGGCATGGTTGAGATTGAACACATTCCCAGAAAGGCAAAATAACAGAATGTAGATGTTGAACTCATAAAGTAATATATTCCATCCAGTAATTTAAAAAAATTACTTTGTATTCGCTTTAAAAACCTACATTAAAAGCGGTTCGTAAAACGAACATTAATTTTACTTTTTGATAGTCTTAGGATTTTTTGATAAACACATGCTTGATATTCTTAACATGTCCTGAGGACATCAGAGCATTTTATAAAACATCGCCCTCCAAGCTTTCTTTTAATGATATTTTTGAATACGTTAACAATTTTTATTTTATTTTTAGGCGCCCTTCACCTCACTGAAGAACAGCATCTACAGTATTAACTTGTCCATGATTATTTGTCTACACAGAGACAACTTGAATGGATGAGACATATCATAACAAACTAAAATTAACACACACGAAATAGTAATTGATCATTTAAAAGAAGTTTAAAACAGAGGAGACTGTCTCAAAGCTGCTTACTGTCACCTGAAAATATCATACAGAGAGAGATCCAGGATTTCAAGATTAGATATAATGGGATTGCAATCTCCGGGTTTCTGGATTCAATTTCGAAATCTGTGAAGTGCAATTTCTAGAAATAATTCATTCTCTAATGTGCCTATTTGTAGAAGATATTATATTGACGATTTTAAGACGTAATCTTCAAATTGTCAATAGCCCCTCTTCATTCGCGTTTGTCTGGTGGCTAAAATTCTTTTTGATGTTGCGGGATTTTCTTTGTCATTTCTAGGAGAGGAACTGCCTAGACTTTATCTTCACTTACAGATCTGTTAAAACTACTGTTATTTTTAGATAAGCTCAGCTCTCTCTCTCTCTCTCTCTCTCTCTCTCTCTCTCTCTCTCTCTCTCTCTCTCTCTCTCTCTCTCTCTCTCTCGAAGTTACTAATATTGCATTATTTTAATTCTTCCATATTGTCAGTAGTGCATTGGTGGATATCTTAATTAAATATGAGGCTTATACGAGATTGTAAATGCTCAAATTTTCTTTTGTTCAGTGTGCATTATTATGTCAACGAACTTTGATTCATTTCCAAGAAGACAGAACAGACCTTTATATTTCATATGCAAGAATATATACGTTGAGGACAGTTTACGCAAAACGATTAAAACAGTGGTAGGAGGACTACTGCTTAGCCAAGTATTTCCGATAAATGGCAAAATTACCTAAGAAACGGTTTTTAAAATATTAGTAGCCGGTAAATGGAAACGTTTGGGCTCTTCTGATGTAGAAAGTATTTTACTTGGGTTTGGTTAAATATTTCTTCTTCCAGTACACATTTTTCTTTACAGAGATGTTCATATTAGTAGCGAAATCTTGGTTCGCGATATGACCGTTTATCATATGGAGTGTATACACAAGGATGTCTGTTGACACACAATATTCAACTTATCATGCGAGAAAAATAGCGTAGGGAGACACACACACACACACACGCGCACACGGAACAGAAAGAGAGTGGGTACGTACTCTTCATATTATTTTACGATCATCGCCCTCGAAACAAGCTGACACGAGCCTTATAAAAAGCCTTTTGTTTCCACTAAGGCCTCATTGCCAAGCCATGTTCCCATTATGGGTTCTCAGTTACGACATACTGCTGCATACAAGTGTTTTAGTGCGCGCCGTAACCAGACAAGGCGAGGAGTGCCCGTGGGAACCCGATGCATCTTAAAGTGGTTTCGCACCCCCTGTCTTCTGGCAGCCATCAACATGCACTACATGATCTCTAATGGTGAGCCCCTGCCTCACGCCTGGGAAGGGAAAACAGTAGCAGAGGTCGTGTGCGGTTGTTACCTCAATAAGAACACACGTGCGTTAACGCCGCCTCTTTCTCCTCTTGTCCCATCAGTAGTTATTGATTCCCCCCCCCCCTCGTCCCTTACATCAGTAGCTGGCGTGGGAACCTGGCTTTTGTTGTTCCAACAGTTAATCCGCTAATCCATTAATGGCCTTTCTCGCCCAAATTTTGATAAAGTATTATGTGACATGGTCGGAAAGTGGGCTCCTGATAATGGCACTGGATACCGAGTGTTGACAAATACACCTTGTCTTCACTGTCGGGGGGGGGGGGATTGAGAAAGAGAGAGAGAGAGAGAGAGAGAGAGAGAGCATGGCGCTACACTCCAGAAACAGGCTGTACTCTCACTCTTCTGATGGTAAGTGAAAGTGGCAACACACTCAATCTGGGATCGAGATTAACTTGCCTCTTGACTACCCTATTCACTTGTAAAAACATAGCTCTTCTTTGTTCTTAGCGAATCGAGAATAAATGTCCCTGCAGTAGTAATCCATCATAATGTATGAAAAGCGATAGGAAGACTTCAACTGCGTTTCATACTGGTTGGTTAAAAACTTTTTTTTTTAATCTGATAAGTGATTTTTGAATCTTGATTTTTTTTTCTTTTTTTTTTTATTAAAAACTTTGTTTTGTTTAAATCTATCATATTCAGACTGGAAAAAAAAAAGTTGATGGCGAAATGTAAACTAGTCGTAATCTTCAAATAGTGTATTAGCATACGACGTCCATAAATGAAGGAAACTGATTGGATATGCGTGTCGCAAATTGAAATTTTTGGGGAAAATAATAAATAAAAATTTTATAGATTCATTTCAGAATTTTAATATGCGTTATCATGATCATTAGTTTTTCCATTATTAACTTTAATCTTTCATGACTATACTATGGCCAAACGTAAATAGTTTATTCTTTGTAATAGTTTGTACTTATATATTCTCTAATTTTTCCGTGGCCGATTTACATCTGTTTTGTTTTCAGATAGGAATCAACCAAACGAACCTGAAAATTATTATTATTATTATTATTATTATTATTATTATTATTATTGGGCTCCAGGGAGTTAGACCATCAAGGGAGATCACATATCACCCGATCCGCTGTCATACTTTTTCGTGATTACATTCCCACCATCTGCCCTCCAAAGACAATCCATTTCAATTACTTACCACTCTATGAGAGAAAGATCTGACTCTTTCACCCCTTTCTGGACTGCAGTCATTCAATGTCCTTCAATTCAGCGCTCTCTTATGCTTCCCCACGCTCCATAAAATGATACTTTCATTTACTGGTATTGTATATGAAGAACCATTCAGAAATTTGTAATCTCTATCATATTGCCTGCTTTCTTCTGTTGCTAGTGCCTGCAGTCCATGCATTCTTAATTTGTCCTCGTATTCTTATATTCCACAATTCTTATATAATCTTCAAAATACTCTTTTTCACCCAATCCACTGTATCACCACCCCGGAAACCAGGAGATCAGACCTGTGCACAATAATCCAAGTGAGGTCTTATCAAGGTCTTGTAAAGAGGCAAAATAACATCCTTATCTTTACATGTCAAGGTCCTTTTCGATAATGAAATTATTATTATTATGTGACACCTCCAGGGAACCCAAAGGCTCATCGAGGGAGGGCACCTACTCTACAACGCTCTGTCTCCATCAACTACCATCATAAGCTAACCACTCGTCCAACCAGACTGGCAATCCTTATCCTTTGAGTTGTGTCCGCAATCATTGCTATGTGGTCTCTGAACTTCAATTTCTCTAATAAAACTCCAACATCCTTAGCTTGATCAGTTTCTTCAAGCATAATCCCACCAATATAATACGCCATTGGATATCTCATCGTACCAAAGTGCATAACTTTACATTTACCACCATTGAGCTGATTTTCCCATGCCTAAAGCTCAAATCTTTCTGCAAGTACTGCATCAGCAGCATTCCTGATTACCCAACCTATCTTTGCTTCATTAGCAAATAACTGTATGTCTTCACATCCTTCCCAATGTCATTAATGTACGGACTGAATAATAATGGACCAAGGACTGATCTCTGGGGTACCTCATTGGTTGCCTTAAATCTTATAGATTTCCACCTTCCATGCACTACTAGTGGAGAAATTGACAATTGGCGGTGAAATAAATAATTTCAGAACATAAATTTCTAGCAGTGTTTTAAAATAGGTGTTGCGAATTTGGATACAGGTTGCTTGAGGCAAGTTGTTTGGTATTACTGACTTGTAGATTTTAGTGTATTTTTGAAGCTCTATACACAAATATGCATGCTTTCATCTTCATATTTAAATAATATAATTAACTATATTACAAGTAATAAAATATATGCTCCTCTAATGCTATCTAAACAATATACCGTATATTCCGGCGTATAAGTCGACTTTTCAGCATTGAAAAAAGTACTCAATTTTTTAGGTCGACTTATACGCCGGGTCAAAAATAGATTGCTTTCCAAGAAAAAACTAGTACGTATCATACTCTGTTAAATTTATTAGCAATATACAAAAAGGGTCAATAAGTAACAATATTTCAACTTATATAAAATTTATTTACAGAAAAAATTATTTACAAAAGAAAATAGGTAGGTAACTACATAATTAAAATTTAGTTTTCACTGTCTGAATGCATGAAAAGTTCATTGTACTCTGGTTCTGTAATTTCTTCCGGTATATCGTCATATAAATTGTATTCGTTTTCTCCATCAGATTTAGCATCAATTTCGTCATCATTGTAAACAAAATCTTCTTCCGAGCCATCTAATTTGTTAGATATAGCACATTTTTTAAAAGATTTTATTACTGTATCTGGTTTTATTTCATCCCATGCTTTCATCCCATTCACACATAGTTACCAAAGACGCGTGTCGCATTAGTCCTCCTTTTGTGTAACTTTTCTCTACTCCTTGCATCCACGCATTCCACTATTTTCGTAAACTGTCTTAATGGCTTGTTTATACAAACAATCAACGGTTTCACTAGTGAAGTTAACCCACTTGGAATCACTGTCATATTGGTATTATTCTCTCTTAATAAAGATTTTGTGCTTTCCGTTAAATGGGATTTGAACATGTCCCACACTAAAAGACTGTTTGGATTTTTTAATGCGCCTTGTCCTGTATTCCAAATATTCTTTTTATCCACAGCTTAACTCCTGCTTCGTCCATCCAACCATTCTCATGAACATGGACAAAAACGTTTCTTGGAATTTTGATCTTTGGCATTGTTTTTCTTTACAAAATTATCATCGGTTTTAATTTAGTACCATCAGCCATGCAAGCAAGTACGACTGTGAAACGGTTGTTTTAAAGAAATAGTTATACTTTCTTTCAATTCTATTCCCGATCATGTCAAGCATAACTGGAGTTTCATCCATATTTCCGATTTGAGACAATTAATAATTTTTTTGCTTTCTTTTAGCAATTATAAATCTTTGAAAATTTAATAACTTATCATCCAAATCCTTTGGCAGCTTCTGTGCGATTTTCGTTTCGAGTCGAAGCACTAAATTTTTCCTTTCCATAAACCAGCCGCACCACTCACTGTACCTTTGAAGTTTTCGCTGTCCTTTTTGTTTGCTTTGCCCCACTTCAAAGCAAATAAACGAATATTATTTCTCGTTATAATGAGTCCATTTCGGCGATTTTCTCGAACCCAATCCGCAACATTATTTTCCAGAATTGGCCACTTACAAATTCCTTTCCGTAATGCGCACTTCTTTTTTGCCATTTTCATTATTAAAGTTTCATTTTTTCTCCAATCGCGAACTAGTTTTTCGTTTACTCCGAACTGACGCGCAGCAACACAGTTAATATTTTCTTTTGCAAATTTAATCAATTTGCACTTAAAACTCTCGTCATATTTCATTCTTTTAAAAGGAGCCATTGCACTTTAGTTCACTATTGGTCAACTGGTCAACACGAAAAAGAAATTTTTCGAGTCGACTTATACGACGAGTATACTATAAAAACTCAAATTAACTCAAAAAATTCCAGTATCGATTTATACGCCAGGTCATATACGGAATATACGGTAATACTGCATGACTCTTGTTAACACCGTTGACTAATTGTTGAGCAGAGTTTTGACACTTGCTAAGCAATTGTCTATTAGATTATTTAAAGAGCAGTTATAACTAACTGCTATCGAAGATCCTTTCCTTTCTTTTAATGACTTCTAAACAACAATCACATCGCAATGCCGAATCAATAAATCTATCGAAAGAATGCGACATGCTATGATAGAGAGAGAGAGAGAGAGAGAGAGCGTACATTAGCTTTATATTTAAATATGAGCTTATTTTATTTTTGTTGTTGTTGTTCTGTTTTCTTTCCTTTCTTCACTGCACGCCTGCCGTACCTTCAGTGAAAAACTTGTCTAGAGTTGAATAAAAGATGCGATGCATCTCATCCTCTGTATTGCTATGGAAACAAGGTTTTCCAGCATCGCTTTCCCCCCCCCCCCTCTTCCTGCGGGTAAATTGTATGAAACATCCTTTACATTTCAAGGAAATCTAACAACGCCAGAGTTTTCCATAAATCAGTCCCATCTGGTGGAGTCCAGCGTATCGCTTGGAGCCACTTCACTATTTGTATTGATGTGTGTGTAGCATAAAGGCTTTCTGTCAGTGTTGCCTTGAAGCAGCAAAGAGACTTCTCCATAGTCACTGATGTTCCACGTGCACCCTAATGGCACACCGGGGTGTAGAGAGCGTCCCTTTCCAATTCTTCACCTGGCGACAACCTAACGTAGAACACATTCCACTTCTCTGGTTGGCCAATAGGCAAAGAATGATGGACGGGTCCCTCGTCTCAATTGGCCTATTGATTTCCGACCGTCTCAATAAGTCAACACGGTAATTTGCACTCGTTCAACCTACTGCATCCCCCATCGTGTCCTTTCCCCCGCCCTTCTCTCTCTCTCTCTTTCTTCCTCTACCGTCCGCAGCCGTTGCACCCGCCGACTTTCACAAGGGATTTAGACGATGCGCGCGTCCGGGGAGAGCCATCGATTCTTTGGGGAGCAAAAATAAGAAGCCGCAGAGCCCTTTTTCGTCGATGCTCTCTCACACAGACCTTCCGTCAACAAAATGAGTGCGACGATTTCTGCCTGTTGTAGCCTAGCGTTCTTCGGTACTTGCGCCATTCCTCCCCCCCCCCCACAATCATTTCCCCCCTCCACGTTAAATCTGACAGTTCCCCTGATAATCAGGATGTGCTGAACTCCGCCAGACATGCTTCTCCCTTGTTGCTCTTAATGTATTTTTCGTGTTCGACCCCAAATGGCAACACATGTTCAGCCCGGCCAACATACGGGACCCTTTCAGCCTCACTCCGTCCTGATGCTCTACACGGTTTTCCACTATACCCGGGAGTAAGGCCCATTACAGTCGTTAGGTGGGCTTCGGTTTTTTCTTGGCTTGTCAAGAACTTGTTGGCCGTAATTCTGGAGAAGCGGCGACATTTGTCTCCGACTCCGAACTAACGTACCCGTAGCCGTGACTACGAGTGACAACTGTCCTTACAAGCTTTGAGCCGAGTCCGGGCTGTCACACTGTCACGTGTCCTAATGTTCTCTCGCTCGCGCGAAACATTAGAAACCTACCTCCAGCTTTGAGACACCTTTAATAGAGCGCAGCTCTTGGATAAATTGCGAACAGGATTAGAAGAAACGTCGGAGCTGTTACGGAGATTTCTCGCGTCATACACCACCTTGCAATAGTCGCAGAAGAATTACGATGCACTCTTTTTCTCTTTGACATTATTTTAGGAGTATTTGCTATACGAGTTGATAGTTTGCAGTGTGAATGCAAAAAAAGCGTACACGGGGGGGGAGGGGGGGAAATAATAATTTCAACTTCTGAGAATAATAAATTGCTCCGTAACACCATATTTTTGCTGTTGGAAAGGAAGAACTCAAACATCGAATCTCTTGAAAAAACAAAATAATGTACACCTCAGGTGAAGGAACAAATGTATACAACTTTCTTGTTTTGAAGGTTTCATTATCAGCTGAGGACTCCTTAGTTCTGTTGTTTTTATTCTGGGGTCAGCATTAGATAAATTACATTTATTAGCTAAATGTTAGCTAATAAAAGTAATTTCTGTTGCTGAAACACATCGCTTTTTTTTTTTTTTTAGTAGAGTGAGGGTAAGAATGCTCCTTCAAGTTATTTAGATAATAGCAATATATTGTTTACTCATAATAAAACCATGCAAATGTCATTCAAATCCCCATTTGAATGACATTTTAAACAACTATGTAAACAAGTAAGTAAATTTACTTTTATAAAAAACGTTAAAAATGAAAAGACAAAAATATAAAAAAAACAAGAACAAAAAATAAAAATTAAAAATGAGGAATAAAAAAAATAATAAAAGTATAATTTCAGAGGGCGCAATGTTGCATCTTTCATACATGAAACGATGCTGGGTTTACATTTCTTGGACTCAGACGTAGGACGCTTTGAATAAGTGACTAGCTCCTTACCATCAAGTCACAGACGGTTTTCTATTCCCTTCTTAATGAAATAAAAAACCTCATGGGAACTTAAACAGAACTTATTATTACCATGCATACTCACATCACCGTAGTCAAATAGAGAGAAAAACATTTATCACAAAAATGATTTGTTTTTTCTTGTGCAATCAGTTAAGTAAAAACTTGAAAAAATATCTAATTTAACTCTTATAGCGACGTTCATTTTGATGAGTATACTTTAACGGGAACTTCACGTGGGATTCAAGTGTGTAAAATCAGGATTATAAGATATCTCATTGATTGCAGAGTTTTATTTTGTTTTAACTGCCTGCCAGTCTTTCCCTTTCAGTCGTTTCTGACTTTTGTAGTCATTGGCTGGTGAGAGTACTGTTGGTTAGATTTTTAAAGGGTAGTTCACGATTGCTTTCCCCAACCCTCCAGTTTTATCCGGGCTCGGGACCGACCGGCAAATGGCTGGGACGTATTCATGACTGTAATCCATGTGTGTTTACGGGGCCGGTGTTTGCCTGTTCTGGGGGACAAAAAACCTTCTAACCTCCGTATGAGACCGGCTAACTCACCTTTCGTCGAAGCGACCAGATAAAGGATCCTCACGTCATTGACGGGAATCGAACCCAGGTCTTTTCGACCAAAGGGTTTCATCTATACTGACTCAGCTACGGAAGCTTTTCTTTTTTTTCTTTTTTTTTTAACTGATTTCTTTAAAACTGATCATTGCACACAAATCTCTGACTTAAATTTTGCGTATCTTAAAATATTAAACCTTGGGTTAAACATGTATTATTGGTATGTAAGTTATTCGGGGATTGTGGCTACATTGATTGGTTGTACCTTAATTAATATTTGGAATCCTTATAAAATACATTGAGCCATTTCGATTTTGGTTTCGTTTGCATTATTTGGAGAGACATAAAAATGGGAAATACGTGTCTAAATTATATACTGTATATTGCAGTTCTCTCGCTGCGCGCGCGCGCGCACACACACACACACACACACACACAAAGAAGATGTCGTATGGTTCAATCAGAGCTTTGTTATTGACAAACTTTGTCGAAATCTTTCAAGAAGCGAGGTTTTAATGAAATTGTGTATTTCGGATCGACACTGTAATTTGTAATCATTCACTTCGACCATTTTGACGGCAAAAAGACACAATCGTGCCTACACTACACATTCTCAAATCTGCTCTGAACTTAACTGCTGTGAGAATGCGTAGCATCACTGCACACGAAAGCAATGGAGAAACGTACCTTTTGTGTGTGTGATTATATACGATCATTTCTTTTTAACATTTACTTAGTTTTAATATAAGAAAATTAAAATTTAACTAAAAAATTTCATGTAAATTTAAGTAAAGAATCAATACTCAATTCTATCAAAGGATTTTGCGACTTATAATGTTAGGTTTTCTTCCAGCGATTCCGACACCCAATTGAGAAAATCATCCAATTGATAAACATTGGCATCCTTAAAGGAAATAGATACATCCGTAATTTTGTAGAAGATAAACAGGCTGATCATGAAATAAAACTCATCGACTTTAAAAAAGTTGAAAATGATTGTAGATTGAGAATATTTCGAACGGATAATCCAATTTGGTGATAATTTAGATAATGTACTGCAAACAGGAAGTTGATTGATGCAGCATATTCTAGAATGCTTGGAGGTTATTTTATTTATTAATATTTTTTTGGTTTTATTTACATTACTATTTTTTGGATTTTGTTGTTTGTTTAATTTAAACTTTATCTATAATCTCTCAACTTAATTTTTTAAAGCAAAACAAAACTCTCTGAAAGAAAATCTACCGAAAAAAAAAAGACAACGGATTTTTGGCATTCCTTTCTTCTTTATCCAGACAGAAAGGAAGTAGCAATTGCTACTTTTTAAACTTTCATAGTAGATATTAATCTTATTAATATAAAAGATTGAAAATCAGTATAGCAATAATGTACTAGTAACAATTATTCAAGACAAGGAAGAAAAACTACCGTTTATTTTAAAGACTGTAGTTTAAAGGCTACAGTTTCTACGAAGTAATCTGATCAAGTTGTTACTATTTTCCTGTTTTATGAAGAGCGCAGTAAACATGATGTTTAAAAAATCGAAAACCGAAAATGGTAAATTTTTATATTTCTCCTATTTTTTCCTTTAATCTCTCTCTCTCTCTCTCTCTCTCTCTCTCTCTCTCTCTCTCTCTCTCTCTCTCTCTCTCTCTCTCTCTCTCTCTTCCGTTCTGGGATGCCCCTGCATATTCACACAGTTTTTCTATACGTTACCTTCACAACAGCTCACCTCTAAGATCCTTGAAGGAATAATGCTCACATCTAACAACCCCTCCTTGGGTCTCATTCTATGAACCCGTCAAGTAGGTAAGAAAAGTGGGGAGACAGCGAAATACCGAGCAAGTATAAGGAGTGACAGGTAGGAGATGAATAAATGTGGTCTGTACGTCAATGTCCCTTGTCACTTGCATAAAAGGTGTTGAAGAACTTCTTTTTTGGCATGGACATCCACACCCCATGTCCCTGGAAGCAGACAATGTCCCTTGGAAACAACAGAGACATAGGAACCATTAGAAACGCACCAAGAATGTTTTCGTTCTTAAGGAGCATATTTACTGGCATTCATTGGTTCTGCGCACTTCTGGAATGTGAGCTATTTCACCCGAGGGTGAATAATCGTCCACATTTCCAGCATTCCTGAGAAATTTTCTAACCGTCGGAGCTTGTTTGGTGGACTAATTAATACCTATCAAACTATACTTTTTATAATTTTCTGTTCCATTTTTCTGTTCTAAGTCAGTTAATACACATTTGCAAAGTAAATCATACCAACACAACTTTATCAATTATTTTTGATATTCGTTTATTTCTATCACACTAAAATATTTGCCTATTTAAGACCGAGCTGAAAATTCGTCTTGAATTTAAAGATAGTGTCCGTGAACCGCGCAGTCATTTGACTGACCAAGAATCTACAGACGTACTACGGCTGCCTTTCGCATCAATCAGCTGTTTTTCTGCCAGACAATGCTCTTATTAAACCGTCTATGTCACTATTACCACCCCTTCTGTTTTCGAAGTATGATGGTGATCACTCATTATTATATATATATTTGAACCAGATACTCTCTCTCTCTCTCTCTCTCTCTCTCTCTCTCTCTCTCTCTCTCTCCCAGAGACTATCTCCGCCTATTTATACCCATTGTCTGTCCCGTACTGAAAGATTCCATTTAACGTGAGGACGTTTCTAATATTTTGGCTTCTGGATAGGCCTTCAGCTATCAATGGAGATATGAAGAACAAACACTGCAGATAATTCTTTTAGTTACGTCTTCTTCCATTCTCTACCTCTTCTAATGCTGAAAACGCATTGCAATTGTAGTAACTTGAAGATCGCAACAATATTTGTTCTATTCTTGCTTACTACGTTGTGGAAATAAACATTCCAACAAAGTATACTATAAAGATACGAATTAACTGCCCTCTCATACAGAATGGGCCACGAATTTGTGATACTTTGTTTCTGTGGAGGTTGAAAAGTATTGAACAGATTGTGAAAATCAGCTTCCCGGAAGAAATGTCGTCGAATTAGAGAACAGAGAAAACTTGTCATGCAACTGAAAAGTGTCATTTCAAGGCTTATTATAATATAAATTGGTCTCCAAAATAGAAGTTGTGCGAGCTGTGGGAGAAGAAGGTGAGCTTGAACCAAACCGACTATCTCGGACATCGGCATAGATGGTCGGTTTCTTAGGCTTTTAGAGTATATTAATAGCTGAACATCGTCATGTTGAGTCTGCACAGATTGCAGTGACTGACATCAAACATGACATCCCTTCATGGTGAAAAGATTAAGGTGTGGTGCTCTTTCTTTGAACTGACTACGCAACGATATCGGAGTAACTGAGAGATAACTTCTTGAAAAATAAAATAAAGATTGGGCACCCTGAATTGTCTTGGACTTTCTTCAGAACCGTGTGATTTCGCACAGACTTTCGTGCACCGCTTCGACTGGCATCCATAGTCACCCTCGACGTCTCTGTGCATCGAACAACACACGATGCAGCTCAGAAGAAAACAGAAATAAATAAAAAAATAAATAATCGTAGAGGGTCGTTAATGAGGACCTTTCAGAATTGTCACCAATCCAGGAAGTTCTTTGCAAGCAGTGTAAGAAATACGATTGAACATGTTCTTCAAACCGGTTATCCTCCCTCCAATACACCCTCCAATACACTCAAAAAATACCACTGACTAAGCTTATCTTAAAAAAAAAAAAATAATAATAGTTTTAAAGTAATCAAGAAAGGTGTAATAATTAAAAAATAGTTGTAGAAGAATTTTAAATCATTACAAACACATAAATAAATGCTAAATGACTATTGAATTTTTTGTCTAAATATCGTACGTGGGAAGATTCATGATGGTATCTGTAGAACAAAGACCATTATAGGTTCTATTGTACGGCCTAGAGGAACATTTTCTAGATCTATTTTCAAGCGAAGAGTTTTTTAGGTTTTTTCAGAACAAATCCTGATTTTTTTAATCCTTCAACACAGCAACGACTCCCATGCATGCAAATAAATACCAGTTAAGGGAATAGACGTCAACAAATAGTCTTGGGTGGGGGAGAGAAGAAATTGATCAGCTCTCTCTTCATTGATCTTATGCTTTTAACCCACAAGAGAGAGAAACATTTCTTGTCTTATTATGTTTATTTAGCATGTGCAATTTTATTGTATCGATACAAGAATATTGGAAGTTTATTAAATGTACTCAAAATTCGACATTTCTTACAATCAAAATTTATTTCTGTTTTTTTTTTCCCTCTTTTTTATTGTTTCCTTCAAGTATTGTTGATCATGAAAACAAAAGTGATCACGGAATGCTGCTTCTGAAGGTACTTGGGACAAAATTTTAGTTATATTTTTATCCCGATTTAAACGCTGTTAATATGACCATCATCGCCGAAGCATTTACGAAGGTTAAACATTCGGATCCAATTATTTAGTCCTAAATTCCCTTTACAAATATCTCATCTGCTAATTGTATCAGACACCAGGGTTCCGTGTTTCGTAGGTTAACAACATTAACGCCAGGGGTTATCACGTATAACTCATCATCGCTGACCTACAACAACAATAGACATGCGGGAGAATCCCAACCATACAATTTCCAAGAGTCGGTCCGAGTGACCGAGGGGGAAGGTAGAGTAAGACGGACCAATAATGGCGAAGCTCGGTGATATCCACAATGAAAGTTCTTGGGATGTTGATGGGATGTTTGGCAGGATGGATGTTATCAGTTCTTCCAACGTCTTAAGAACATTTCCTCCACATAACGTAGGGGCAGAGATAAGCGTGGAAACAATTGCTCTCGTGCTGTCTGTACGTGCCCTTTGCCCCACCCAGTCCGCGAAACACAGGGTACAAATGATGGACTGTGTATCACCATTGTTTTCCCCCACACGCCACTTCTAATGAGGGACCGTTTGAAAGGGGGGAAGACAAGGGGGTAAAAAGAAGTTGGTTGACTCTCTCTCCATTGGTTTTGATGCCTTCAACACCCCAAGGGGGGTATTTCTAATGTCGCTAATAATTCCTACTCAGGTCGGTCCCGAAGACACCCGGTTATCTTTTGTTTACTCACTCAGAGCAATCACAATGACGGCCGACGGTCCGTCATGCCGCGAAATGCCGTCAAGCGGTGAGTTAACGAGTGCCATTCTTACCGCATTCGTTAAAGGACGCCCCCCGGCTACTAACAGGGGCTGTAGTTCCTGCGGAGATACGACGATAGTTAGCATTTAGGCTACAGAGGACCGTATAATCAGAGAATCTCTGACAATAATGGCGCCACCCTCTCAATAAAGAAAGTAGGATCAATATTTTCGACTGGGAAGGGGGGGGGGTCAGAAATTGATGCTGTGAAGTTAGGTGATTTAAAAACAAAGTTTTTTTTTTTTTTTTTTTCAAATTTCCTTTTTTTTTCAAGGATTATTTACTTAGTTCGTCTGTAGAACACCAGAGGGAATTGTTATCACTAATTTGCGTGTACAGCCTTGAGTTCTTTATTTAGCTTGCATTATAGTCGTCAGCTAGCACACGCAAGCTGCTAGCAAACACGAGTTTTGGATACAAGAAACATCATTTTTTCAGGAACTATGCATAAATGTCAGTTAAGTGTTTACGTCCTCAATTTTTTTTTCTGGTCATCTAACCGTGTCACGTTTCTTGAGTCCATGAGAGGAAGACCGTAACGATACAACACACAAATGTCATGCTTACTATTAGCACAGAACACGCCATTTTGTTGTATATAATTTCGATTAGCGAAATGATGATATTTCAACGCTAGAACCAATCAGGAATCGTTTAATTATGGATGAGTAGTTACCATTAAGGGAAAGATTTCACTTAGTAAGAAATGAAATCGTCCACAGTTGGTCGTGACTCTGAAACCATAGGGGGGGGGGGAATGAAAGGAATTAGACTTATACCCACCCTCTCTTCCCTTGCGGGAACGTCAGAAAACAAAACTAACATCTCTTTCAACTGAGTTCCTTATAGGCATGTTTAAGCGGTTAGTCACCATAAAGACAGCTTTAAATCGCAGGATTAAGAAATATCCCGTGAGACAACGACAGATCCGTCACCTTCCATGTGTCTGTTACCTTTATACTGGCATACGGAATGCATACGCTCCAACGCCACCACGTGACTCCCCGCTGCTCTGTGACGGCTCGGAACAGAGTTAACGACAGCCCCCAAGGTACGCGAAGGCAGTCGAAGTGAGACCGCTGTCAGCTCAGCGGGGAGCTTAAAGCCACACGTGCGCACAATCGTAGCCAACCCTGGTTGTGGCTAACCTGCACAGGTGACAATAACAGTAAGAGAATCAACGCAAAGGAGGACCACAGATATGTTGGCTATGGCCTAGCACTTAATCCTGTCAAAGGAAATCTCAAATAAATATTATTTCATTAATAACTATTGTTGGAATATTAGATGAGACTTACAAGTCGTTTTTTTCTCTTTCGAATGCTTTCCTGTTTATTTCAAACATTTATTTATTTATTATTATTATTTTTAATGTGCAGGAACTCTCGTGTGAATTTCATGCGAAAGAGCATTTTGTTTCTAAGCAGGAGAATCTTTTTCATGGCCGGAAACTTTTTTATGGGAAAAAAAATATTGGTTTTCCTGTTCACATCTTATTATGAAACTTTTTTCTTTTTTTGATTGAAAGTGGTTGGCTGATTTCCATAGAGACCAGCGCATCGAGGATATTGCATTAGTCCAATTGATATTAATTATTTCAAAATCGTATTAATTCTAGGAATACAACAGACTAATCCTGTAGCTGGCCATCTAGTTAAGGCAAATTAATGTTTCTTCTTAAAGCATGTTTTTATCTGAGTCAGTCTAAAAGCAAACCCCCCCTCTCTCTCTCTCTTTCTTTCTCTGAAACACCACTAACGACTGCAGTGTCGCCCCCTACCTTTCCACCCCAAGTAGACTGTAATAGCTGCCAATGTTAGTGATGTTGTTCTCCTGTAACAAGCCCGCACATCTGTCTCCGCCACGGAGGGGATAATTCTACGTTTGGTTTATAGGTTTTTATTAGGACTGTGACAAGATAATCTGAACAGATCTATTTCTTCTATTTATTTTCTAGATAAGCTTCTGACAAATGGCGCCTTCCGAAAGGACGTCTCAAGGAGATCCAGTAGACGCCACCAGAGAACGCCACCAGTTCCCACAGGTCAGTTATGGTCACATCGTTAGAGGCATAAGATTGATGGGACATTCTTCTTCAAATGATAAAAAAATAAAAGTAAAGTGAGTGGAAGTATGAATGAATGAACCGGAAAAAAACGACATGCTACATTGATCCTAAAGATGGACAAAGTCTGGTCCCTAAGTATATCCAGAAACATTTCCTCGAGTAGATACGGAGGGGAGGGGCGTAGTAAATTACGTCATTATATTGTTTTTAGTTTACAGATCGCAGCTAAATACTCTTCTTGATCTTTTGCGATTCCCTTTCAAGTCTCTCGAAATATACTTGTTCGATTGATTGATAAGATTCAACAAAAGAATTTAACTCTCATCGGGGGCAGTATACTTGAGGGAATCGAAGAGATCTAAATATGAATTTCCCAGAATCCTTTTTTAGATTAGAAAAAGTGAAATAGCATAATAACACATCTTTAGTGGGTCCTCTGTGTTCATAAACAGTCTCATTGAGCTAAAGTATCTTAGAAACTTAACTCTAACTATGACATTTTCTAATCGTAATTTAGAAATCAATGTTGCAATCAGTATGTTCGTAACACATGTGACGCGTCTTCTTAACAGTTAAATTGGATAAATTTAACTCTAATGAGCTTCATTTAATACGTGATTGGTTGTCATACAAAATTTTTATATTGTTTTATTAATAAAAAAAAAGTGGTATTTATCTTCTTCCTACTATGTATTAGGCCTACTGGCCTGTTACAGAGCTATGTTTAGCCCTTCTAAGTCGTACCCGTCCCGAGGATGAGGTGGCTAGCCCTATGCCTCTCGGTGTATTCTATGGCTGTAGCTGCGTGTGTTCACGGGGCCGGTTTACCTGTTTACCGGTTTACCTGATAGCCACTCGGCTAACCGCACGGAAGTTGGTACCCATGGGTTTTTTTTTTTTTTTTATTTCTTAACATAAATTCGAAACTGAGCTTTTCATGAAGTTAGAATTTCTAACTATGTTTATTATGATGTAGATATGTTATTATGGTCCAAGCACACAAACATTGTATTGTCATTTGGCTTCACTTAAATAGAATGGCAGCCTTAGCAACACCAGTATCACTCATACAAATGTAGAAAGATGAGGAGCCTTCATAATGTAGTCGATATTGGCGATGCCATTTTGATTAGTAAGATCTCGCTTCGAACTAGTCTAGGAAACGAAAAATCTTTATAAGAGCTTTTCAAAAAAAGGTGAGTTAACTCATCTCAGACGGTGGTGGAGGGTTTTCTCTTGGAGACCTGGATGTTTCATTCCATAAAACAGTCAACCGGCCAGACGAGTGCACTCGATTAACGAACGTTAATGTCGTAGTTGCTTCGTCCGTAATTCTAAACAACAAGAAAGATAACACAATCCCTCTAAAGTTTTTTTTTTTTTTAATTAAAATATGTCAATAAGTTAATCTGCAAAATTGCATGCTTCTATCGCAGTTAAACGATAGAATCTATTCGAATCATCCAGCTGATTTTGTAGTATATGCAAAACTGCTGATAAATTACCGGAAAGCAGTTAGTCTAGGAAACGAAATGAAGATGAAGTGTTAATCCTTTTATAGTTGTTCAAATGTAGATGTAGGGCGGTATAAATAATTTGCATTTGTAGCATCCAATTTATTGATGCATCATTGGTAGTAGGATCGCCTTCAGCCAAGTGCAACTGTATTAGTCTGCTTACTTATTTAAGTGCTTGACTCACCCTGTTTAACAGAGCAATTTCTTAAATTTGAAATGATAAAAGGCTTCCGAACCATTGCCCCTCTGAGCTTTGATAAAAGAAAAAAAAAAAAATCAAACCGGTCCCGACATAATATGCTGTTATCACGACATGAAACGTTTTGTCATGGAAAACACTTATAATCAATCTTAAATCAAACAACGGTGGATTGTTGCTTCAAAATGTTGTGTAATTGCTGCAATAAAATTTGCATAATTTTTGGGAGAATACCCATTATGACACTCAAACACGAAAAGCTATACAATTTTTGATCATAGTTGAGAAGAAATAACAATATTATTAATATATTTAATTTGAATATTAATAGCCGGAAATTTTTAAGTAATATATATTGTGGAAAAGATCTGTATTTTACAAAATTGACGATATCCTTTCGTTTCTCAGAAAAAAGTCAACTCCCAAGTATTACAATATTTCTAATAAAGGTATGGGATATTACGTTAAGAAAGGTGTAGGAAAAAATTAATACGTTTAAAGTATTTATTTCAAAAACTTTAAATTTTTTATATTTTGTAAAATAATGTTTTAAATATTTTTTTTTATTTTTATAAAAAAATATTGATTACATAAAATATTTCTTTTATAACTCACATACAGCAGTAATTTGGATGACATCATTCATACAGTCGGAAACTAATTCGGAAATAACACAGGAGAATCGAAAATAAAAATCAATTCCAGAAAGGTGATCTTTATGCGAATAGGATTGTATCGAGGATCGAATAGCACGCTCACAGTACACCTTTGAGCTTTAAAAAAATAAAAAAATAAAAAACCTGTAAGGAAATTTACTCAAGTATTTTCATAGCTAATGACTATATACAGTAGACGTATATTGTTGAAGCCCAATAATTCATGTTTAGCATTCAAATTCATCCTGGCGTTACTTTTATATTTTAATAATGGGTCGTTTTATTTAGAGAGGTTAGCATCATCATTTCATACATTTTACATCAATGAAATGTCACGTAATAATTATTTTAATTTATTTGTTTTATTATAATTGAACTTTCTGCGCTTATGAGTTAGAAACTTTTCTCATTTGGTACTGAATTCAAAAACAAGAAAGAAAAAAAAAATCGATAATTATAATCCTCTGTTACCTGCAGGGAAAGTTGGTTGTTCGGAATTGCAACTGAAGTAACTAAAGTTATGTGAACAGCATATTATTCATAATAATTGCGATGATATCTCTCAATGCAATTGCCACGTGGCTTGCCTATTTTGCCTGCTATAAAACCTGAATTCATTGAAGGAGGAAGTCTCCATCCATGAGACCAGCCAACTCCCTTTCTTTTGAAAATAACTTTTAAAACGTCTTGTTTTCCTTGCAGAAATTCGAACCAAGGCGTTACCATTCGAAAGGCATAGTCGATACCGACTCAACTATAAAGGCTCATCCAAAGAAAAAGAAGCATCGTCTAACTTGTAATAATGTCAACAATGTACTTCGTATTCTTATAAGTAAATATACACCGGCCTTTAAGCGTCATGGAATGAAATACATGTCAATTTAACGAAGCTTAACTCCACAAGGAACTGTTCCAATGTTGCAGTAGATCTGAAATCCACTTTCCTGCATTTGCCAGCATGTGAAACGTACTTATGTTCAAGTACAGCGCATTATTAGGCAACTTGTGGAAAGTAAACTTAGGGTATGAAAACAAATCAATGAACCTCATTTTTGTGTATGGCTGAGATCTCTTATAAATCAGAATTTTTTTTCCTACTCAAATTTACATGTAACTTGTTTTGATTCATATGCAATGAGACCCAATGATCACCTGGAATAATTTTCAACTGTGTGAACAATTTAAAGATTAGCAAGGACCGCAGTATAGGAAAAAAAAAAGTTTAAGTAACTATCTCCCATCGAAGATTTCATTTGGATGAAAAATTAAATTTTTCAATGGTCGTGCTAACGAAGCAGGAAAACTATCAAGGAAAAATATTTTTTATTTATAATTTTTCCCCTAGAAAGCTTTATTTAGTATCAGTTTCCTTTAAAAAGAATTGATTGATTAGTACAATAAGCATGTCTCATCAAAATAGAATCTTTGTGGATCAATTCTAGTTGCTCTGAATCATAAAACTCTTGTTAATTTTATCTACTTTAACGTATACAAAAGAGACATTTTTGTCTTATAGATAAGAATAGTTGCTATAGAAATATGTTGCAAGAATTGAACAATCTATTATATTAAAAAGGCCGAAATTACCGTAATGCTCTAAAATTCTTCAATGTATGTCTCAAAGGCTATTTGAGCAGCTGGAAACTTTCATCAGGTCTTCCAGCACTGATAAAGAGTCTTCAAATATGTCTGATGAAGAGTCTTCAATTAAACTTTGACAAACTAAATCATGCACGTCCCCTTGGATAAGCGGATTAAAAATTAGAAGAAAAAGACATTTCCCCAAAACATTTAGGTTGTAGATGAAGTTTATTGTTTGATATAAAACCATTCTGTTTATTGGAGGGTGGTTTGATCTAACTAGCAATAATGTCAATGCACCTTGTATTATTATAATATACTCTTATAAATTTCAGTGTTTGCGGATTATCCCATAGCCCATACTTAGTACAATATATGCGATTGGTTTACAACCTTTCGTGGGTATGATCTATATAAAAATAAATAAATAAATAAAATTAGTGCATTCAGAATGCAAAATTATTTTGAATTTAACTTGACTGCTGGATTCACGGACAAGGTCCTTTAAGTTCATCCAAACCCTGTCATACACTTGTACTGTAACATTTGTAATGTAAACGTGAACCCTGAAATTCGGTCCCGAGTCATTTGTTTGGCCTTTGCCATCTAATTTAGTGGCCACTCCTCCCCTCGGTGCTCTGATCTTCTGTACGATGTTGAAAAGTAGGTTTTCCGTCTCGTTGCGAGTAACAAAGACTTTTAAAAGACTGAAGCAAACTGATTCGACCCACCTGTGTTGAAGTTATTCCATGTTAAAGCAAGTAATCGTGGTAAGTGTTACGGCCACCTGTGTCCACGCAGCTCTCGAGAAGGCCAAATACCCACCACGAATGCCAGCTATTCTCCCAAGTGTCAAACTGAACAGCTCTAAGCTTGATCCACGTATTTATCACCTGAGTCTTGATAAATGACAGCTTTACAAATGCAGAGACCTCTCTGCGAACGTGAGTTGTGCTTTGCTTCTCCCTTCCTCCCCCACCCTACTAACTCCCTCCGACAATGATTGTCCGTAAGCGCGCGAATTCAGCTTGCAGGTGGTCCGAAGCGACACGGTATTGCTCGCTCGCTGTTCGGAACGAGAGAGCACTCCAGAAAAGCCACACCGTATGCGGAACTTGTCGTGCTAAGTCGGTAACAATCGTTCGCGACTAACCCACCCTCGCTGTTCCCGGTTTTCATAGTTTGGTACAGACACAGTAACATTGGCTAATACAATGCCCCCACTGACCTGATATTGAAGCCGTTAGCAGCTCCGAGAGACCTGCGAACTAGTACCATCAAGACGCCTGGAACATCTTTTGACCGAGTCGCTGGGGTGTTCTAAGGACGGGCAGCCCACCCAGGGAGACAGAAGAAGACTTCATATCTTCATATTGGGTATATGGTCCAGCAGTTTTGATCAATGCTTGGCGACAACTGTGCACAGTAGCTGACAGTTTGTCACGTTCATTCCGTAGCTGCTTGTTGGTTGAATGGTTTCTATAGAAACGCCCAGTAATTTCTTCTGTGCTAACAAAAGCATTAAAAGAATCTGCAGAGGCAGGGGTGATAGGAGTCACACTGCTGTATGTTACGGTCAGGGATAGCTGAAGTTTAAATAGCACTTTTCCTTACAAGTTGTCATCCATAACTTTTTCTTTGGAGGGGTTGGGGGGGGGGACTTGGAAAACTTTTCCCGATGAAGTAGTCTCTCTTTCGAGAATCGTATAGATTTGCTGGTAAATGGGATTCTTTCTTTTAAAACGACTTTTCTTTTCACAGACTGAAAAGAAACCCTGTGGTAGCAACTTTAGCCTAACTTTATTCCAACATCTCTTTAAGTAACGCATAAAACAGGCAGTTTCTACTAGGAAACCAGACGTCACGAGCTGGCGCGAGACAGGAACCGTGTCACGGTTTTTATAGAGAACCGTTTGATCAGCTTGAAGTGAAAGGAGAGTCGAGTTATCATTTACTTAGGGCGAGCCACAGTTAAAGACATGAAGGTTGCACTACACATGGGCAGTAGAAGTTTGCTGATAGATTTAATGTTCGAAGGAATGATCCCAGTAGCAAGTGGAGAGGTGCGATCTCGACTTGTAGTAAACATTTAATCATGATATTTTTTGATTTCAGGATTTCTGCTTCCTATTTTTCTTTTCTTTTTTTTTAGATATGTTTCTCAACATTACGTAAGCAAATTCACAAATCTATTTAGTTAGATCCAAAACTGAAATATCGTATTATCAAAAATTCGAAAACAGTAACGTCATTAATGACGTCATTGCATAACAATACCAATACATTATTTGTTTAAAAAGCAGGCAAATAGTCGCTTTTATAATTCTCTCGGAGAGCATTTCGAACTGTTTTTTGTGGAATAATTTTACACACTACTAATTAAAATCCACCGTTACCAATAATTCTTTTTCAAATCTATTACCTTGATTATTGAGTGATTTGACATATATTCATTTGCAGGAAAAAAGGAAGATGAGGAGGAAGGGAAAAAGTTATATTTTTTTTCCAACTCCGAGAAGACGAAAACATTTGAGGTCGCATTGTAGCAAGTTAATAAGCTACAAATCTGTTATATCATCCCTTAATAGGATGACACAAGTCATCATTATTATTATTTTAATATTCACAATGCAAGCTTTAAAATAACATTTTTGAAACACGTGTTGTTAATTTAAAAGTAACTAATGGAATAAATAGTCTTCACGCTTTTTTTTTTTTTTTTCAGAACGTATTCGGATTAATAAATTTACACGAAGAAACTCTAGGTATTTGAAGGGCTTACTGAAGTTTTAGAAGGGCTTCTTCATTCAACTTAAGTTTTTCTGCAGCAACCTAATTTTCCCAGCATTCTGAGGTCACTTGGAAGCACTGAGAATATTTTCGAGATAACAAAAAAGTGTTGCTGTCAGATTTCGTTCAGTGGGTTCAATTTCATCGAATTTGTATCTTTTCATATTTTTGGGAGCCTCCGGAACAAAAATAAAATAAAAAAAATCACACGGCAACGTTCCTCTGAGCCATGGAATAAAATGCGCAAGTCATGAAGTCCTCTGAGCAGCAGTTGGGTTCGCCTGAGCAATTCTGAGCCGGAGGGAATGAGGATTTGAATTTCGATAAAACTATATAACATACTTTACATTATTATCATTATTATTATTATTATTATTATTATTATTACAACTATCTCCTGGAGTCAAATCTCATTGTGTAATGAACTTTAAATATCTCACAAGTTATCATCCAAGGCTTTTTTTTTTTTTTTTCGCTTCCCACATTGAATTCGAACTCGGATTCATCCGCCAGCGGAGTGATTTTTATCCCAAATGTGATACGCAAGTTCTACCTCTTGTGCTTTCGTTCAATTCGAAAATTCAATTGTGCACTTTTTCCGTGTTTAACTTCAAAATAAACTTCAAATTATTAAAAAAAAAAAAAATCGGAAGTTACATATTTTTATTCAACTGGAACGCACTTCGTTAGTCGTCTTTGGCAATAAGCGGGAACCTGAGTCTCGTGCGCGGGCGTACGATGGTCACTGAGCTGCCGCGATTGCACGCACGTTCGAGGGAACATTGTCGCGTGGGACTAATGCTTATATCTCTTAGCAAGACGAGCCACAAACTTTTGCTGAAATGTGCATTTACTTAAAGCCATGAGCCAGGCATGAAGTCTCTCAACTGCGCATGGGCTTGTCTGATTGGCAAATTTGATTGTAATTATGGAAGAAACAACAACTGCTGATTGGTTCTCAATCGGATGAAATAAGTCTAATTTTTAGGGAGGAAAGTTCTATCACTTCTATTTGAGTTTGGCTAATTTATCTTCAGGTGAAATGTCCCTTATAAAGCTTCTTCGCATCTTAGGCGGGATTCGAACCTGAGTCTTTTACTCGAAAAAGAAAATGGGGTACTATGGTGAATTAAAATGTCGCGCAATTGACACACAAATACTGTGGGTCAATTGCACACAGTATTTGTGATTAGGAAACGGATTTTTGCATGAATAAAAACCACTTTCTTCGGATAGAAACCTCCATGTGAAACTAGGTAACTCACCTTCAACTGAAAAATCCTCATAAAACTCTTTCGCGTCCAACATTCATTTCGAACTCGGATCTATCCCGTCAGTATCTACTTACCTACCAAAAGTTAGAAGAAAACAGCGGACACTGTTTTCTTCTAACTGCCCTGTTTTCAGGATCTATCTCTTCTACTATCATTAATCCGAACAAATTAAACTGACTACTTTCTTCCAATTTTTTTTTTTTTTTTTTTTTTTTTTTTTGTCATTGCTAGATCTCGAGGATCACCTTCGATCGAATCTATTTTGTCAATTAAAAAAAAAAAGCACGAAAACATTGATCTGTACTTCTGGATATTGCAAAAATTTTCATTAGATTAGCTTTATTGACTCACCATAGCAGACTGACTTTACGCAGAGACCAACAGCCTATTGCTTAACTTGTTAAACCTGTATATAAGTCTTGTTCTGCACTGTCGTGATAGCACTTTGCAGGATGACAACTACACGACGAAAAATGTTAAAATATGCATTCCATAGGGTTACTTTTAAACAGGTTTGTAATAACACTACCAAGATTTTGAAAATATTTCAGTTTGTAAATTGTTTAGCGCATTTTAATTTATCTCTTTTGTGCTATGCAAATTAAGATACATCGTGATTGTGTTTTCTCAAGAGAGGTTACCACATATTTGTTGAACTGAAAATGAATTCATAAAGCGCTGAAATACCAGTTAATCTCATAATAAACGAAAGAATATTTTATCTTTGTTCTGCGCGTAATCTATCTAGCTGTTCATTCCCGACTGTTTCCATAGCAACCGAACAAGTTTCTTAAAATGGTATGGAATCCAGCTTTTGAAGTATCGGCCATGTTTATTGTGTCAGGCACACTGCGCTAATGGCTTGAAGTAGTTGAACAGTCATCAATTACAAGTCCGCAACCTTTCGAAAAAAGGTCATCCTCCCGTGACATTGAACCTATCAGTTCTCATGACTGTGATCTACTTCCCTCCTCCCCCAATACTTTGTGTCAAACCAGTGTAGCTGATGAGGTGACGTCCGTGAAAAATGACTTTCACTATAGCTGGCAAACTGCTATGGAAACCCCAGTCGGGGGTCATACAATGGATCTCGTCCAGCGGTCTGTTCATCATTTGGTTACATTTCTGGTGTCCATTAAAAGGACGTGATCCCTCTATGCTGGGAATGAAACCGCACCACCCAATGCGATGTGCGCGAAAGGTCATGACTCATCGTACAAAGGGGCCGTTTGTGTTTATTACCGAAACGAGCATATAAAGGGGTGAGCCCGATGATTATCTCCCCCTCCCGCACACTTCATTATAAGCATTTGATGTTAATATTTCAGATCGAGAAGACATGTAGCAGCGACCGTTTTAGAGTTATTAAAAAAATCGTTTTATTTGCCAAATACCAAAACGGTCATTGCCTTTTGTTGGGTTAGTTAATCTAAGGAGAGCTTCCCCTTGGAGAATGTGATCGATATGCTAGATGTAATCAATACTGCTTTTATGGTGCTTTAAAATTTGTTAATTTTAATACCAGAATTGCTTTGTTCATAGAGAGTTACCTTTTGAAATCTAGTTCACTTTATTGAAAAGTAGAATACGCTGATATCCATGAATTTTTTGCATTAGTTGTTCAGGGAACTTTAACTTAGTCTGTTTCTAGCCAACTAGACCACATTAGCTGGAAACAGGCAAGTGATGGTGTCCGTATCCTAGTATGGAGAGGGTTCAAGGACATCACTAGGTTCTTTCATTCCCCATCGACCACACTTTGACTGTTAATCTTACCTGGGGATTGTTTTGGACCAGGTTTTTCCCCACACGGTGACAGTGTGGCCCAATAGATATAGACTCTTCCAGCAGGACAACTTCTCGTGTCACAAAGCTCGCATTGTGTAAGCATGGTTCAAATAGCATATTCAGGCATTTCAGGTGCCCTTCTAGCTGCTTAATTTTCCTGATTTGAATATATCGTAATCCTGTCGAATTGGAGGAATTCGATAGGATTTTTATATATTGGCGGAATCATGTAAAACGTAATATCCGCTACTCGATGGTAGTGCTTCGCTCGGTCGTTGACCCCCAGCACTTAATTCTGTTTAGTTGGCCAAAATACCTCAGGATACCTTTCGTAGTGTCTAGTGGAGTCAATGCCAAGAAGGGTGGAAGTGGTTATCTTTGCCGAAGGAGGCCCAACACGCTACTGGGTAGATAGTCATAATGCCTTGTCTCATGGGTGGATATACTTATATAATTGTAACAGATCCGCGATATAGCTGTCAGGAAACTTGTTTCCATTAATATTTTCTTTCAACTTATTTGTAAATTAAGTCAAAGTATTACATCCAGAAAATTTTCCACTTACTCATAATGTGAACGAGACTGAACTCTGATCAGTCTCATTCATGCTGTTTCGGATTGCTCTCAATATGGATGAGACTGATCTGAGACTCAAGATCTTGCTTTACCTCAGTTTGTTTCAACATCTTGCCACATTTATTTTCTATACACACCTTAAAAGGTGCCTATTAGAAGCCCGTCGTCTTTCTCTCTCTCTCTCTCTAAGGCTAAACGGCTAACCTGATGTTCATGACTTTCCTATTCCATTCTTCATCGAGGATAAAATGATGTATTATTTTCGCTCGCTAGCCCAACTATACCTTGTGATTCTGTGGCTGTGATTCTTTTCTCAAACAAGTTATTACCAATTTCGGGATCATTTCTGATACAAACAAATCTAATAACTTTTGTCCATCTTTATTTCTTTGATAAAAACTGAACGGCACCAAAAAAAGTTTCTTCTCCTGTTGTATCTTTCTTTAACTGTGCATTAAGATCGCATAAGATGATCACACTTTTATTTTGATTTATTTTTTTTTTTCTCAGCTCCACTGTTGGGCAAAAGTATCTGTCATTGCGCGTGGGTTGGATCTACTTCTTCCATGATGACTCTTTCCATCTTGGAAGAGTGTTTGTACACTTGTATGAATGAATGTATGAAGGTGAAAAATGCAATTATCAACATGAATATTGAACTCGTGGCATCAGTTACTGCTTTCTGATCCTGTCCAACTCGCACTTCGTTTTCTTAAACACTGAAATATCTTTGATATGAATATTCTTGACACTAAAAATGCTAATTCCCGATTTCCACTTTGTCTGGTTATATGCAAAAACGATCCTTTGGCGGGTAATGCTGAACAAAGATTTATTAGGGATCCACTAGGGAAAAGGGGGATGTTCTGGATACATTTAGATGACACGCATCCAAAAACCCACAACTCCCTCCTCCCCCCATGTTTTTAATGGATCTTATGCTCTTCCCGGCTGTAGATGGCGCGCTTTCTGTCATTTGCTATGGGTGTTTATGAGCGTATGAAAACTGCCTATCGGTACGGAGGGGGGCATTAGAAAGCACGCTTTTTACTACGAACTGATAGCTAATGGAAGAGCCTTTACACTGTCTCCGAGTGTGTGTGGAAAATGATCGTAAAATACGGCTGAAAACATCACTCACAATATGTAGAGCGGGGGACTGCTTCTCTTATGCTCGTTCGCATATGTTTCAAGGTAAAGGAAGGGAAAAAATAGGAAAAAAAAGCCTCTGATGACGATGATGATCGCGGTCGGTTACATCTTTGTGTTTGATGTTACCTTGGGGAATAGAAAATGTGGGCAAGTAGGCTTCATGGAACAGTGAAAACACATTAAGTAGAAAAGAGCGGGTAGAACTGCCAATATTTGATTGTAGATTTCCAGATAGAATAATTCTGATTTATATCATTTTTTTAGTCACGTGGATACGTAGTTCAGAAAGAAATATGCATTGTTATAGATTACTCTGATATCGACTTTTTTCCTTCTCGCCCTATACCGGCGTCAATTTTTCCTTTAGCGACAGAAAATTAATATAAATAAAGTGTGTACACCGATGACGGTTTCGGAAAGATAAAAAAAAAAAATCGTATTCTTACTGAGGTATCAACTTTGATGTAGTGATGTTTGAATATAATAACGATGTAAATGGTTACGAGCTCCTGAGGCACCCTTTCGAATAGTTCTATTACTCAGATTTCATTGCTCCAGGCAACCGTGATGACGACGAACAATTTGCATACATTCCTTTCACATTTTTAATTTTGCGAAAAGATATTTCGTGAAGGAGCTTAGACAAGAATATCTTTAGTTCAAGAAGAGGTGAAAAGATATTTTTTGAAAAAATTAAAACAACATTTAAAATACAAAATAACCATTTTTTCTGGTCCTGAAATACTTCTGTTAACTTCGGGTAGATGGCAGCACGATTGATTTCATTTTTTAAAAATTTATTTATCATCAAACGTAAAATTAAAATGCATGTTCAATCTGTAAGTATACTATTTAATTTTCAAATTCCACACTCAACACTTACGAATGAATTTTGGGCCGATTGTGCTGCTCTCTAGAACATTGTTATTTTATTATCTAAAATATAACTTCACAAACAAATATAACAACTTAATTTCTCGTTCCTAAATGTTTCATTGAAAATTGAGATGACTAACCTTTAGTATCAGACAATTTTTTGTTGCTATTTCAAGCAATTGTACTTTCTATAAGTGAGAAAGAATTCCCAGAAATTTATAGTATTCGTTACAATAAAATCGTGTAACCATGGGAATGGGTAACCATGGTGATTATTTCTAATAATCTCGTTCTTAAATTTATCATCCAATAAAGTAGTTTGGTAGTGCTGTAAATAATGTTTGATGCGGATAAAGACGTCGTACATGCATGCACGCATTTTACTCCTTCGATACCATTTTTATCCTTTGAAATACATCTCGTCAAATAACGAAACAAATCAGTAAATAAAATCAAGAATTTCAGACTGACATGCGTCGTTTTACATTTACAAAATGACTCTCCTCCCACACATAAAAAAGAGGGGAAGACATGAGCAAAAATCCTTTCTCAAAGCAAGTATGGTTCACTGAGTTCCGGATAGCATTTTTATCTGTGTTTCTTCTTTTTTTTTCTTTCTTCCTTCCTGCCTGTTAAGAATTGTGTGGCCAACTACCGATACATTGTCTCAAGTATGACGAACAAGCCGACAATAAGTCATTCCCAGTACTTGTTCACTAACCACCCTTCGTGCAGGTTTTTTCTTCATTGCTTATCGCCGGTTGCCTAAGAAACACTCGTGTCAAAGAAACATTTCACCTCATCACACATAAATCAAAGCCGTGATAAATTCCACAAAATGAACTTGCTTGTTACCAGTAAGTAAGAATATCAGTTTAAAATATTACGCCCTCTAGCTATGACGTGGGAACGCCGCTTTTTTTTTTTTTTTTTTTTGTCAGACGTGGGGCTAACTGATGGCAGTCACTCATAGGAATAGAGAGATTCTATAAACCATGTTTCCTCCTCCTTAACTGTTGGGGGAGTGGGTCATGCATATGAACGTGGTTTTCAGTCTCATGGTTCGTTGCCTGTAACAAATGGGCCGACACTCTATCAAGCATTCATTGGAGGCCTTTCTGTTCGTTTTAGGAGCATGCTTTTCCTTTGTATATATTGGTATACTGCATCTGTTTGGACTTACAGAGTCGCTTTCTGATGTGTATTTAGCATTTTGGTCTTATGGTGCTATAAAATTATTCCCATGAGTTGTGTTTAACAGAGGATACTTGTCGTAAACTTCAGCAAAGTGTTGACCAAGTACTTTTCTACCCGAATGTTAAATCTTTCAAATAAAAGAAGAGCACCATCGGAAAATGATTAGTTCGTTGTATAAAGATTTTTGGTGATTCTTCAGAAAAATACTGTGTGTGTGTGTGTGTGTGTGTGTGTGTGTGTGTGTGTGTGTGTGTGTGTGTGTGTGTGTGTGTGTGTGTGTGTGTGTGCGCGCGCGCGCGCGCGCCGTTCTTTTTATTTTAAGCAATTTTTATTGCACAAAAAATATGATATGTGGATATCATTTATAATTCTGCTTATTCGTTTGTTAGTGATCTAATATTCGAGTCTAAACCATTATGAAAAAGAAAAGGATGTGTAATCAGTAGAATGATTAGAAAGCTCTTTAACATTGACTTTATAACGAAGCCTAACACTTTGTACTTCGTTATAAGGTCACTAATAACATGGTATGGTGCTAACACTAACATTTATTATGAAAGCATCCCGTTTTATGTCATAAAGCAGTGTTTCTCAAAGTGTGGTACGCGAAAGGTCTTCAGGGGGTACGTGGCAATTTTCGGCTATGCATCATTAACGCATGGAATCATTATATTTCTCGACAAATAGTGCAATTAGAGGCAACTGGGATAAAAACGGCACTAACTAATAAATCACATCTCCCCTCCAACAGAAACTGCTGTATAGACTCAAGCAAAACTATATGTTGCCGGTGCAACATATGGTTTTGCTTGACACCTCCCCGTCGTGAACATGCAAAAACTAAGAAATATGTAGTGAATGTGTTTCAGATATTATGGAACTCGGTTTAAGAGAATTAGCATTTCGACTCAACTGTTGAAATGCTAATTTGTCTTTGGTTCGCGCGATCTTTTGTTAATACCGCACCAATCATATGCAGTTCTTCGCTACTCTACGTATCTCAATTCTTGTAAATTACTGGAAAGTTTTGCTTGAAATAATGGAAAAGAAGATGGCACTATTTGGGTAGATGACTTTGACGATGCACACAAAGAAACTGTTCTCGATCCCAAAAGTAGTGATAGCGAGTAGGAGCTTCTTGGTAAGTCGCACCATTTTCAGTTTTTTTTTTTCTGAAAACTTTAGTTTCCGAAAATTTCCGCATATATTTCGCACCACGATGTTTTAGCTTTAATTTTGGGAAAAAAGTGCGAGTTATATTCGAGTAAACACGGTAATATTTTTTTAGCTTTCAAATTCTTACGTGTGGATCATTGGTTAAAGATTGGATTTATAAAACCCCCAAAAGAGAGCAATATAGCAAATCCAAGTAGCTGTAAGCTACAAGAAAACGTTGGTATTGCATCTGGATCAAATGAAATTGATGAGAGTGTGTCGTCTGACATCTCTAGAGAACCAACTAGGAAGAAGATGAAAAATCTTCGTTAAGTATGATATGAATTACTTGAAATGTGGATTTTCATGGACGGGAAATGAAGAGGAACCGAGTCCAAATTTTGTTCTATTAAAAATAAATCTTTTTTTTTTTTTTTTTTGTTTACATGAACATATAAATTCAAATAAAATAGACATTTACAGTGAAATATACTTTTTATTTATTATTATTTGATGAGTGGGTACTCTTGGTAATAATGAAAATTTAAGAAGGGGTACGCAGATATCTCAAGTTTGAGAAACACTGTCATAAAAAATGCTCTTAGAAGTTTTGTGCACTCCAATGAATACCCACTTGGAGTACCGTCTTTTTTTCTTTTTCTTTTTTTTTTTCCCGTAGCTAAAAGATTACTTTCTGTACTGTTTATTATTCAGTACGATTACAGTTTAGGAGTAGGATAATCTCATATCAGCTTTCTGTAGTTTTTTTTTTTTTTTTTCCACGGTGAAACATTGATTGGCCACTATTAAAAGGGTGATGCTTATTTGAAAATATAAATAAGAAAATTACAGAACGTATTATTGTTTTATTAGAACTCGTGCTTCGTCAGTTCACATGAATAAAACAACTCGGCTTGAAATGAGGCATTCTGAATTTCGCTTTTTAACAAAATAATTCAACGCAGTAATTAAACGTTAGTTTAAAATAGCAGTTTGATATGCTTCATGAGATATTACAAAAATTCCTGAATTTATTTTTTCCCTTCCCCGGATTATACCAAAGCTCTCCTAGCGATTAATCCCCGAGACAACCACACTTTGCTTTTTGCTTTTTTTTTTTTTTTTTTAATCCTGATTTACGCTCACACGTAGACCTACACCTTTTTACGGTGTAGGTATTCGGAACCGAAATCGTACGGAATAGGTTGGTTAGTCCTTATTTTTGGTGGTATCCTATGTCTGTAGAGGAGTGTGTTCACGGGGCCGGTTTGCCTGCTTGTGGGAGGAAAGCCCCAGATAAACGGGGGGGGGGGGGGAAACCCTGCTGTCCACGCCCAAGACGAGCTAACCTTGCTATGGCTGAGGAAGATCCTTCAGTTCATCGCGTCACCGACGGGATTCGAACCTAGGCCACTCCTTCCCCATGCATATGGTTGCGGAGCGCGTAACCACTCTGCTAACCTTTTTTTTTTTTTTAAATAAATAAATAAAAATTCTACCCACGAGAAGTTTTAAACCTAATCTATAATAGCACATTAATAGTGTGAATGGTTAAGTAAGGATTAGATGATTAAGAATCACCCTGCTCTACACATCCAGAGGGAATTTTTTCACTTCAGATCCTCGATTGGCAGGGTGATCTTGAAAATGAAATATTTTAACCTTGAGTTGTTGTTATCGATAAATCAGGTTATTGCTTTAACATTGTTCTGACATTGATTTTCTCAGCTTATGTCGAGGAATTGTACTTATCTGAAGTGGGCGTGAAAAAAAAGATGCACAACTCGATCTAACATTCTACAGGAAACATTTTCCCTTAAGTCACTGAATTTATATCTTCCTCACTCACGGAAATCTATAAATCCTGTTACTTGTAATAAATTTACAAATCTTATTGCTCTCTGAAAACGTATAAAGTGCGTTTGAATATTTACGTATTAAAATAAATTTCGCTTCTTTTTCTTATGTGGTTCCCGAAGGGTTTTGGTAATTTTTTTTTTTCAGATTTTTTTTTTTGTTTGTTTGTTTCTAAATTTTTATGTCAGTGTTAATCGCGCTCATAAAAATATTAATTCATAAGGAAAGTAGGGAGGCATGAATATGAAATGGATATCCTAACGAGCGCATTTCAGATTCAACACTCATTATTTTGTAGTTCAGCCAACTTTAGAAGTAATACCAAATCGACTCTGAATTGAATAGCTAAAGTAGCCTATAAGCGGAAATTATTTCTAATATGTAGGTCTTCATTCTTTAGAAATAAATCCATTTCTTCATCACATCGTGAATTTCTTTTCTCAATTTTTCAGACAGAGAGAGAAAGAAAGTGAGAGACGGTTACTCTTTGTATCAGCATAGGCAAGTGTTCCTGGTGAGAGTTTTACTGGGTAGTTCATCATTACTTTCCCCCACCGCCTCCATTTTATCCGGGCGTTTAGGATCGGCATATAGCTGACGAATCAGGCCTATGGCTGGGTCGTAAGTATTCATGGCTGTAAATCCGTGTGTTCACAGGCCGGTTTGCCTGTTCTGAGGGACAAAAAATCCGAGTTTCCTGGTAAAAACAAAAACAAACAAACAAAAAAAAAAAAAAACTCAACGGCAATCGAATGAAATCAAATAATACTGGAATAGGTTCGTAGTTTCAGGCGATGTCGTACAGTTTTTAGTGTTTCACGCGACTCTCAACTGGGCAAGAAATGTTGAATTTTTATGACTCACAGGATGGTTGGATTTCTTCTTCCGCAAGACAGCAGACTAGCGAGAGAGCCATAAAGAAAAAGTTTAAATACACCCTTTAGGGATGACGGGATGCTTCTGTAAACTGCTAATTGCTGTAAGGACTACAAGTAGAATTGCATTCAATTACTAAAATACTGTCCCTGAATGTTAAGAGTAATATAATGTTAGCGTACAGGCTTACTGGCAAATGATAAGTTTATCTTCAATAGCCTTTGTTTCTTAATGTATCCTTTGTTTCCTTAATGTATCCTTTGTGCCACCGTATGTTGAGAGAATGGTGAGGTCAATGAGTACAAAGACCCCTCTTCGGAAAAAGAATCTCTCTCTCTCTCTCTCTAAGACCGGGATTGTTATCCGGATATATATTAATTTTGACACGTGGTCACATGGTATGACTTTGTTAAACGCAAAAACTGATATTTAGAGTGATAATCAAAGAGTCGATATTTGCATCGAAGGGCAGAATATCCAAAGCATTATTACTTTACATTGAGAACGATACAAATCCGAAACTATCTTGTCGCATCGCTACAACTGCGCACACACATCAGTAAGGATCCTACACGCCAAGCACGCACTCCAGAATGAGTATATCATGTAGCTTTGCATCAAGAAAAGCTATTTGATCATCTGAATTTCAGCAGTCTGTGGTGAAAATTGTGTAATCATAATTTACTCCTGAGGATCTCCACTGGACTACTACGCACTGAGTAACTCTGATCTTCAAAGATGATTCCCAAAGTGCTGCATTTTGAGATGGATCGGTCAATGGCAGATGAGAATCATGGCGGCTTTCGAGCACCTTCAATATCATTTCATAAAACACATTATTGCGTGGAGTTTTTTGTTGTTGTTGTTGTTGTTGTTGTTAAGGTCCTATTTACCAACTTATGCATAATATCATCCCACACACCACATTATTCTGGATCGCTGTAGAAGACAAATTTTGTTCGGCGATACCCAACATATTAAGTCGTCATTTCTCTTCCTCTTCCGAAATTCTGATGATCCATCAGAATTTTCTCCATTTTTCATTCTATTTTGATAAACCTGAACAATTAGATAAATCGATTAACGAATGATAATTATGTATATTTAATTTTCTATTAAATAATAAGTGCTATGAACATTCATCTGCTAGATAAGAGATTATATCGCGTTAATTAATTTCAGCTTATTGAAACACTGGATTAGCTTGAAATAAGCTTTATGTGTGATTTCTACAGTACATTTTCCAGATTATATAAAATAAATAAATATTAATACTTTTATTATTATTAAGGCATCAATACTTCCATGCCAACAACAGATTCTTAAAATAATCATAATTATATCATTCCCGCGTACAGAACGTTGGAAATCTTATAGCACATCAGTGCTATATGTGGAAGAGGGACAGATGTTTGCTGCTATACGTAAATCAATTAATCGTTCAAATCCTTTCAGTGTGAGGAACTGTCACCTTTTAACTTGTAGCTGTAGTTAAAAATCACTTAAAACAAAACTTGCTTTTTTTTTGTCTCGTTGTTAATCAGTTCGTCCTTAACTGTCATCTTATCCAATAAAAAGCCAGCAAACGATTGATGATAATTTTTTTCTAAACGTTGCGCTTAAGTCTGTAATTTTAATATTTATAAATTCTTAGATTACATTATAAAAATTTGCTTAGTTTTATACAATCAGGCGGGGGGGGGAAGCGTTAGTTGCATAAAAACATGTTAACATCATCAACGATAACTGTTTCTTTTATTCGAAATTATTTATAAACTAGATCGGAAGGGAGTACGCATATAATCGAAAACTATCTCGATGTGCAAAATAAGCAGTTCCTAATAGGATAAGTAAAAACCCTTTAGAAAAATTATCTTCGTGAAATACTAAAGAAGTTAAGGAGAACCGAACACTGCAAGTTTGAGATCCTCAGTACAAACACAATAGACGTTTGTTAAGTAGCAAAAGAAAAAAGAACAACAAAAAAAGGAGAAATATTCAAGTCATAAATATCACTGCGTACAAATCAAGTCACGGTAAAATCAGAAACACGTGTTTTTGTGTGCTTTTATCGAGAGAAAGACGTAAGTAAGACTTATGTTTGACTTACTCGGGTTGCATCAATACTAGTGCTGGATGATGCCAATAGATAAACGGCCACCTGCCACAAGCACACACCTGTTTGTTTCCAACAGTAGAGTTTCGCGTACATACAACTTGTTTTTCATAAATAATGGCTGGTATTCATCTTTTAAGGGATCCGACCGTCCGTCCAACTAACATTATTGATGATTCCCATTTCCTTGCCCTCTGGCTTCTACATCGACTATCTTAATAACAGTGTTTCTTCGTAGGAAAGATTGTGTGAACTGTTGTTTAAAAGCGGCTCCCTTAAAACGTCTTGTCAGCGAAGAGATTTCCCCCCCCCCTCTTCCTTCTCCTATGACTGATAATCGATATCTTATTTTACTGAGGACTAACTTCCTGCCAATCATATAGTGCAAGCATGTGCGTGTTCGATTATATTTCTTCGCAGAGGGAGATATCTAATTATAGTGGTACCAAATATCCCAATGGGTAAAAAAAAAAACTCATGCAAATATTGTCAAAAGAGGGGATATTTTCAAAATCAGCGTTATAACGACAGAGTAATAGTGGCTTTTTTTTTTTTTTTTGGTTGTTGGCAGATTATCGGGACTATTAGTTGATTCACTGCTCTGCATTTGAAATTCTCTTGTAAAATGAGACTTCATTGTATTTACATAATCGGAGAGGAAAGAAATGGCTTTTAAATTTTGTTTGGTTTCGAAATAACCAGTATTAGACATATTACGAGTAATCGCTTTAAAAGGCATACATAAGAGCTATTGATCGTTCCATAGAGACACAAACAGATGTCAACCGAAGATGCATTGACGTACGTAAATTTCCCTTAACGTGCAGGTTCGTAATAAATGTTATGCTAAAGTATTTTAAATTTTAATATATTCCTTTTTTTTTTTAACGGAGGTAAATCGCAATGAGCTTAGTTCATAATTTAAAATGTTTTTAATTTTTCTTCCCTGTCCTACGCTTTCAGTTTTTGATATTGGCGAATTTTTTAAATAATTTTTTATTACTATAAGAAAGTTAGAAGCCATGAAATTTGTCTTTTTCTCTCGAAGAAGCAGAGGTTACTATGACAACCTAACGTCCCAGAACCGGAAATTGCGCATTGAAAAAACGATCCATTTCCTTTTAGATTTCCCCCAGCTAATGGAGATTTAAGTTTCGTTGTTGAGTTTTAGAAAATGATACGAATAGTTATTGGACTATTTTGAGTGCTTTCTCCAAAAAAAAAAAAAAAAAAAATCCTTCTGCAAGGGTTAATAACTGAGAATTGCCGTACTAATAACTATGTTGAATTATCAAATAAGATCTCGCTCTTATAGCACTTGCAAGTCAGAGTTTTTATCAACAGAATTAAATTGAAATTCGTCATGCAACATACAATCACCCAAAAGAATTTTTTTTTAAAATCAGTTTTTATTTATTTAAATCTAAATGATTGTTCATGTCAGATGGCAAAAACTATTTAGTATACGAGTGATTGGGAACTCTTACTCGACATTTGTACTTCGGTTAATACTTTTAAGTAAATTTAAAGGAAAACTGACGTCAGAAATCATTTAGTTGGTCTTCGTTTGAATCTCAAAACGATCCATTCTTCATTTCTGATGAACACCTTTCCCTACTGGCTGTTTAAAACTGTTCCAGAACGAACTAACAGGCCAAAATAAAGAAAGAATAAAATAATTTAACTTGCAGAGAAACAAAGAAAAGAAAGAAGAGAAAAATAAACATTCTTAAGCATACAAACACACCTTTGATTCTTTCCCCATGGTGGCTTAAGTCAAACTGGAATAAACAAAGATTAATTCAACATTTATAGCACCAGCAGTCTCCTTCTATAGTTTCACTTACACTTCTGTTTGTTTTAAGATTGGGCGTGTTAATTATCTTGGAACAAGAGTGAAACTTCCGCATCCCAGCCGGTTATCTCGACATGTTAAACTATTAATGCCAAAAATATTTTGTTATGAGTGGCACTCCCTGTTAATACTAGCGCGCCTTTACCCGTTTCCTGACTGAAATATTCTATAAACATTGTCTTCTGCTGACAACACTTCAGAATATTGTAAAAAAAAAAAAAAAAAATGTAAGTTAACTTATTACAGAAAAATAACAGTATTTGCATAATTAACAGTTTTTAACTCTTGGAAGTATTATTAATTATAATTACTATTAATAGCCAAAATAATAAATGATTTAAGGATCAAAAAGGGTAAATAATGTGTGGAGGAGTTAGCTTTGTATCATGTGACACTTATTTTTATTTATTTATTTTTTATTATTTTGAACCACTGTCATAGTTTCAGATCTGCACTACTCCATGCCATATGAGATTTATGGAAGAGACCTCTTGGTTTTAAAATTTCCTGGTAAATATAATTGTATTTGATGGCTACCCTAATAATAGCCAACAAAAGGGCGATGTTCATCGCTCTTTGTGAGATCACTGCCTTGTTTAGTGTAGTCCTGAAGTGGCGCGAAAGAGTTCCATGTTTGGTTTCTAGAGTAGAATTTCCCCATTATTTAATCCTTTGTCCATTCAGATCACCAATGTGTGATAGACATCTTTTTGTGAGTGAAATTCACATAAAAGGGAAGGAATAATGAAATAATAATAATAAAAGAATCCATAACTGAATCCTGTTTGTATTCAACGATTGTGTTGTGATCTAATTATCCATTTTTTTCATCATTAAATACTTTTTCAGACTTTAAAAAATGTTGTGGTGCTGTGTTTATAATCGGAAAGGAAAAGTTTTTTTTTTTTTTTTAAGCTAATGGTGAGATTGTGGTTGTTTCAAATATTGCAGCAAGGGCTACTAATGCTAGTACATCAATTCTTGATATCTAGTGTTCTCGAACTGGCTTGCATGTTTTAGTGGAGGAAAAACAAAAAGAGTTTTCCAGTGGGGGAGGGAACCCCCTTTATTTCAGTAGTTAAAAGTTCGTAAATGCCCTTCTCGTTCTACGATAGGAATCGAACCCATGCCTTTTCATTCAAAGCATACATATCCTCTTCCGATTGTGATATGAGGGCTCTAAGACAACGCTTCATAATTTATTTGTGATGAAACATTCTAGACAAAGTAATCATATTGCCCAGAACTATTCTTTGGCATAACAGTAAAACATCATTTAAGAACAAACCTAAAATGCAATAAAAAAATAAAATAATAAAATAAAATATTACCTGTGAAACTGCAGTATTCTGAAGCGTTGTTTCCATAGCAACACTGGTTACCTATCTATTAACTCTTAGAGTAACATGAAAATTGAAGATAAATCTGTTTAACGCATATAAATTAACAATAATTAACGAAAATGAATTCAGACAATTAAACTTGTTTCTGTCTAATAAGTATAATCTTCGGCGATTTTAGGCTTCTTTTTCCCAACATATTCTAAATATTCATTTGTCTTTTATAAACATGTATTGCCCTAACAAAATGTGTGCAATTATGTTAACTGCTTTACAGGTGAAAGAAAAAGACACATTTATTCTTCATTCACTCTTTATTATAATGGTGTTCTATTAAGTACAATCCAAACTACTTAAGGTATAGTTGGTATGGTACATACAGATATCTGTTGTAAGTTATCCACATTTCATCTAAGATTACACTGTACAGAGGGAGGAGGGGTTAAGGCGCAGATAATGCCTTGAATAGCTTGTCCTGCAACATTTTTAAGTTCATTTATCAGTTGTCAAGGTTCATACAGTCTTTAGTCTACATAGTGAATCATTATTGAGCTGTAGACACACAAACACGAATGGGGGAAAAAAATAGGTTCATAATTTAATAGGCGAAGGTCACATTAGATTTGAGTGTCTGATATTTCTTTTAATCTGATAAGTATAATCGTTTAATCCTAAACCTAATCATTAGTTCACCGGCATTTGTATCAAATGTATTCTCAACTTATGTGTCGAAGTTTCATACTTTGCGAGTTGGACCGAATGCATGTGTATCAGAATATGTACGTGTCTTTCGTAATTATAAAGACATCTCCTTTCTATTTAATCTGGCTCATCCTTTAATTATGCGTTTCGGATACACAAGTAACAATATTAATTGTTGTTTTATCATTTCGTCTCCATCGATACCATTTGTACAGCCTATTAATGAAATTTTAAGACGCTCTGTTCTCATATAAATATATTTATAATACGTGAGTCTCTTTCACAAATTTATTAAACATGTCTGCTAATGATGTTCTATTGCATAATGAAGCCTTCCTCGAAGTCCATTTGCCAATGAAAGCAATTTAGAACGTAAACATCTGCGCTACCACTCTAAACACCTGTTCTCTCAACTGAATAACTCCCAAAATCTTCAAGTGAGGGAATAGAGGATGATATAATCATCATCTAGAAATGTGTGAATCCTATAAAATCGTTTATCAGGTGCATTGTTAAAAAAAGTATGATTTCAAATTAGAACTATGCATTTCATTCCATTCCATGTCTGTGGAATCCATATTTGTTAAAATGTTGTCAAAGAATATTCGAAATAAACTAAAAAATTAAACTTGATTTTGTGTGATATGTTCCTAGTCTGTGATATGTTCGTTTTTTGTTGTTTATCAGCTTCGTTATATATCTTAAAAAATAATAAGCTACAGTTTAATAAACTGCATTATGTCTTTATATTTTAAAGACATACTGTAATTCGAAAACGATATCTGCTCCGTTATTTATTTTCCATTTTAGAAATATAATAATAAAACGAGTCTATTAATATTATAAAACGTACTATTGACACGTGTAGCGAACGATTTCAACAATTACGTATTAGATAATTATGGAAATAGATATCAAGATAAGCAAAGTATAGTGGCTCACTCTGGTGGTTATTAATTTTAGATATGTTGTCTCTTACTAACATGTATCGAGTTTATTTCGCACTTCTGATTTTAAACGGCGTTTGCTTTTCAAAGTTAGAGATTGTCTAATTTTCAGTTACACATCAATATAACATTCAAATACGCTTATTTTTCGAAATCATTAGCAACATTAATAATATAAATTATTAATAATAAAGATACGGATTTTGTGTTCATAAATTACCAGAAATTGACAAAAACTTGAACTGAAATTTTCTTATTTGCTAATTAATAACAAGATTGCCATTCCCTGAATAGCGAAATTTAATTTAGGAAGGACTCAAATGTACTAATTAATGTAATCCAAGACTTCGGCTACACTTTAATGTATCTTTTCAGATTGTCAATTCCTCACACGTCTTTTCAGCCATGGGAGCTGTTCTGCTGTCACTCTGTCCTTGTCAACTCCATCATCACCGTGTAGATATGCATGTATTTACACCACCTTTGTAATCCATTAGATGTGACCCGTGCCTTGTATACCGAACGATGTCGAGACGCTAATCACCATGTTACTTACACTCCAGGCACATTTCAAGGTCTTTAATCTGCACGAGATAGAAAATATTCAAACTTGTTGAGCAAACAGATAATTATTAGGATCATTTACAACTGGCAATGGGTTGCACTAACAGCACATGTCCATGTATTGAGAAATATCTCCTTGACCGTTGACCATCAGGCGGAACTTGCTTCGCTACAAAGAAATAATAAAACACTTGTAAGTGTATGTTATAAATAGTGGAATATATTAAACACAACATAATATCTCAGCACTTTTGTGTGTATAATTAGCCATAAAAATGATATTCGGTGTCTAGTTGGCACTAGGAAATGGCAAAACCGTTGATAAATACACCTTTACCCATTGTACTACCTATTATTTAAGTAACTTCCACTTGGACATGTCATCCATCATCTTAAAATAACTTTTTAGATAATTTTTTCATAGTTCTGTCTCTCTCTCTCTCTCTCTCGCTCTCCCTCCCTCCCTCTCTCTCTCTCTCTCTCTCTCTCTCCCTCCCTCTCTCTCTCTCTCTCACACACACACTTCCCTTTCTCGCTTCTTGTTTCTCTTCTTCACACACTCTCTCTCTCTCTGAAGTTTTTTTTTTTCTCATTCTTTTCTCTGTTTATTTTTCTTCTCACTATCTTCATTAAAAAAAGTGAAAGACGACGCGAATCGTTCATATTTCTTAAATTCAGAATCTCGATTCCAACAACTAACGTGTCATTTTGAAATCATAAAATTAATAAACAATATATTTTTATTAAGTATTAAATTAATTTCTACTAATTTATTGATGTCAAAAGTTAGTTCCTGAAATTAAATAAAAATAAATGAAAAATAAAGTAAAACTAAAATAAATGATTAAAATAAAATGAAAAAATCTCCCAAATAATCTTATAACATTCTTTCATCTAATTCTCCCGTTTAGTTTTCAATTTATTTTATTATAATGAATAATACACATCGACAATCACTTCCATGTCTGTTTCATACCCTCAAACAGCCAATAAAACTATAAATAACGAAAGCGATAGACATAAGTTCACTCACCTACCTCCTAGCCACTGGTCGAAATGCTGTAGTTCCTAAACTCAAAGATAGGGGCCTCTCTTGAGGTGTTGGACTTCGCACGTGATTTTCTCGTCGTTCATTCGGTTCTGAAAGTAAACGCATTGAAAGTGAATGAATAATGATAGTAATGAGTGATAGAGGCGGTCAATGATCATTTTAGCATTATCTGTATGGCTTTCCTTTGTGATAACGTATATACATAAAGATAATATAATCATAAGCATAGGAGTTGCTGTAAACACGAACATTCTAATGCTATAATATGTACTTTAAAAGTCATATATATATATATATATGCCGATAAATGTATATTTTATTTCTATCACATTCAAAATTTGTTTCTGCAGAATATTTGTAGATTTCAGTGTCTAATAATAAAATTTTTTTGATCTTTTACTGCACGTCATTTTCATGTGGAAAAATTGTAGTTTAATTTTACATTCACTTATCTAAAAATAACTTTGGGGTTGATTATCATTTTAAATGGTCAAATTCATAATTATTTAAATTATGACTGCTGTGATAAAACTGGAAGTAAAATTAATTAAAACCAAGTATAATTGGTAAATACGATAGTTATCTGAAAAATTATTTACCAGTATTTCTTAGTATGCTATATTTATTATTTTTATACCGATTACTTTCTTTCATGCTTCGTAATACATTACATATCACCGATATAAGATGTTGTTGCAATAAAGCATTTGTTCCAAAATGCTCTATCTTTGATCCAACTGGAATCATAAATTTGCTTGCATTTGGCTCGAATTACAGAATGATTTTGTTTAACTGAACGAACCTGTTTATTTATACATTAAAGTCAAATGTTCTAATCAGCGAAAATTAGACTATTGCAGAATAATAAACAGTTTTACGATATCTTCGGTTTCTTGTATAACTTAAATGAACCGTAAATTTTCACAGGTAGATTATTCTTGTCTAAAGTGTGTGCTGTTTAATGTCAGGTGATGAAAATGATAAACATTTTAATGTTGCACCTTAATATGAAAAAATGTATTAAAATATGGCCTCTCAGTAAACATGGAAACCTTCTGCGATCTGTTTTATTCCAATTTATAACTCACTACCTTTCCTTTCAGGCCATCTAACTCATTTTCAGTTGAAGAAGCCTTCAGAAATATTCTTCAAGGCCTAGAAGGATTGGAATCTATATCTCTCCTACCAGAGGTTCGTCGATACTGATTGATCCCACGGTTAGGGTCAAGAACTGAAAATACAACAGCCGTCTTCTTAGATGACCTCCTTACTATAAAGGCTTATGACTTCAGTTGTCTTCTCTTTTTCATCTGCCAAAGTTTCCCATTATTTTCCAATCTCTAGGAGGAGTTAGCGTCTCGAAGAGTCGTGTTGTGAGAAAAATAAATATATATACTTTATCCATAATCTTAAAAATATCTGTAATTAAAGTTTCAGATCCTTCAACTTAATGTCCCAAATTTTAAAGTCGTGTCACTTTAATTTGCAAGAGTTTTGCCGAAATCATGTATTCAAGTTTGCAAAAGTCCCAGAGTTCTGCACTAAGTTTGCAAGTCTCGGGATCAAGATTTTGTAACTTTATAAAGCACACTGTTGTTTTCTTATTTGACTTTTCTTTTAGCTGTCTTAGGCAGCTTCCTACGAAGAAATAAACCATTAACCTTGTTAATCTATCTTCTTTTTTACCTTTGTTTTTCTTGGCAATTCTTTTTTCATTTGCATCTTTTTTAGGATGTCAAAGTCACTTTCCAGGATATGTTTAGTTGTTTTTAAATTTTATTTAAAAAAAAATCAAAGTTTTTCTAGTATTGTACTAAAACAAAAAAAAAAGTCCAACATCCGGGTGCTATGACATTTGGATACTGCACCAAGGAAAGATTAACAATGAAATATAAATCTTAAAATTAACATAGAAATCCTATTATATCATCATAATAAGTCAAGTGTACTCGTATTACAGTTCTATCACAATACATTAAGTATGATCATATGATCTTTAGTGATTTTGTAGCACATGTTATTAGCTGTCAAAATTATATACGTAGTAAACGTAATAATATTGTTCATTTTGAACTACATTACAAAGGAATTCGGAACTGTTTCGTGGATGTAGGTCAGATAAATGATAAAATGCTAAAGAATATATTTGTAATGATAATTAGAATACGATCCGGACGGAGGCGCGCTTGAATATTTTAGGTCAGCCGAAATGTTAATGCTTGAGGTAGTAATGCTAATTTATCTTTAGCCGTTTATTAAATGGACGAAACGAGTTGATAAAGCTGTTTCCAATGATGTGTTCTCTAATAAGTCTCTAAGATTAGGGAGGGGTTGTTTCTCTACAAGGAGACGTCTACGATAAAAATAGTTGCATGTCGTTAAGGGACGTTAGATTAGGTATTTGAGACCCTTAGGATTACGAGATAGGAGTAGATGAACACGACTGATAATGCAGTAGAACTATTAATAAACCGATTGAGAACTGGACGAATTATAGAATGATTTTTTTTAAACTGAACGAACCAGTTTATTTATAGAAGTACTGATTTCATTAAATATCTATTATTACCGATAATAGTGAGCATAAGATGTGTCGTTTCAAAATGTTTAAATGCACTCGATATTCTTATGTCTTTGTAAATTGGCGTGTCCAAACTCATTTCAATATCTAAATATGTAGACCAGAATCTATTATTTAGTTTTTCCGGGTTGGTGTCCTCTGGCTGATGTTATCGAGAAAGCATATAACTCATCTGTAATCTAATATTGATGGAAGTCTTTCCAAAAATTATACAAATCTAATGCTAGAGTGATTGATTGGTCGTTTGACTGACAAACGTCAGTCAAACGACCAATCAACGAAGCAACTAAAACTATGCCGAGAGCATATATTAGGTCTGTAAATCGGATGTGTTCTACTAGCCAATGTGACTGTCTTGAGGGTGAAAAAAAACTTATTTTCTTCTGAATGAGACCCTTTTTATCTTACAGTTGACTCACTGTCAAAATACGGTAAAAGGACATGTTGAGAGTTCCTCGCTCCCTAAAATTCGAATCCAGGACAAATTCGAATACTTTTCGCATTCGAACGAATTCGTCGTTCTTCGGAGAAAACTACGGCCTCATATTCCGGAAAGAACTACAAGGCAAGAATATCAACCCGCTCCCCCCCCCCCCCCTCTCCTTCTAAAAAAAAAAAGAGTTGAGCTCAGAACGACATTGATGAAGACAAACCGAAATGATTATATTTCAAATGTGGGCAATAATGCCATTAAGTCTCATTTTTGAAGCTAACGCAGGCTGAATATTAGGAAAAATTCAAATACCAGAGTGCAAAATCACGCTGAAGTTGCTTAACGGTGTAGTAATAAATGATGTGTGTTTGACACAGGGAGTGGCTAAGGATGTACCTCATGGGTTAAAAGCAAATTCTTCGAAAAGAAGTAAACACACCTACTGAAAAATAATTAAAAATGACCCGACATCGACTAGAAAATCAAGTTCTCCTTTAGGCTTATGTAAGCAAAATTTCGCTTGATATGTGAGGATTGCAGTGAAATCAACAGGGATGTGGCTCGTCCGTGGAATGAGTATGCTCAACAGTTGGTACCAGCAATGGTAACCACAGATGTCACTTGCAACACATGTTGCTCGGGTGAAAAAAAAAAAAAAATCTTCCCAACTTGTAGAAGCCTGACTACGTATAATATGCTATTTAAAAACTTGGTAAAAAATGTTGGTCCAAGAGTAGCAATAATCGTTGATCATTACACAAAAGAACACGTGCTGAAACAATCAAATCTAATCTTGGGACGAATTAAAAAAAAAAAAAAAATCCTTGAAACGTGCATCTGAAAGCTACTTTCTTCTTCTTCTTCCGTGTTGGGTCTTGGACCTTTTGTGAGAACGCGTATTGCAATCCCTTTCTTTCCATCGTTTTCGTGGTCATTCAACTGGTCTTTTTTTTTTTTTGCACTTGCTTTCCATTTTTCTATTCGTCTAATTATTCTGTCTTTTTCTGCATTCCTTTTTCTTGTTTGCTATCCATCCATTTACTGGTTGTAAGGCACACTTTTTGGTATATTTCTTCCTTTCTGATCTTAAAAAGTTTTGTCTTCTCACATTTTTCTTCTGTTTTCATTTCTGTAGAAGCGTTTAACTGATTAAACATAACTGTTTCTGATCTGAGCTGACATTAACTATTTCAGCCCTTATTTGAGATACATAACATAAAACAGTCTTAATATACTTATATATATTACATACCGGAAACTCCTATATATATATATATATATATATATTTTTTTTTTTTATATATATATATTTATTTATTACTCGTATATGCTTTAGTTCCAATATTTAGATTCGTTCAGACATCTTGTTTCTCTTAAGTGGCTGTTCTTTTTCTTCAGAGTTAAAGTGAATTACTAAATATTTAAAATTCATCGCATGTTTGATGATTTTTTTTTTTGTTTATTTCTAACATACACCTGATTGGTTGCCTACTACTACTACTAATTCCGAGTGTTTTGGATTTTTCTATTGATATTTCCATTATTACATTTTTGGTAAATTTGTTGCAAATGAAATATTTCTCTTTGTAAATTATCTTCTTGGTCTGCTGGCATTTCTACGTCACTGCACAGTAGATTAGATTTACTACATGATTATTACTTTTTGTTCCATTTAACTTCTTATCTTTTAGTTCCGTTATTTCATCCATTAAAATATTGAAAATTAGTGAACTTAAGGAATCAGTTATATCATTTTATTTACAGCTGTAAGCCCCCCCCCCCCAGTAAATTCTCTTCTTCATTTCAATTTCTTTTGTTTCATCATTACAGCATCTTATTACACGTTTAGTATTCGTATGAATATCTCTTTAATAAGCGTTGGTATCTCTCTCTCTCTCTCATTTTACAAGGGAATAATAACTAAGAATAAGATGCTTTCCTGTTGTCTTCAACAGTATGTATTTGTGTGTATGTGTGTGTGTTAAAATGAGGACGGTTTGTCTGTTTCCTGGATAAAAAAAGAAAAACACTTCTTGGGTGAAAAAATCCCCCGTGCGGTATTCAGACCGGCTAACTCACCTTTAAAATTTATGAATGTTAAATATTTTATGAAAATCTATAAATTCTAAAACTGAGGTGTTATATTCTATTGATTTTGCTATTATTTCTATTTTTCAATCACTGTAAATATTGTGTCTGTGTCAGATCTTTCAGTTCTAAAAACGTTTAGATTTATTATTATTGTTATTGTTGTTGTTGTTGTTGTTCCGGGCAACTCCAAGGAGTCGACAGACTCATCGAGAGAGACCCTAACATCATGTCAAGAACAACTATTCGACATTCACACAGCATCTATCATACCTTGCCTTGAACTCATTCATGGTCGTAGCACCCACAACAGACTCTGGATGCTTATTCCACTCATTCACCACTCTCCAAGTAAAAAACCTAGCTCTAACACCTTGTCAACCACGTTCTTGCCCAGCTTCCATTCATGGCCCCTAGTCCTCCCACCACCAGTCATATTTTCAAAAATATCTTCTCGATCAATCTTATAGAAACCCTTCAGTAATTTGAATGTCTCAATTATATCACCCCTCCTTCGCTTATCGACCAATCTCTGCAACCCACAAATCTTCAACCTATTCTCATAAGGTTCATTCCACAGACCTGCTATCATCTTGGTCACTCGTCCCTAGATCCTCTCCACTTCCTCCCCATCACGAAGAAACCCTGGTGCCCATAACTGGGCACAGTAGTCCAGATGGGGTCTTATCAAGGCTCGATACAGAGGAACAACAACTTGTTTGTCTCTGCATGTTAAAGTATTTTTCAGAAGCCAAGTGATTTGGTGAGCTGTTTTAGTCACTTCTGCAATGTGCCCCCTAAACTTCAATTTCCTATCCACCAACACTCCCAAATCCCTGGCCTCATCAATCTCCTGGAGTACGGTTCCACCAATGCGATATACTGCTGCTATTCTTTTCACCCCAAAGTGCATATACCTTACACTTTGGCACATTAAATTGACATCCATTTTTCCTAGCCCAGTCCTCCAAACTATCCAAATCATCCTGTAAAATTTTGACATCCTGTGCACTCACAATTGCTCTACCCAACTTTGCATCATCAGCAAACAAGTGAACACTTCCTCTCAAATCCTTTCCTATATCATTGATGAACAAATTGAAAAGCAGTGGACCAAGAACAGAGCCCTGTAGCACTCCACTAGTCACAAGCCGTCTTTTAGACTCCACTCCTGAATAAACCACTCTCTAGTATCTCTCCTTCAACCACCCTCCTATTCATCTCACCAACCCTATATCTATCCCCATCTGCTCCAGTTTACTGATTAGGGTTCTATGTGGTATCCTATCAAAAGCCTTGGCAAGGTCCAGTAGTATCACTGTAAACCCATTACCCCTATCCAGTTCAGCCGTCACTGTGTTATAAAACGTGAGCAAGTTACTGAGGCATGATCTACCCTTCACAAAACCATGTTGTCCCCCATACAATATCCCATTTTCATCTATCCAATCCTGTATTCTTTTCTTGACTAATTTCTCTAAGACCTTGACAATGATTTCTGTTATGCTAATCGGTCGGTAATTTACAACAGCAGTCTTGGAACCACCTTTATGCAGTGGAACTATTTTCCCCTCTTTCCACCCCCTCGGGACTAACCCAGATCCGAGACTCAAATTAAACAAAATGGTCAAGGGTGCTGACAATTCTTTAGCCGCTTCTCGTACAACACGAGCTGATATACCATCCAATCCCACAGATGTATTGACATTGAGGTTATGCAATAGACTACTCACCTCCACTTCATTCACCACAATTCCCGTATAATCTACTGGTTTATTCGTTTCTGCAATGTCACCACCTGGATGATATACTTTTGCAAAGTGCTCACTCAGTAACTCAACTATATCAACTGATTCAGTTACCTCCCTACCATCGGCATTCTTTAAAATCATTCTGCCATGTACATTTTTCCTTTTACTTGCTACATATCTAAAAAACTGTTTAGGATTCTCTTTAGCCTGCATGGCCAATGTTCTTTCGTAATCCTTTTTTGCTTTTCTTACCACACTCGTTACCCTTCTGGCCTGCACATTATACCGTTCGTGTGCCTGCCGGTCACCTCCATAGTTGTTTCTTTTTTTTCAGCTCAAGCTTAATGGTGTTATTCATCCATTTAACCCCTAGTTGATTTATTATTCGGACTCTAGGTATACAGTCAGCCATTGCTTCATGAAAACACTTCTTAACTACTTTCCATGCACTATCGACTTCTAGTCCTTGCAGTTGTACAGCCATGGCACTGAACCAATCAAACTCCTAAGCTTGTCATACATTCCAGCCCGATAATTCCACATGTACCCTGTCTTAATTGAAAATTCTACACCTTTAGCCACCTCCCAAGTCAAGACCCTATGCTCACTCTCACCGATTGGTGAGAATGTGGTTATATTTGTTACAGCCAAATCCTCAGAGGTAATTACTAGGTCGAGCACTCTCAGACTCCTAGTATTTTCCATTACATGCTGTCGCAGATAGTTATCCCTTAATAACCGCATAAAATCCAATTCCTTCCTCCCGTGTGTCTTCTCCTCACTCCAATCAATGCGACCATAGTTGAAATCTCCCATAATAATCACCCTCCTTCCACTCATTTCTTCTATTTGCTTGTGCATACTGTCCACCATCTTTTCCATCACCTGGTCTATAGCAGCACCCAATTGTATATTTAGTTCTGCTAGCCACAATCTCACACCAAATGGCCTCAAAAAGTGCTCTTTTCTCTATCCTGCAATTCAACTTCTATTCTCCTTGGCTGGAGCTCATCAGCTATCATCAACAATACTCCTCCCCCCATTTTATTCTCCCTGTCATTCCTGAACACACTATACCCATCACATTCAATCCCACTGGCTATATCATCTACAGTCAGCCATGTTTCACTAATACCAATAACCTGTGGTCTGGAAGTGCCAAACCATGGCCAAAAGTTCTTCCTTCTTGTTCCTAATACTCCTAGCATTAGTGTGCATGAATTTAAGACCCCCATTAGCCCCATCCCTACCTTGATGCCTTATATTAACTACCCCACTCTGGTTTGTTGTCCTTATTTGCTCAGGCATATTATATTCATTCTTACATTCAACTGCCTCCCTAAGGACTGTATATCTACCCCCCCCTTAATAAATCTAGTTTTCCTGAATCACATCCACTACATTCAGCAACACTTTCTCAAGTCTCATTACACCGTAACCATTCAAATGCAAGCCATCCATCTTATATAGATCCTTTCGCCCATCGAACTCACTCTACACATCCACAAATTCCACACCACTCGTCATACATAACCCACGCATAAAGTCATTCGCAATTTTGGCCCTCCTTTTAAACATTTCACCGTCATACCGTGACAAAAGACTAATCATTCTAACTCTCTCACTCTTTTCTTTTGCTAAATTAATCTCTCATTTTATATGAGAGATTAATTTATAATCTCTTGAATAAGTTCTGTACAGATTTTAAAGGCGGTAGGTAATAGATTAATCCATCTGCAATTATTTAAATCTGTTGTTTTATCACTTAAAAAAAAAAAAAAAAAAAAAAAAAAAAAAGAAAGAAAAGAAAACTGCCACTGTGAGAATTTTTTTATTCTTTTGATGGCTATTTTTTATGTAAAATTCTTTTTATATTATAATAATTTATAATAAAACATTTTAATAATTCATTATGTCTTTTGCCTATTCCGGCTATTTTATATTTTCTATTTCTAATTTTTATTGAAATTTATTAAAATTTCTAAATAAGCCTTCGTCATTTTCAAGTTTTTAGGTAAAGTTATTTTTTCTGCATCCTCATACAACAAATCCGAAAGCATGTATTAAAATTGAAATATATAGGGGAATTTTGGTATTTTATTAATTATGTATGCATCATTATAGTTTTTATTCTGCTGCGGTAAAGTTGTTGAAATAAAATCCATACTTGCCGTCTAGAGCATTGCTTTAGAATTATCTAATCCCTAGAGTCTACTACAGCACGAATGTACTATCGGTTTATAAACTTTCGTAGATGGAAATCACATAAATTATTTACGGAACTTCATTACAATCTTTACCTTACAAAGAAACTAGTCAATTTTACATAACAAAACCCTCTTTAGTGAGTCGACAATCACCGAATATTAGATAATATTGCAACATTTTTATCCTTCTACAGTTTTGCGACTGCGCAATAATGCCTATTAGCGCGGAAATATTTATTTCTCAATGAGCATGACAGTATTATACATGAACTGAATGAAGTACCTTTGACGCCTCTTAACCGCGAGGAATATTATTATATATTGTACTGCATTTACCTCATCCTCTTTAGATCACCTGGTTCAAAAGTAAATGAGGGAATCTATTGACATATAGATGATAAAGGTGGCGCCACCTGAGCAAGGTTTTAATAATCCCTTTTAAACATTAAATGGAGCTGATTCTAGAAAGAAAAAATGTATAGAAAATATCATACTGTTGGTACAAACGTAAGCTTTCTGATAAGGCTTGTTTGCAAGTGTTTGTAATGGTATTTTATTTATTTATTTATTTATTTTGCAAGAATGTACGATATCCTTAAGAAAAAAAGTCAGATCTTCATCCCTTGGACACTATAAAGCTTGTTATGAAAATATCGATGCAAATATATTCATTCACATGCGATGATTTCATGTAGAAGTGCTTTTAAAAAATTAATCTCTCTGTTGTAGTTTAAGCTTCAGATTTTCGCTGATTATATTAGCTACTTGATATGCTTTAAGTGTCTGTATATAGTTATATACAGACGTCTGCTGGTTGTCTCACTTTTTTTTTAAAAAAAAAGTCATACTGAGCACTGTTGGATATTATTCAATTCTACCATACTCCCATTCCTAATGGAATGGAGTTTCTACCAGCTTTATAAATTCAACAGGACATGAAACAAAATTGATCGACGTCCTTTTTTAACTTACTAACCTATGCATTTACATTTATGTCTTAATTAGTTTAATGGGTTTTTCAACTTTATGCTGCAATATTGTGAATTTCATTTTTTATAATCTTTCGCAATCATTTATTTCAGTTTTCATGTGACGCATTGAAAGCGAACTATTAGATTTTCATTGGGATTGTTGCCAGTGGTGAGCTATGAAAATTTTAACAAAGGGCTCGCATCATCGAGCTAAAAAAGACGTATTTCACACAAAAACTTTTATTAATAACGCTTGTGTATAAATTCCAATCAAAAAATATGAGAGGACAATCAACCTCTAAAGGCTATCCTTTTTAAACAAAATATTTCATGATCATGAAAAAATCTCATGAAAAAATATCATGAAAATTCATGAAAAAAAATTTCTTTTTTTTGAGAAAATAAGAAAGTAAACAAAAAGAACAAGGGGCTCGCAAATTTGAGAAAAATTTAACAAAGGGTTCTCGCGAGCCCCTTATAGCTCACCATTGTTTGTTGCCATAGGACAGTAGACGTATTACTAATCACTGCCATCCTGAGCTTAATGCGTGTGTACATCCGTGAATACTTCGATTCCTTTACAGTTCTGCAAACAGTTCTTGCAAAATTCGACCATGTGCATCATTTTTTGGTTAACGTCATTTTATTATTAGATTTAATTCACTAGTTTGATGTTATCTATCTGACTATTTCCCGAATACGCGTATAGTTTATTATAAATGAGTGTCAGTACTTTATATAATCTATAAAGAGACAAGGTCGTTTCACGAAATCACTGTTAGGCTGCGAACATAATGTTGCTCTATTATTTCAGATAGAAGAAAAGATGCCTTTGTGAAGATTCCTTTCCTCCTAGGTATCATTCAAACCTGCCCACTGTTTAATTTTCGATGAAAACACTTGTTGGATCACAAAAAATATTATTTCTAACGCTTATCTATTGAATGGATTTAAGAGAACAGGATCCAATAGAAGCATCTACTGAATGGTCATTTAAGCAACATATCTAATAGGAAACATCTGCTGAACAGGATATGAAGAAGGTTAATCTGTAGTTGTTTAATAGGTCTGAGGCAGCATAATATAACAGCAGCACCTACGAGTTAGATCCTCGTATTCCGAAAGTCAGAATAAATAACTGAAGTCATTATCACAAAAGAAATATCGATACTGAAGGAAAACGTTTGGTTACAAATTTGTTAATTTTTCCTAGGACATAATATGTTTTAAAAGCACGTGTCATTTCCATGTCTGTATAATAACATAACGAGGAGAGTGTCAGTTTGTTTCGTGCCATAGATCGATATCACGTCTATTATCCTCACTTGTATACTTCACATCTTAAATCAAAGTGTCAAGAATATGTACAGCAAGTCAAATTTCTATACGCTTTAGTTGATCTTTACTTTTATGTTCAAACGCTTCTCTAAGAGGACTACGCCGGAAGTGTTAATATAGAGCGGTATCAATTTTGGTAGGGATTATCTGTGCGCTTAGATGCATTCAGATCTTTTATATATATATATATATATTTCAGGGCTACTTTTAAACTTTCATTAGAACTCACAAGACAGCCAACTGTATTTTAATCGATCCTTCCTTAAGTTCTTCACGTTTGCAGATTATTGAAAAGCCACACACACGTTAAGCCTAATAAGAATCTAAGTACTTGGTCGGCGAAGAAAAGTCTCTCTCTCTCTCTCTAGTTGCATTAGCGAACCGTCTGCGTAATTCCAATGAGTGGAGCTCCGTGGACTATTTGGCCCTAGGAGGAAATTAATCACACACAAGTACAGCATATGTTGGAAATAGTTGACGTTAATGTGCGACACATGGACAGTCGAACGTGATTGGACTATGGTAGCTGTTGATCAGTCATACGAATACAATAGGGAATGTGCAATGGTAGGCGATATTTAGGAATGACATTTCTTTTGAGTTATCCATGACTGACAATCTTGTGAGGTGCTTCAGAAGACGTAAAATAAAAAATATTGTGGAACTTAAAAACCGTTCAAGAGATGATCGTACAGATGCCGGTGATTCACTACTCCATTACGGTGTGCCATGTAAAGCCTAAATGCAATTGCTTTATAACTATTGCTTCGGTTTGCGTGACTTAAACCTCCCCTTATACAAACATGGGGAACCTGAATATCATTAAGTTAGATGCTATATTCGCATTAGCTTCGATTAAGTTATTTTTCTTGATTGGAGGAATGGATGGGAGTAGGAGTTTATATAAGTCTTTTACTGCAATATTGTCGCATCTGATAAAGACGAACATGCTACATAAATAGCAAATGAAACCCATGCGACCTATTCAGACTCTCTCACTCAAGCACTCGCACACACACACACACACCCTCGTTCAATCAAGTATGACCAACTTCATAATCGATCGTTGCTATTTCGTGGTTTGAACTCCCGAACTTGAATGTTGTAGCTTCCATAAACATTAGTCAGTGTCGCACTCCGAGACATGACGACTAAAGCAGCTACCGCTACTGGCGAATGTTCTATGACATATGGCAGGTTCACGTGACAAAAATCTTGCTGGACGGGTCTCCTTGGCGCACACTTGGAGATAGCAATCGCTTAGGTAATTTTTTTTGTCTAGAATAAAGTTCTTTTTCTGGCCAAACGAACGAGTTATCAGATAATGAGGGCTTCTATTAGAACGGGGATTAACAGTGTGTGCCCAAAATGTGATTGCACCATTGGTGGGTTGGGACCAAAAAAAAATGGAATCTCTTCATGCATAAAGCTCGTTGTATATGCTCGTGAAGATATTACGTGCTTCGCAATGACTAGTTGATTATACGTTCAGCAGTTTTTTTGCGACCCAAACGATATAACTCTTAGAAAGACATCTATATCCTGACGGTTTCGTTGCAGTTGAATCGAATTCTGATACGGAAGAAATTGCTACACTTCAGGGAAAGCTTTTAAGTCTTATCAGCTTCTTATCTTTCTATTAAAATACCACATAAGTTGGCCTTATTGGGATTTTCATATCTAGAAAGAAAAAGTCAGTTATTTTTTGTGTTTCAGGTCCATCTGCCAGTGTAGTTTCATACATTACTAATAATAGCATCTTATTAACTACAGCTGTGCAGTAATATCCTATTAAATCGGATGAAGTATGACCTCCGTTTGTATTATCACTTCTAACTTTAGAAAGAATGTCATTGGCGATAAATAAAATATATATTATATATATAAAAACTGATTGTCCAAATGAAGAATTTTTAGCTAAGCCAAAAATTGTTTATATAGGAAATAATTAGCATAATCTTATCAACTGAAGGCATGAGAAGAAATCGGTTTCTTTGCTTAGAATTGATACCAACTGAAAAGCACCAAATCCACATAAAAATAAATAAAAGAAAACTGGTGGTCTACACTGACCTTGGCATTGCTTGCCAACGGTCTAATCGTAGAAAGCACTTGGATCCTGATTTTTTGTTCAAGCAGGATCTTGGCGAAATCCCTGAAGCTGGAGGGAATAGTAGCCTACTATCCCCTACTAAATAACACACAAAAATGTGTGTTATTTAGTTGGAAAAAACCTGCGCTTGAATTAACCACACCGACATTTTCTACTTTATCAACGAAAGGCAACTCACCCATTTTCAGATGGAAGTGATTTTGTCTCCTCGAACTCTTTTTTTTTTTTTTTTTGCTCGGAGTAAAAAAGGCAAACCACCTCATAGGCTTAGATTATCCTCATAATTTAAAACTTTAAGGTAACTTAGCCCTTCTCATACTGGGTTTTCCTCAGGAAATACCAAGTTTTTCATCCCGCAAATTAGACAAACTGGCTCGAGAACGCACATTACACTGAAAGAATACATTGTCCTCAGAGCCTTAAAACCTAACTAATAATTCAAGTCTATCAAACAAGCATTCGGAATAAAGCTATAATAATAAGACGTTTGGAGTAAGGTTTGCTAATTGCAAAGAACCACGAAATGGATTCTTATATGGTTGATGGATTGGATTTCTAAAATTCTGAGTTACTTTACCCTGTCAAAACCTTGCAGCATTTCATCCATGCAGTAATAATGATTAAATTTTTATATCTTGTGCAAACGGTTTGAATAATATCTCCTCATTCAGCATAATTAGCTTTGTAGTTAGTTTGATTGGTATTTAGACAACTAAGCTATGACGACGGCTTTCGTATTTGTCAAGTGCAAATAAATTGCTGTCCAGGTGGCCAATAACTGGGTTTTAAATTGAATAAAAGAAATATATTAATAAATAAAGTCTATTGAACTTTTCAGAATTCAAATCCAAAAGACGTTCGCTTCTTTGAAGGATTCCGCTCTTCAGAAAGAGGGAGACATTAACGCCGCCCGATCTCGAAGTTGCCCATGAAAATGTCATAAAAATCGATCATCCTGTAAACTGATTACACAGCGCATTAGCAAAAGAAATGTTAAATAACGCACTGATATCAATCACTTTCAGATAGTCCTGGGATTTCTCAGTGTTTGCATTTAAATCAGTACAAATGACAAAATTTCTACTACTCGCAGTCATAACCACCTCCATGGAAAGCGTTAACTCCATGAAACGTACTACCAAATAGTATTTTTTCATTTGAAAAAGACCTAGAAAAATACCTAGTAAAGTTCTATTTTTTTCTCGTGCAAACAAAGTATCCTTTGAACATGCGCCCTTCTCAAACATAATTATTTTAAATTACGAACGTGCGCATTTTAAATTAAACTACAGAAAGATACGCAAGCGTATCATACGGTAATTTAAGAAATACCAAGAAAGCGGTTTGGCATAACCATGTTGTTTACCTTCGTTAACCAACACCTTGTTTTGACACAAATCTCTCTCTGTAACACTTCAGAAAATATGCAAGAGCGACAGACTGGAATAGAATTGAACTGAACGTCGAAATGAGTTTAACGTATGAGCCCAGTAGGAGATACATTTATATGAGAAACGAGGAGTAATCCTGTCTGGAATATATAAACAACTAGTCTTTGGCATTACCGACAGGCTGTTATTAAGGCGAGTACAAGGCCAACAAGATATTCATTTTTCTATTACGAAAGGTTTATTATTATTATGGGCAAACCCAGGAGTTTAAAGCGTCTCCCGCTCCCTTATTATATCTTTACGAGTCCACAGCATTCTACCAACATGCAAAAAAGTATTCAAAATGATGACGAGCTGAAAACAGAGTAAGGAAAAACCTTCAAATTTGGATTGTTGGCGATAGAAAGAGAATCAGAACTCCTGGGAAGGAAACCAAAATATAGATGATAGGGCTAAATTAGGAAACACAGGATTGTGTTTCAGTGAAGAAGAAAAAAACGAACGAACAATTAAGTGCCTTAGAGACTTGCGTTGTTCCACTAAACTAATGTGTATTTGTTAAGGAACTGTTTCATTATAGCTGGCTTTACAGAACTACTGAAAATGGGGGTAGAGAATCCTACCTTATAAGTCTATGCTTTTTTTCCTTTTTTTTTTTTTCAAAACTAATCATAACAATGATCACGGGTTGCAGATGAAGGTTACTCTAGGATCGATGGAAGTTCGTACAATTTCTTGGGGAATCGGGGATGAAGTCAACTTACATACATAGAAAAGTGTTGATCCCAAATATTTCCTCTGCTTTATAATTAAGGGGGACAGAACCATTCTCTAGACCTTTCATCCTGAGTTATCGCGAGTTCTGATTACCAAACTATCTCGTAATAATGATAATATCAATGGAGAAAGATAACATTACCTGCATTTATCATTTAGGTTGATAAACTAGCACTAAGAATTCGTATTTTCTAAGAATTGTAGCGTTATGAGATTGCTTAGCCTCTGTTATCATGAGTTTGTTCTCGATTCTGGAAAAGGGGTCGTATTTTTTTTATGAGCGACTTTTTAGGATTTCACTGTACTTAAAATACCTGCAGTAGCTGTATCAAAAATGTAGATCCTATGTTCACTCTCGATAAGAGATCGTGATGTCTAATCTCTGAGGAGTTCCAGTTAGTTAGAAACAGTTGTAAGATCAATGAATCACTTCCTTCCTAAAATGCGATTAAGATTCACTCTTTTCCTCAAATTCGGTTTAATCCAATTCCTGATTCACGATGTGGGAATTGTTTGAAATACTTATACCTAGTCTATAGCGTGTGATTGAGTTTCCATATCAACCGAAAGAGCACAGCCATCACAATTATATGAATCCGATTAGCTATCGCCACCTCAAAGTAGTCCTAGTGTGGAAAAGATGTAACAAACCATCCTATTTAATGAAAGTCAAAAATGATTAACGTCTTAGTGAGGTTAAAAAATTTGCTCGATAAGTTTAGCGCCTTGAGAATTAATATTATGAATGATAAAGAGATATCTTCTCATTGTTAGTAGTTCCACTAGCAGAATTATCAAAATTTGATTCATCTAATGAGAGAACTCTGCACATGATAGCGAAATTTATTTCGAAGATATTTTTAAAAGATACTTATTAAATCATATTTATGATATTATATATTATTGAATACAACGTGATATTTTATATATTATTTGGGACGAGTCTGTCTGCCTTGCGACAATAAATATTGCATACCTAAACATTTCCAGTTGGAATACAGAAACGTCACTGGAAAAAAAATCTGCCAATACTCTGTTTATATTTCGAACCTGATATCGGTACAGGTTACAAAAATGGATCAATCAGTTACATCATTTTCTTGTAACGCTGACAGAATTCCTTCACAGTAAGTGTACCATCACTTGGGATAAGTAAGATCACCATGACAACCAAAAAGGAACACCCACCCCTATGAACTGTTTCTATCGACACGTACTTTTCCTTCTGGAAGTGGAGAGGAGGGGGGAGGGGGAGAGGGAATCCAAATCCGTCCGCTACCTCCCGAATGATATATAGCTGGATTGCTGTTCAACACGTGGCTTGTATTAGGCGGGGATGCGAAGAGAACAGCCAGACAACCTTAATTAGATATATACAGTTTCCCTGATACATATCAGATCAACGGGGAAGGCTAGTCGGAATGCCTAAAGTTGAAACAGCAGAGGCGCACCTTAATGTGTTCTCGAATTTCTCCCCACCGTTCCGAAGGAACTTAACCACCATTTAGGTGATGCTATCACCGCCCAAAAGGGGGCGTGGTAGGTAAAACGACATATCCTTCCTTTCACAGATGACAAAGCAGAGCATATGAAATGAGACTGCAAACAGGGCCAGTGTAATTGCCTTTACTATCATTTCGCTGACGAATGCTACGAACCCCGACTTAGGGTGAGATATCTCGGCTCTGTAATTATAAGCTGTAATTAGTGTACGGTGCATATCTTAAACCAAACATAAATCTTTGCCGCTTGACTAATGACACCAAAGGTCCATTAGAGTTTGACAGAAAATGTGCATGTAGTGTTTTAAGCAATTTCCCCCTTTCCCATAGCTTAGGACGCGAACAAAAACAAGAAAAGACAGGTTTTTCTTAAGTACGTCGGCCTTGGATGTTACAGAGAAAAAAAAAAAAAATAGAAAAAAAAACTTTCTTGTTATGTGTTTAGTTGACGCCTCTCGTGCGTTTGCAAGCACCTTCGACAGCAATCGGCGATGTCGAAGATTTCAATCTTCATTGCCTTAACCTCCCCCCCCCCTCTTAAAGATTGAAATCCTTTAATGAAAGTTGCATGCACGTTCCCCAGAAGGCGACCCTTAAATGTGATCTTTACCCTTAGATGAAATAAAAAAAATCCTAAACAAAAAACTTTTTATACAGTTCGGTAATGTCTTAAGTTTTTACCTTGTAGCAAGTTTACGCTTAAAACTTCAATACACAAAAAAAACTTAGCTATTATCCTATGTATACGGTACGGCCAGCCACAAGGTCACGAACATTATCTGTAAGGCAATTCAGGATGATGCGAAAAGTTCTCTTTAAAGAAGATAAAATATCATATAAACTGCTATTTAAACATAAAATATTCTGCTGATCATTTTGAATATTTTTATCGTCAGATGTGACACCACCTCTCCTTAACCCTCTCACGTTACTAAATATACAATAGATTTACAACCTTTTTTTTGTGTGTGTGTGCGTGTGTGTGTGTGTGTGTGTGTGAGTGGAAGTGTCATAGGGAGGAAACGTATACTATTTTAACTAGATGTTTTTAATAACTGTACGTTCAAATAAATTAAACTTCAAGTGCAAATAAATAAACACGTACATACTAATTTAAACAATTTAGTGGTGAATAATAATCTTTACATGGGAATCTCCGCCTATGATATTCAAAGCCTACTGCGAATTATTTTGGGAAGTATATTCATTAGCATAACGGTTTGATGAGTGTTCCATAAGCAAACTTCTATTCACTTTGTTACCACATCGAAGTATGGAATAATAATACGATTGTTCTTTCCGCTATGTAAAATTGAGAGAAAGAAAAGTCCCTGCTTCTAAACGCGAGCTATTTCAGAAATAGTTTTCTCTGATTGTTCAGCTTTAGCAGTTGGGGGGGGGGGGGTGAGAAGGAATCTAGATTGGTCAGTTCATTCAAGATGAAGAAGACAGTTTCTCCTATTGGCCAGGAAAAAACGCATACATATTTCATAAGATTATATGTAAGATATTCTCAATGTAATCCACACATTATATGTAGGATTGTGTCAAGTCATTAGTGAAAATTAAGAGTTGCTTTAGTGTTTTCTAAACCATTCATAGATCTTTTTTTTTTTCTCTCGATAGAAGATGACACTGAAAACTTGAAAGAATCCATTCAAGCGCTTGTGGCATGTATGTTGCCCTCAAGAGCTATACAAGGTTTGATTTGAGTTACGTGGCTGTTCAGAGAAGCTGTAACGCATCCTTTTCCCCTGCATAAGACAGATTCTCCACAGAAGTTTAGGAACTAACTTTCCTATCATCATGCTGTTGTACAGTTAACCGGTCTCACCCGGTGGTGGGAGGGATTTTCTACTTGAAAACTTGGGCTTTTCTTCGTAGGGAAAAAAAAAAAAAAAAAAAAGATAAACTGGCCACAAGAAACACACAATTAACAAACACAATTACACTGCCTCATAGCCAGAATTGCCTCGGTTATAATTCCAGGAAACAAGAACAATCTTGTTTCCTGGAATCCAATCTATCATCTAAGCTGTATCCAGAGTAATGAGTTATATAATCTTTGCGATGAGAATGATAATATCTCCCCAAAGAATGTTATTTTCTGAAGCAATTTATTTGAATTATTTTAACATTCGATTGTAACTCCACAAAAATATCTTATGGAAGCAGTTGCTTTTTTTTTTCTCATTTCCCATTACAAAGTCTTTTATCTCGTGATCACATCACCAATTTCTCTTTTCTTCACACAACACACGAATATTGTTATATACACACACACGCATACATCAAGAAAGAAGGAAGGAATGCTTTTTTCTCCTTTGTACCCATTGTGTAGAATATATACTTACTTGACCATGCTAACACGCAATTGAGACAGTAAGGAACCATGAAGCGTGATGATAAACTCAAAACTAGGGAGCAGAATACCTTCAAAAATTCTTTAGTCTGTTTACTTTTCATTGAATACCTTACGGTTCAAATTTCCTATTTGCAATTCAAATAATGTTTTGAAAGCGTCTCTAATATGGGAAAGAGATTACACTATAGTAAAATATGCACTTATATATTGCTACAGTAATTCTGAGAGGGGATTCTCCCCTCTCAGAAACTTGGGTTTTACATCCTGGAAAACAAGGAAACTGGACATAGAATACTTGCAATTAACAGACAGAATGCAATGACCACGTAATCTTAACTGTTTGACCAATCTTGTAGTGATAATCAAATGAGATTATCCATTCTCCTTATCATCTCGGAAACCCCCATGATTACTTCGATGTGAAGAATCTGAGAACCAATGCTGATTAGCAATTTAATAATAAAGATTAAACATAATTAGTAATGAGAATGTGCGTCGTTAGTTATAAACTGGACTAGACTCGAAATAGGAATTAGCAATTGATAACAAATGGTTTGCGATAATCTCTCAATGCCATTATTCGGAGTGTAAAGGCTACGAGAGGTGAATTCTTTTGGTAGTTATTTTCAGATTAAGAATTGAAACCGTAACGGTCTTCTTCTGTGAGTTGAAGCAAGCGTAAGATAATTAAACAGTAGTGTATCCAGGTGTTTAATTTTTTTTAAAGTTTACATACGTTTTTCTCCTATTAAATAAAACAATATATTTTTCAAGCATCGAATGATTGAAGGAATGGATGTAGCGCCCACCTCTCCTTTTGTAGTATGACTAGTTCAATTAGTTTTTAGATGGTCCATCTCTTTTTATTATATGCACGCTCTGTATCTTGTAGATAAGATGATCATCAGAGCATCTCAGCCTTATTCCCCCAATGCCATTCATTTGAGATTGTTTTACCGATTAGTAATTTCCTAATGTGGTATTATAATCCCGTTATTTGCCACCATCAGATCATCCCTAAATTTGTTAGAGCGCATGATAATGGCACCATCTTTCATACAAAGTTACTAAAAATGTACACTTAAACTATCATATGAATCAAGCTGTATTTATTGAAAATATACCTTCAGTGTGAGCTTCAAGAGTCTCCACGACTAATCCCTTTATGCTATTTTATTTTCATTCCAGACTTTTCTCCATCGTATCAGTTTGTTAACTAAGATTGAACTAGCTGGTCTCACGAGGAGATGGCAAGATTTTCGTCCGAAAACTTGAGTTTTTCTTTCGACAAAAATGACAAACTAGACAAAAAGAATACACATAATTGACAGACATTTGGCTACACTGCTTCAGTTGCTTCGGCCGTAATTCAGAACAACCCAACTAGTCTCGACACTGAGTTTTGTTTCACGCATATTTTGATAACGTCAGTATAAATAACAGTATCCCTCACACAGTAGCATGGGAAGTCACATGTCAAGGGAAAGTCAGTAACCTCAGTGCCAGAACGATTGTGGCATCTCCTTATAGTAGATTGTCATTAACATATTCTCGCACGCACTTATGTAGATGATAGAAAGAATCCATCGAATTACAAGATAAAAATCAGAGAATATCCAATCAAGCGGAAACTATAGTTATTTAATTAAAATATTCAGGAAAATGAAGCCTGTGATCATACATTTTTCAAAGAAAAATAGATTATAAACTTATAATATGAAATGACACAAAAATTAACTTTTAGGGAATCTTGTTCTGTTCCGTGGCATGTTCTCAGTTCACCATACAGGGATACAGGAATTACGTGGAAAGCGGCTTTATCTCTAAAGATTTGCCATGGATTTTTTGCTATTCTTGGATTTTTCTTGACGATTTACAGCAAAATGCGTATCTTGTTTGTTTGTCGTTTGCTTTTAAAACGTGCAGTTAGTATAATTCATAAGAAACACTTCCTGAGAGCACACTGTGCGGTTCTTTATGGTGCAGAAAATCCAAACTACCTCTACAAGTGACTGTGGCCTGTAGCTGCTTGAAATGCCATTCTTACATTTCACTCTTTCTTGGTTGGCGAACATTCTTTCTTTTAATGACGTGCCAATTTATCCCAGAGTCTTGCAATAGAAAGACTTGCGATAAAAATGACACAGAGTCTTGAGTTTGAAAATCCCTCTCTTAAACCAAGTATAAGTTTAATTCCCTTTTTTGGGGGGGGGGGGGAAGGGATTAACAGAGATTTTAATACGTCAGTTTGCCATTCTTCGGATGCATACTTAAAGTGGGTGTGTCTGTAGACATGTGTTAACGGGAATGCCTGAAAGAGTAGATCTATTATGAGGAAGATATTACATTTTTAGGAAGTTCTATTAGACATATCAATTGTCAAATACAATATGAAATTGGGATTTAATAAATAAATACAAAAAAAAAAAGGACCCAGTTTGTTGTTCCGCTGTTACGAATATCCCTTTTTCTGAGAGTTCTCATTAAGTTTTTCTTTGTTTTGAAGCTACAAAACCCGAATTTTATGATGAAAAAAAAAACCTTATCGCTACTGTGTGAAACTGGATAAGTCGCCATTAGTTGAAAACTCCCATATAAGGGTTCTTTGCCTCCCCTACGGGATTCTAAGAGAGAGAGAGAGAGAGAGAGAGAGAGCGATCTTTCCACTCGAAGTGCAAACTGTCTCGCTGTATTCGGAACTTCGGTTACGGTCAGAATGAAGTTGCTATAATCAAACGAATCTAAAAAGGTGCTTACACCTTTTGTGAAACATGTTTTTAACACAAATCTTTGTGTTGATACTTTTCGCTGTTCCTGGCCCTGAATTAAGAATCTGTAAACGCTCTGGAAGAAGTTACAAGAAAGCAAAGAAGCTGCCTCAGTAGCTTAGTCCACAGTGATGATGTCTTTCGGTTAGAAAGATGTGGGTTCGAATTGCCACTAGGACGAAAAAAAAAAACTTTATAAAGGCTTTATGTCAGGTAAAAGTGAGTTAGTCAGTCTCAACGGAGGTTGTGGTGTCTTTCTTACAGAAACTAAGGATTTTCATCCCTCCGTGGAGGCAAACCGACCAGAAGAACACGTGCGATTAACAGACACAATTTACACCCATGGCTTAGATGTGCTTCAAGATAACCCTAAAGCTTACTTAAAGGAAAAAATTATGATTCAAAAACTCAACACAGCTTTCGCTCGATAACAGTTTCATCATCAGAATACTACGATAGGTGTTACATGAAAAGTTTACATCATCACTAACTTCTTGTCGACAGTTTTCCTCAATTTCCTCTCCATTTCCTCCAGCCATTATTTGTTAGCACTCCAATATTGTGGCATCTTATATTTCGGTGTTGTTCTAAGAAACTTCTGACTACCGCAGTCCATCTACTTCTTTGTCGTTTTCTGGATGTGTTTCCTGGCATCCAACACCTCCTCTTCTAATTTTTCGTCTCCAGTTTTTTTCTTTATATGACTGTACCGTCTCTTAGATTAGCTCTTCTCAAACATTCCTGAATGCTAAATTCAAGTTCTTTCCCAATATCCTTGTTTTTAATGTGATACTGTCATTGATGACATCTATTCAGTCAGTTGACAAATACAATACTAATTCGGAATTTGATATTTCCTCAGAACTGTCATATCTATGGTCTCTAGTCTTTGATGAAGTGTTTTATTTCTAACCTAACCCTCAGATCCATAAGTTAAAACTGATTTGAACACTGTCTTACATACAACTAGTTCAGTGTTTTGACTAATTTCTCTCTTATTCCATATAAATTTATTGAGCCTTATCATACCAGCTTTGCTAATTCTCCTTCTGTCTATTTCCATATTTAATTTGCTACCTTCACTAAAAATTGTGCCTGAACTGTTGAAATGTTTTACTTGTTTTCATAGGTTCTTCATTTTCAACTCTTTTGTACTTTTACTGTTGATTTTGATACCAATTTATTACATCAGGTATTCAGTTTATTTAACGAAATGCGGAGACTTGCACCCAATATGTTTAAAGTAATAACATTATCTGCATAAAGTAAAGAGCTGAGATTAACATCATCAGTTTTCATATCAGATTTAATACTACTTTCCTTCATAATGATCCACATAGATAATGAATAACAGTGGAGGTAATATGCACCTTTGTCGCACACCTGATTTTACCTTAAACCATCTTCCTGTACCTTCTTCAATTCTAATTGCTGACTTACAGCTCAAATATAAATTATATTACTCCATATAAAAATAATACGGGGGGGGAGAATTACGTATAATGAACTGTGAATCAAAGGCTTTTTTTTCCTTTTTTGTATTTTTATGCTTATTTTTTTCATATTATTTTTGTAATATTCACAACCCCAACGTGAGTCTGTAATGTATTCGCTGTTAATCAAAATAAGTTGGTTGTTTAGTTCAATAAAAACAATTATCATGTTTTGTATTGAGGTATTGAAACAATCAAAGAGAATGATATAAAATAAGTGTGTGGGGATAATGAATTATCCCCACACTGTTTTTCTATTTTTTTTTCTATATTTTTTTTTTAGTTTTTTATATACTAATTGTGAGATACGAGCCTTCTTAGCTCAGTCGGTATACATGAAGCCCTTTGGTCGGAAAGACCTGGGTTCGATTCTCGTCCATGACTTGAGGAACCTTTATCTACTGAGCCGGTCTCATACGGAAGGTTTTTTCACACGGAAACTCTCGGGTTTATCGTCCCCGAAAACAGGCAAACCGGCCCGTGAACACACGCATCTACAGACATAGAACATACCGGGAAGTATAGAGCCAACCACCTTCTCCTCGAGACGGTAGCGGTGATTATATGAATAAGAGACAGTATTATATGACTAGAAAATCCTCGACATCGCAAAGTAAAAAAGGAGGGAAGGAATAAGAAAAAAAAAAAAGAAGAATTGTGCGATATATCAGGTCCCTAAATACTGCATTATTCGTAGGTCAGTATTCACACTATCCACGTGATTTTAACCGATCGGTGTGACTGCTGGAGACCAAAAGCGACTTTATCAGTCTGTCAGTATATTTGTCTTTTTTTAAATATTTTGGAGAAGCTCCACAGACTCCAGTGTTTCGAACTTTTTGGGTCTCCTCAGAGGCCAAAATGCTTGCAGTGACAAAATTATTAATAAACGATGTATGAGAACTTCAGAATTTGCGTTTTTTTTTTAAATAACCCAGTAATACAGCAAAACTTATAAACGTATAAAGGTATACGTTTATAAGTTATTGATGAGTTTCAAAATATTTAGTTTCATCATATACAGTTTGAAATCAATTTCATACTCTCGTGTTTAAAAAAGTATCAGAGTTAAATATGCAAATGGACTATATAACTTTAATATAAGATGATGCAGATATCAAATACTTTACTACTATATTACAACGTATTGTACATCCATGCCAATGAAGTAATAAAAGATTCTGTGTAATCGTTTAGATAATATAACATACATCTACTCATGACAGTGAAATGCATTTGATCCTCATAGAAGTAATTATGGGATCCCAAACACGTCAACTGTCACTTAACTATAAGATTAAACAAGCCGATAGTCTATGAAGTTTGGTTGTACGTGGTCATTTATCACTAGTCTTGCAGAATACTTTTTTTTTTTTTTCAGAGAACATACGTTTTGCATACAGACACCATTGTGCCTCTAACGATCATCAAAATTTATCTTTCTCCCATGAAAAACATTTCTAGGCACTACCATTAAGTGTATAAATTGCGATGTTTATCATAATTTAAAGGTAGTCATCCCAAGTTCTAGCACGCAAAAGAGAGACAAAATTATCCACGAACTTGGTTTATACAGTTCTATCTGGTCGTCAACAATCACGAAAGGCTAGAGGTCGTCTCTCTCTCTCTCTCTCTCTCTCTCTCTCGCTCTCTCAGTTATAACATACCAGATCTCTCTAAGGATAGCAATTGTAGTCAAAATTAAATTACAGAAAAGAGTCAGAGCTAAATATTTCATTTATTTGACATTTTATAAATTGCATTTGGGTTCGAAAGCATAGTGTGTTTTGATAATACTAGCAGAGCACGTCCACTGGTGGGAAATAAATAAACGTCTAGTAAATAAATAAATAAATGTAGTTCCTTACCGAGCAGCTATATTACATATAAACCATAAAAGTAGTGTAGTACAGTCATTTCCACCCCAATTTTCTTTTCTTTTTATTTATTTCATTCGTCTTTTCGAACTATATTCTGTATTGCAGTGCTTTAGCAGTCCCTAATGAATGGGGGGAGGGGGGGATATTTAGAGCCTTCATAGCTCAGACGGTTTCGATGAAGCCCAAGGGTTGAAAGGACCCGATTTCGACTCCCTTCTAAGACGCGAAGATGAATACATTTTTATCAGGACGTTGCATAAGTAGGTGGAGGCATTTTTTCCCTTCCTATGACAAGGATTTTTCATCCCCCAAGAGGGGGAAAAAACTCTAGGAGAACATACACGATTTATACACGAAGAATATACATAAGACCAACCACTTTATTCTCAAATTATGGGTACGAAAGCTAAAGGGAGTTGCAGATTGTGGACATTAAGGGGGGTCTGTAAGTATTGTGAATAATAATAAATTATTATTAGTGTATTTTGGGACCTGAAAAATAATATTCATTATTTGAATTATTGAATTAAGCAGTACAATGTAGAATAAACAAGACTGCAATTTCACTGTTGACATATTAAAGAATCAATAACCAGATGTACCACATCAATTTAAACACTCACGCTTATAGAAGTGCGTGCTTACCTGGATCTTTGTAGATGGCTGCAGACTTGTGTATTCCCTCTTGCGAAAACAACGTAGAACAGTCTGCTGTATACTTTGACAAATGTGAAAGTGCCGATCGCTTCAACTCAAAGGCAGACACATCAAAAGGTGCAGAAGAACGCTGGTGAAGGGTTGCAAGAGGTGAGAACGTGACGTCGTCTCCCGATCCGAGAGGTCCTGCAGATGGAACCTGTCCGGATAGAAGTGACCTGAACCCGAAATGCAAAGGAGGAAGGGATGGTTTCATGTGAGGGACCTGAAATGATTCTTTAGCGTCCTGAAAGTCCACACCTGACGGAAGTTCCGAAACAGGCTCCCGACGACAGTTTGCGCCATTGTTTACAGTATCACATTTGATATCCGCAGTCTCACTGGTCCATTGGGTTGGCGACGACAAAGACGATTCTGGAGAACTTTCACTGAACCGCAGGTCGGAGGTCGGCACTTCACGGAAACTGTTGTTCTGAGGCAGCCTGGAGAGAAAATGTTCGGCGGAACCGATTCTGCTCCTGATCAGAGTGGCCTCGGTAGACAGTGACTGTGGGTGAATGGTGAACGGAGATCTCCTCATCATCGATGGGGGACTTTCCGAAGTCGCAGTGTGAGCCAGAGACCATATCTTTGGCTTGCCGATTGCAATTTCTCTGTCCGTCGACACTCCGAGGTCAAGTGACGTACTTTCGGGAGGCATCTTACCATACGGGGATTGAGACACCGGAAGTGGGTACGAAGTCTCGTCTGAGGGTGAACTCAACCGGCTATTAGTCAAACCGTTGTCTGTGCTATTGCCGTGTTCAGAAGTCTTGGGCAGGCGTGGAGTATCGCTGGGAATGTCACTGTTTGGTGGCTGGGCGGCTCTATCACAGACTGTGTCTTCTGTCTTGAATACCTTCCCTGATAAAGAAATGGAAAAATAGGATTACGTCGCAAGGAGAGTGATTTTATTTCTGGTTTTAATTAAGTTTTTTTTTTAATTAATACATCAGAAGTTAAAACCTGATGTATTAATTAATTATGAGGCTACCACGGTGAAAGATCAAAGGTAAAGATTATAAAAAATAAAAGCAAATATTTTCTTTCTAGTGGTGAATATTTTATCTCTCAAAAATTTTTATTATTATTAAATTAAATTAGATATTAATTTATATTTAAATTTCTTACCACAAACCAAAATAAAAAAAGTGAAACAGAAAACAGCAAAATACCAAAATGATTGTTTTTTTAATTATTAATTAATTTAATTTTTTTTTAAATGTTAACCCATCCACAAAAGGACGTAAACTTGTCACATATTTAGTACCGTGAGTGAGATAAGGATTAGACAATCCAGAAACCCTGATCCGGAGACCAAACATGAACGTTTTTCGTCACTTCATGCCTCTCTGTGAGTTCTGTTATGAGATCTTCAGTGTAAGACAACCGTGGGACGGCGGTCTTGTACTGGACGACTAAACATCCACGCTCACAATGTGATTAGGACCTAAGAGCAATCAGTTGGACAGCGGAAGTTCTATCCACAAAAGATCAGCAACATTCAAAACGAAATGAGTCTTTATGTAGCCAGTGGAGTTCTCGCTCAGCTCTACCCCCAGTATGATGGCATAAATTTAAATATTTTTAAATCGAAGGGTTATTGGATTTCAGTCTGAGCTGAAATCCAGCTGAGAAGGATTTCAGTCTGAGTTGAATTCCAAATGCACGCAGTTGAGAAACACAAGACCAAATGTTGAATTTCATTGTCTCAAAACTAATCCAACCGTTTGTATCCTGATTGTGAGAGGTCCATAATTACGTATCATCCACACTTCAAGATTTCGAATGGATTGTGTAGATTAGTGCTTCCCAAACTTATGGATGCCAAAGGCCCCCTTTGGAAAAATTAAAATATTTCACGGTCCCCATCGAAAAAAAAATCGTAATATAAGCATATATTATTATAATATTTATTGTATTTATATTTAATACAATTTATATTCAAGATTTTGCGTTTGTAAGTTTTTTTTTGTGCTTCTTATCAATACCTTTGAAATGAAACTTATATGAATAAGCATATATTTACTAATATTCATTAATCGCCGAAATACGCAAGAAGCAAAATTTGTGAACCAACACCAATGCGTAATTTTTTTTCCATTAAAATATAAAAAAAGAACAAAAATGAAATAATAAATCATAAAAGTTAAATACGTTTCTTTTAAGATAAAAAAAAATCTACTTAGTCTTAAAACATTTTAAATTCGTTTTCATTATTTGACGGCTTTTCTCCCCTCAAAAAAACCGCGGCCCACAGTTTGGGAAGCACTGGTGTAGATGAATAAGACTAGAATTTTAAGTATTTTTCGTGATTAATTGTTTACTTTGCAATTATTTATGATAAATGAATTATTTATCGATAATTTCTTGGTTATATTAACTCGGAGTTCTTTTTTATGCACGTGTGTGTGTGTGTGTGTGTGTGTGTTTGACAAGATGAAAAACACTCAAGTTTCTAAGTATAAACCTTTCCTCATCCGTATTGCCAGGC